>NC_134529.1:2054466-2391966 GCF_027942865.1 Odontesthes bonariensis | reverse complement strand
GATGCAACAGTTTGTTCTTTTCATGACGTTTTATTTTATTCATCGTCCCACCGTCTCGGTGCCAGAGAAGCCCCCCCCCCCCCCCCCAAAACAGTTCAAAGTGCTTTACATAAAATAAAAGCATTGCAGCAGGGAGTGGAAGAAGCATTAAAAATACATAAAAGAATATAAAGAGAAACAAATAAAATCATTTAAATGAATTTAAAAACAAGCAACAGTCCAGATAAGTTCAAAGATAGCGTGCAGATTTCATGCATAGACACATGAGAACAGAAATGTTTTTAACCTGGATTTAAAAATGTCTCCATTTGGTGAAAGTTTAATCTCCACTGGCAGTTTGTTCCACTTGTTTGCAGCATAACAGCTAAATGCTGCTTCTCCATGTTTAGTCTGGACTCTGGACTGGACCAGCTGACCTGAGTCCTTGGATCTAAGAGCTCTGCTGGCTTTATATTCTCTGAACAGATCACAGATGTATTCTGGGCCTAAACCGTTCTGGGATTTGTAAACCATCAGCAGATTAAGAAACCAGTGTTGATGTAGAGCTCGTTTTTTTGTGAATGAACTTCTTGCACATAATGGGATCGTACATCGTCCACACCTCAGCGGAGTTAATGACCAGAAGCCTGGGATTGTGCTGAAACTGATGGGAAGCTGAAGCAGGATGTAAAACATCAGGGAAGTCTAAAACCTCAAATAACCCCTCAAACATCTCAGTTTGCTTGATGTGCAGGAATGTAAAATAGAAATAAAAAGTCACTTCTCTTGTTCTAATCATTTCGTGTGGCCTTAAAAGCTGGAACACCAAGAAGCACCTAAAGGAGCCTGAGAGCAGAACTCTGATGTCTGAGCGACAGTTTGTAATAAAATCAGTCAAAGTCGGCCTCTCAGAGGGACGCGTGTGGGCCGGAGAGCCGAGCAAACGTCTGAAAGAATTATCCACGTCGGCCGGTTGGAAGCCAGTCTGCTCCACGTGTGGGCTGAGCCGTCATGGGCAGCCATCTTGAATTAGGACCAGATCCGTTCCTCCGAAGGTTTCCTTCATCTTTAACGCGGATAAACATTCCTGTCGTGTCCTAATCGAGCAGCGAAGCCAGTGTTACGGATGCGGAGAGGAATCGTTTGGGATGTGCAGACTCATTTATTGTGTTTTAAAAGTCAAAGATGATGAGTGTAGATCAGAATAAAAACGGGAAGCAGTTCTATTAAGGACCCACCTCTAAAGCCCACATGTGAGTGGCTCCAGGGGGAGTTTGGTGCTCTTACTCAGCCTTGGTGTCACCATGAATTAGTTTTAGCTTTCCCATTTTAACACAATTTTTCTGTTTGTGTGCTTATAAAAAAAAAAACGTGATTATTGCTCCAACTAACCATTCAATAATCCAACTGTTTGAGCTGTAGGCAAGGCAGGTTTATTTATACAGCACAATTCAACAACAAGGCGATTCAAAGTGCTTTACAGAGACATTAAAACAGCAGAAATAAAAAGCATGATTTAAATTTTAAACAAAAAAGAAAGAAATAAGAACAATAGATAAAATCAGGAGTTAAAATGTGATTAAGTCGTACTGTATTAACTGTAAGAAGCCAAAGAAATCATCCTTAAATTCAAAGCGAAATGCTCAGATTTAAAACACTAAACACAGAAGATCCTCACAAACAAGAAGCTGGAACTGCTGAGAAACCACTTAAATGATCAGAAAACGGGTTATTTTTCTCATGAATGCTTATTTTTAAGCTTTTGCCTTTGAATATGGTCCCATAGGAATAAAACATTCAGCTTTAGTAAAGCGTGATTTTCCTCCTTTCTCAGCAAAAAAGCTATTCTTAAATTAAACTGAGCAGAAATGGCTTCTTTCTGCTTATCGTCCTCCCATGTGAGGGTATGTGAGGCAACATCTGGAGCAGGTGAAGCGAGGCATTCAACCTTTTATCACTCATACTTTCTACACCTTATTGAAGCTTAGATTTAGGCAGTAATTGGTTTGGGTTCGAGGTTAAAAGACTTCCTGTTTGGGGTCAGGTATGTTTAATGCAGGAGCCCCGAAACATCTGCAAAAGACACAAAAGTCGTGAACAGATTCAAGTGAAGCTAAATGTCTTTGTTTCTGCAGCATTCCCAAAAGCTGTAACAGAGGTAGTGGATGCCAGCTAAACACAAGTTTATTTAATCCAGAAAATCTTATTTTCTCTTTATCAAGTCGTCTGCTTTCCGTTTCAGTCGCTACTCGGTTAGGTTTAGGAAACAATTTCCAGCCTCGATTTTTTTACAGCGTTTTCTGAACCTGTAAAAAACTGATAAAACTGTTTATTTGCATCCAGAAGGTTTTGTAATCGAGTTACTCGAAGAGTTTCATCCCTAACTGATGCTATAAAAGCTACCCGTGTCTACCATTGATGAGCTAACTTTAAAATACCCTCAAAAAATGATCTATTGTGATGTCAGACTCCTAAACACAAATTTAAATAAATGGTGACTTTAAGAAAATAGTTTATTGCTGAAGCTTGTATTCATACTTTGTAACTAAGTACAGAGGATAATAAGCAGTTAATAACATAGAAAATGCTAGTTAGCTTGGTTGCTAACAGGGGAACAACTTAATTTGTATGTTTTCTTCCTCTTGGCTTCAGTATATTGCCGCCAAATAAAGGTGGAAGGGCTAATACGCTACCGTTAGCCATCAGCAGCAACATCTGATCTAATATTCTGCATTCCCAAAAGCTGGTTTGGTTTAGGTTAGACTGAAACGATCCAATTATTGGGTAAAAATGTCCTTTTTCGGTGCTGAAACGTCCCACTGAGCTGTTACTGGGCACGACAAAGAAAAGAAATCATCATTTATTTCATCTGTGCGACGTAAAGTTTTTAGTTTGGTCATAACTGAACATTTAGCTGTGAGCTGGAATGAGATAAAACTTCCTTTAAACGGACTCTTTAAGCACCGTTTGCTGCTGTTTGGATCTTTAGACGAGCTTTTAAGAACCAGAGATAAATCAGTCGATTCCCAGGCGAGTCCAGAAGCAGAAGAAGTCAATAAAGATGAGTGGAAATGTGGCTGTTTGCACTTAGTTTTCTTTAATTGTTCCGTTCAGTTTGATGAACATAAAGCCAGAAAACTGTGTGATTTAAAAGCAGCAGAACCAGATAACTTAAATCTTCTGTTTATGTTCAGCGTTACTCTAAAATCACACAGTCGACACGCGATGATCTGCTCGCACTTTGAGCGTAAAACTGAATGAAAACCTTCATATTTCTGAGCTATTTCAGTATTTATGTCCAAACAGGGAGCATTTATCTCCTCTCCCCCACAAACACGGCCTCTTTCACAGATAAAAAGCTTCAGGCGTCCTGAACTGTGTGCAGAGAGAAAGCTGTCAGCCTCTGATATTGATCGGTATTGATTTTCTCCTCTCACACTCCCCAAACTTCATTTAACGGTGCAGGAGTTGTGATGTTTCCCCCGGCTGCAGGGAGCAGGGTGTGGGCCCCGCTTGGCTGTCCGTGATCAACGCTTTCAGGGGGAATAAATGCGGCTTTTATTTCCTTTTATGTCACTTTTCATTGAGCCTGTGGGCAGCATCACAGCTGATGTAATGTTTGACTGTAATTCAGAGGTTTAACGGTTTATTTCCGCATATTTAAACCTGCAGAACAGGCAGAGAATCACTGTGAAATCAGCTTATTCAGGCTGAGTGTTGATCAGATAGACACCCAAACCAGGTTTATACTATGAGACAGCAGACATTAAAACCTTCCTCAAACTCCCCTTTAATTCAAAGCTCTGCCTTTTGTGGAACAATGACCATTAATTCACTACGTCTGCACCACCCGGAAAAATGAGGATTTCCTAATTTTCTAATGAGTTTATCTGGAAATTCTTTCTGTTTATCTGTGTGAAACACATCAGTTCAACATGCAAAAGTGTGAATTCTGTCTAAATGTCAGCAAATAAAAGACGTTTTTGCTTGAAATAAGCAAAAAAATCTGCCAATGGAACTAGTGAAAATCGGCTTGTCAAGATTTCTTGAAATAAAATGTGATATTTAGGACTTTTGAGATAAAAGTTATCTTGAAATTACTCGAAACAATTTGTTTTCAAGACTTTTTCACTTAACAAGATATTCCAGATGTATTGTCTTCAAACAAGTCCCTATATCTGGCTGAAATGGTGCTTGTTAGGCAGTTGTGTCTTATATTAAGTGTAATGAGATACTCAATGAGATGAATATACTTGGTAAGATTCAGATTTTTTCCAGTGTGTAACGTTTGTCTGTACTTTTCTGTCTGTAAAAGTCATCTGAGCTCCACTAAATGTTGTGTGTCGGGGTCATGAAGTGATATATCTCTCTTCTAAACAACAACAAAGAGACAGAAAACTAACCAAAAGAGGAAAAACTCAGACAACAGAGACACAAACGGACCAAAAAAGAACAGAAAACGTGAATAATTAGAGACAAAATGACCCCAAAGTGACACAATGGGACGAGAAAGAAACACGAATAGATGCAGAGAGTGAAGAAAACGCAGCCTGGAAGAGGCTCAAAAACAACCAAAGAGACGCAGATAAAGTGACTCGTCTCTTTGAATCTTCAGCTGATGACGGGCGGCCTTCTCCTAACCGTGCACGGTCACTGAGGATCCTTTAGTGTTTCAGATCCTCAGCCGGCAGGAAGAGAACCAACAGAGCCGACGAGACAAATGTCATGCATGAGGAATGAGAAACATTTGTCATGTGTTTGTCGACCAGAATAAATCCAATGTTCCAGTCTGTTTGGTGCACGCTCGCTCTCTGATAACACTGACGGCGCTTTTTAAAGTTTCTGTAAAAACTCGGTAAAGTGTGCCTAAATGTGACGTATTCTGTGGAAATTATTCTTTCTGTTCAATGAACAAAGAACCTTTAACCCCTTAACGCCTATACCGTTTGACTCAATCAACCAGCTGAGATAGCATCTTTATTCCCCCAATGCCGGTTAGTCCATATTCACTACGGACCTAGGAACCTTCGACAAGCACTAGTTTCTAGTGGGACCGCAAAGTGACGGACTTATTTCCTGTTGCAGGTTTATATAAATAAATACGTAAAAAAAAGGGTAAATAAAAAACATTGTTTTTTCACTGTTATATTACTGTGTTGTTGTTATCTTATTATTGACCATTGTGCCTGGTGTTGCAAATTTGCAACATACCAAAATTTCTATTTATTTTTTGTGTAAAAGTGAAATTAATAATCTCAGCATTATCTACCATCTACTTAAAGGCTAAAACACACACAAAACATTTTTTTATACACAGCTATATAAATTCAGGCGTTAAGGGGTTAATCAGGATTCACACAGGTTAGCTGATGATGTCACACACAGTCCATTTTATCCACCAGTGACCTCACATTTCCCCTGATGATCGAGGGAAAAAATGCTTTAAATTCCTCCTCCTTTTCCTCCATTTTGTTCCTGCTCTGCATCCCAGACGTCTTCTCTTTAACTCATCTTGGTTTGGGAGTTTTATCCCAGGCTTTAATTGGGCTTTTGGAACTTCCCCGTTGCCACGGTTACTCATCATAGCGGATGAATCGTCTGTTTTTTCAGTTTGCATGTTTATTGTCCATGACGACGTCCATTCAAAGTCTTTTTCAAACCACCAGAGGGATGCGTACTGTGGGGGAAACCCTGTTTCCACAGATGTTTCCATCAGGGGAGCTCAGCAGGGGACGAGACTCACTCGACTAAATACAGATGTGGGACAGGAAGATGGAGGGTGTGTTATTATGCTGATGATGTGGCTCATTAGGTTTGTGTTTGTTCGTGTACGACAACAGAGCACAAACACGATGAATCATTTTTTGTCCTCCCTGAACATTTTAGGAATGAATCTCCAGTGTCTGCAGCACAGACTCATTCTGGGGCATCATTTTCTTTTATTCCCTGACTCACAGCTGTCACTTTAACGTCTTATAACCAAGATTTATTTATTCATTTTCTAGGGTTTGCATCGTCTGATCAACGCAACACGTCTACTTCTTTAAAGGTGGAAATTATTTATGGAACGGAGAAGAAAAAAAGCTCTGTGGGCCTCAGTTAGCATGTTAAAGGTTAAAGGTCACCCCAAGGTCAGAAACCTAAGAGCTACATCTCAGACTCTGCGGGCCTCAGTTAGCATGTTAAAGGTTAAAGGTCACCCCAAGGTCAGAAACCCAAGAGCTACATCTCTATGGTGGACGTCTACAGTGAAAGTGGCTGATTGGTGGTTCACCTTCCGGCTCCGTTCCTCCTCACAGTGAACGATGGCGACCGAGAGAGAAAGACTGTTGTTGGAGTTGGAGCTTGTTGATGTTGAAATGCAAATAACTCTGACCAAATGTTGCCCGGCACACGGTAAACTACATACTACATACTGCATACTACATACTACATACTGCATACTGCATACTGCAAACTGCATACTGCATACTGCATACTGCATACTACATACTGCATACTGCATACTACATACTAAATACTACATACTGCATACTGCATACTGCATACTGCATACTACATACTGCATACTGCATACTACATACTGCATACTGCATACTGCATACTACATACTAAATACTACATACTGCATACTGCATACTGCATACTGCATACTACATACTAAATACTACATACTGCATACTGCATACTGCATACTGCATACTACATACTGCATACTGCATACTACATACTGCATACTGCATACTACATACTGCATACTGCATACTACATACTGCATACTACATACTGCATACTGCATACTACATACTGCATACTGCATACTGCATACTGCATACTGCATACTACATACTGCATACTGCATACTGCATACTGCATACTACATACTGCATACTGCATACTACATACTGCATACTACATACTGCATACTGCATACTACATACTGCATACTGCATACTACATACTGCATACTGCATACTGCATACTGCATACTACATACTGCATACTGCATACTACATACTAAATACTACATACTGCATACTGCATACTGCATACTGCATACTACATACTGCATACTGCATACTACATACTGCATACTGCATACTGCATACTACATACTAAATACTACATACTGCATACTGCATACTGCATACTGCATACTGCATACTACATACTAAATACTGCATACTGCATACTGCATACTGCATACTGCATACTGCATACTGCATACTACATACTGCATACTGCATACTACATACTGCATACTGCATACTGCATACTACATACTGCATACTGCATACTGCATACTACATACTTCCATACTACATACTAAATACTACATACTGCATACTACATACTGCATACTGCATACTGCATATTGCATACTCCATACTTCCATACTACATACTTCCATACTGCATACTACATACTGCATACTGCATACTACATACTAAATACTACATACTGCATACTGCATACTGCATACTGCATACTACATACTGCATACTGCATACTACATACTGCATACTGCATACTGCATACTACATACTTCCATACTACATACTAAATACTACATACTGCATACTACATACTGCATACTGCATACTGCATATTGCATACTCCATACTTCCATACTACATACTTCCATACTGCATACTACATACTGCATACTGCATACTACATACTAAATACTACATACTGCATACTACATACTACATACTACATACTGCATACTGCATACTGCATACTGCATACTACATACTTCCATACTACATACTACATACTGCATACTGCATACTGCATACTACACACTACATACTGCATACTGCATACTACATACTAAATACTACATACTAAATACTACATACTACATACTACATACTGCATACTGCATACTGCATACTGCATACTACATACTTCCATACTACATACTACATACTACATACTGCATACTGCATACTGCAAACTACACACTACATACTACATACTGCATACTGCATACTGCATACTACATACTTCCATACTACATACTGCATACTACATACTGCAGTCTTTTTCAAACCACCAGAGGGATGCGTACTGTGGGGAAACCCTGTTTCCACAGATGTTTCCATACTACATAATGCATACTACATACTACATACTACATACTGCATACTACATACTAAATACTACATACTGCATACTAAATACTACATACTACATACTGCATACTGCACACTGCATACTACATACTACATACTAAATACTACATACTGCATACTACATACTGCATACTAAATACTACATACTGCATACTAAATACTACATACTGCATACTACATACTAAATACTACATACTGCATACTACATATTAAATACTACATACTGCATACTAAATACTACATACTACATACTGCGTACTGCATACTGCATACTACATACTACATACTAAATACTACATACTGCATACTACATACTACATACTGCATACTACATACTACATACTGCATACTACATACTGCATACTACATACTTCCATACTACATACTGCATACTACATACTACATACTACATACTACATACTAAATACTACATACTGCATACTGCATACTACATACTAAATACTACATACTGCATACTAAATACTACATACTACATAATGCACACTGCATACTGCATACTACATACTGCATACTGCATACTACATACTTCTATACTACATACTGCATACTACATACTACATACTTCTATACTACATACTGCATACTACATACTACATACTACATACTACATACTGCATACTACATACTAAATACTACATACTGCATACTAAATACTACATACTACATACTGCATACTGCATACTACATACTACATACTAAATACTACATACTGCATACTACATACTACATACTACATACTGCATACTGCACACTGCATACTGCATACTACATACTGCATACTAGATACTGCATACTACATACTTCCATACTACATACTGCATACTACATACTGCATACTACATACTAAATACTACATACTGCATACTGCATACTACATACTAAATACTACATACTGCATACTAAATACTACATACTGCATACTACATACTACATACTGCATACTGCATACTGCATACTACATACTACATACTGCATACTACATACTAAATACTACATACTGCATACTGCATACTGCATACTACATACTGCATACTGCATACTACATACTAAATACTACATACTGCATACTAAATACTACATACTGCATACTACATACTACATACAACATACTGCATACTGCATACTACATACTACATACTGCATACTGCATACTGCATACTACATACTACATACTACATACTAAATACTACATACTACATACTACATACTGCATACTACATACTAAATACTACATACTGCATACTACATACTACATACTACATACTGCATACTACATACTAAATACTACATACTGCATACTACATACTACATACTGCATACTGCATACTGCATACTGCATACTACATACTACATACTACATACTGCATACTACATACTAAATACTACATATTGCATACTGCATACTGCATACTGCATACTACATACTACATACTGCATACTACATACTACATACTGAATACTGAATACTGCATAATACATACTAAATACTACATACTGCATACTACATACTGCATACTGCATACTACATACTAAATACTACATACTGCATACTAAATACTACATACTGCATACTACATACTACATACTGCATACTGCATACTGCATACTGCATACTACATACTACATACTACATACTGCATACTACATACTAAATACTACATACTGCATACTGCATACTGCATACTGCATACTACATACTACATACTACATACTGCATACTACATACTAAATACTACATACTACATACTGCATACTACATACTAAATACTACATACTGCATACTACATACTACATACTACATACTGCATACTGCATACTACATACTAAATACTACATACTGCATACTGCATACTACATACTGCATACTAAATACTACATACTACATACTGCATACTAAATACTACATACTGCATACTACATACTACATACTACATACTGCATACTGCATACTGCATACTACATACTGCATACTGCATACTGCATACTACATACTAAATACTACATACTGCATACTACATACTGCATACTGCATACTGCATACTACATACTACATACTACATACTGCATACTGCATACTGCATACTACATACTGCATACTGCATACTGCATACTACATACTGCATACTACATACTAAATACTACATACTGCATACTACATACTGCATACTGCATACTACATACTACGTACTACATACTGCATACTACATACTACATACTAAATACTACATACTGCATACTACATACTACATACTGCATACTGCACACTGCATACTGCATACTACATACTGCATACTGCATACTACATACTGCATACTAAATACTACATACTGCATACTACATACTAAATACTACATACTGCATACTACATATTAAATACTACATACTGCATACTAAATACTACATACTACATACTGCATACTGCATACTGCATACTACATACTACATACTAAATACTACATACTGCATACTACATACTACATACTGCATACTACATACTACATACTGCATACTACATACTGCATACTACATACTTCCATACTACATACTGCATACTACATACTACATACTACATACTACATACTAAATACTACATACTGCATACTGCATACTACATACTAAATACTACATACTGCATACTAAATACTACATACTACATAATGCACACTGCATACTGCATACTACATACTGCATACTGCATACTGCATACTACATACTACATACTAAATACTGCATACTACATACTGCATACTGCAGTCTTTTTCAAACCACCAGAGGGATGCGTACTGTGGGGAAACCCTGTTTCCACAGATGTTTCCATACTACATACTGCATACTACATACTTCTATACTACATACTGCATACTACATACTACATACTACATACTACATACTGCATACTACATACTAAATACTACATACTGCATACTAAATACTACATACTACATACTGCATACTGCATACTACATACTACATACTAAATACTACATACTGCATACTACATACTACATACTGCATACTGCACACTGCATACTGCATACTACATACTGCATACTAGATACTGCATACTACATACTTCCATACTACATACTGCATACTACATACTGCATACTACATACTAAATACTACATACTGCATACTGCATACTAAATACTACATACTGCATACTAAATACTACATACTGCATACTACATACTACATACTGCATACTGCATACTGCATACTGCATACTGCATACTACATACTACATACTACATACTGCATACTACATACTAAATACTACATACTGCATACTACATACTAAATACTACATACTACATACTGCATACTGCATACTACATACTGCATACTAAATACTACATACTACATACTGCATACTAAATACTACATACTGCATACTACATACTACACACTACATACTGCATACTGCATACTGCATACTACATACTGCATACTGCATACTGCATACTACATACTGCATACTACATACTAAATACTACATACTGCATACTACATACTGCATACTGCATACTGCATACTACATACTACATACTACATACTGCATACTGCATACTGCATACTACATACTGCATACTGCATACTGCATACTACATACTGCATACTACATACTAAATACTACATACTGCATAGTACATACTGCATACTGCATACTGCATACTTATGGATCAGACAGTATGCAGAGCGTTTACCCACAATGCATTTCCCTCCTGCCCGAGCCGAAATCAGCCGGCCTGAAGCTGATTTCTCTTAAGCTCTAAACTCTGTAAACTTTAGCAACATTTGAAACATTTTCAGGTGAGAAAGTAGTCGTTTAGATCCCCAACGTGTTGAAAACCTGACAAAATACCGGCTGTTTACCATTTTGTTCCCACGAATTCGGCGCTACTAAAGCTAGCCGCAGTGAGCTAACGCACTTGCTGTTATTTTCACAAAATAAAATACCCGTTGCCTTTTATCATAGGGAAAGCCATTACCATACAATTGGTGCTTTTGTTTTGAAAACAGGAAGTGAACCTACCCTCGCTGTAGCTAGCTTGAAACTGCCGTTTTGACAGGAAATGACGATCGGCGACGTCACGTTACGTTGCATCTTGGGTAGTTTGAGTATGAGTAGTAACCTCATGATGCATACCCAACATTTCAGAGAATCTAGTATGCATCCGGGAACTTCTGCTTACTCAAACTCGCATACTAACTCAGAAAGTTAGCATGAGTAGGAGGAGAAGTATGCGGTTTCGAACACAGCCAATGAGTCTTTTCACTGACCTGCTCCAACTCCTCTAAGCTGGACGGGTTCTTTGATTTGATTGTTTTGATGTTTGAATGATTTTTCTCAGCTCCCAGAAGGATCCAAACCAGAGATTTATAAGATGGTGACAGATAATTGGTCAGAGGCTCGTTGTTCAAGGCTTGGGAACAGAAGCCTGTTATCTGCTCATTTAAACTCTCATCTCTCCCATTATCTGTTATTTTCTGAAGTTAAACCTCACGATTCATCTAATCGTACGATAAAACCTGTGGATGCTTCTCCTTTTCCAACAGCCACATCTGCACTGAGTTGGTTTCGGGTTCAGGGCTGAAGAAAGAGTCAGAGGAGGGATGGAAGACGAGCGAGGAATAAAGAGCAAATTGTTTGGCCCACTCAGCACTTTGCTGCTGGAAAATCCATCTGAAAAGGGTCCTTTAAACGCTTCAGCAGGACCGCAGCGCTCACACACACACCTGCACCAAACGGTACATTTAGCAGGTTGTTTCACTGCCAATTACGAGCCAATCGTGGGGAAAGAACCTCCCGAAGAGGAGGAGGAGGAGGAGGAGGAGGAGGAGGAGGAGCAGGAGGAGGAGGAGGAGGAGGAGGAGGAGGAGGAAGAGGAGGAGGAGCAGGAGGAGGAGGAGGAGCAGGAGGAGCAGGAGGAGGAGGAGGAGGAGGAGGAGGAGGAGGAAGAGGATGAGGAGGAGGAGGAGGAGGAGGAGGAGGAGGAGGAGGAGGAGGAGGAGGAGGAGGAGGAGGAGCAGGAGGAGGAGGAGGAGGAGGAGGAGGAGGAGGAGGAGGAGGAGGAGGAGGAGGAGGAGGAGGAGGAGCAGGAGGAGGAGGAGGAGGAGGAGGAGGAAGACAGCAGGTGTGGGGGAATAAAACACATCTGACACCCTGCTTTTATCTTTTCAGCGCGACTGAATTAACTTTGGCTCACGTTCAGGCAGAAACTCAACATCTGATTTCTGAGGCTTCTTTCTCTTTTAAATGTTGTTTTTAACCAGGGCCGGGCAACGGTTTAAAATGTTTAATCTAATTAATCACATGATTTCCCTGATTAATCACGATTAATCTCATTTGTACGCAGAATCCAAAAATGAATCCAAAAGTAGCGTATAGCTTTTAGCATTTAGCTTTATTTTAAATGTGCTGCCATATGAATGAAAGTGCCATAACATTTGTTGTGCAAACACACTTTTAACATCAGCATCTTTCTGTAGTTTTTATGTAGAAGCCTCGCTCCACTGTCTGTTTCCTTGAATGACTTGCTGCTATCAGTTGTGTGTTTTGCCTTTAAGTGATATTTTAGACTGGAACTACTACGCTGAGAAGACAATTCAACTTGGCAGAGTTTACAGATGACTTTGGTTCTGTCGACTCCGCCGTCTGGAAGAACTTTAACATGAAAATGGCCGAGTAAAAGTTCCGTACCCTTCTCCATGTTTGGTGGATCCGCCGATTACTTTCTTTTCCTGTTCCACAGCAGACAGCAGCAGACTTTTACAAAATAAAAGCCTGTGAGCAACAGACTTTTACAGAATAAAAGCCTGTGAGCAGCAGACTTTTACAAAATAAAAGCCTGTGAGCAGCAGACTTTTACAAAATAAAAGCCTGTGAGCAGCAGACTTTTACAAAATAAAAGCCTGTGAGAGACAGACTTTTACAAAATAAAAGCCTGTGAGCAACAGACTTTTACAAAATAAAAGCCTGTGAGAGACAGACTTTTACAAAATAAAAGCCTGTGAGAGACAGACTTTTACAAAATAAAAGCCTGTGAGCAGCAGACTTTTACAAAATAAAAGCCTGTGAGAGACAGACTTTTACAAAATAAAAGCCTGTGAGCAGCAGACTTTTACAAAATAAAAGCCTGTGAGAGACAGACTTTTACAAAATAAAAGCCTGTGAGCAGCAGACTTTTACAAAATAAAAGCCTGTGAGAGACAGACTTTTACAAAATAAAAGCCTGTGAGCAGCAGACTTTTACAAAATAAAAGCCTGTGAGAGACAGACTTTTACAAAATAAAAGCCTGTGAGCAGCAGACTTTTACAATCATAAAATAAATAATAAAACAGGGATGTACAGAGGCTATAGTCCTCGCTGCAGCTGGCCCCAGTTCGAGTCCCGCATCAGACAGCCCCGTACTGCAAATTGTTCCCCCTCTCTCTGCCCCCTGCTTCCTTTCTCTCTGAACTTTCCATTAAAGGCACAAAAGCCCCAAAAATGGTATTTTTTTTAAATGAAAAAAATAAAATAAAACAATAAATAAAAAACATGTGTTAATGCGTGGTAAAATATTTATCGGCCTTAAATAATTAATGCGTTAACGCGATAATAACGAGTTAACTCGCCCAGCCCTGTTTTTTAACATTCAAAACTCTCTGGGACCTCTGAGGGAGTCCTCGCAGCATCTGTTATGTTGTTATAGATATCAGTGATGAGAAGAAGTCGGAGGATCGCCCAGCGGTTACACAAACAAGAAGAAAGGCTCAGTGAAGTATTGATCTGGAGGGAGAGCGTTGAAAGTCAGCGGTTTTGTTCTGCAGCAGCACTTTTCACACCCACTGATTCCACACGTTCAGACACAAAGCTGCGGCCATGCAGCTGACTTCACTCCCACTGCAATTTGTTCCAGACTCAGAGTACAACACTCAGCTCGCTCACGTCAAACATTCAAGGTCCTCAGAGGGGAAAGGGAGAATGAAGGATCTCACATTCAGCAGGAAGTGGTTCCCCTCTTTAAGTTTGATGTGTTTCAGATGATAATTTACATCTAAGAGGCTGCTATGATGTAGCTCTTAAAGTGGCCATGACACCATTATTTCATTCTTCAGCTTTGCATACATCATAACTGAACTTTCTGAGGATCTGGCTAAAGTGTCTCCTGATTGGTCGAGATTCAGGAAGTTTCCTGAGGGAACAGGAACGTTGCCGACCAGGAATCTACATCAACCCATGAGATCCAGACGTACGTGTTGGAGTCAGAATCAGATCCAGAACACCAACAGAGATCACAGCAGGACGTCTCTGATTGGTCGATCTGCTCACTTCCTGCTGCTGCTGTAACTCTGAGTTTCTGAGCGGATAAATGTATGAACACAAAGTACCGTTAGCCCCCTCAGCTGCCTTTTCACTCAGTGTAACCATGACGATGGCTCTAAAATCTCTTCATACGTCTGATTCCAACACATCAGACATCTGAAACAGGTTCAGACTCGTGTCCTTTTAGTGTTGGAACAGCCTCGACTTTCAGCTTCAGAGTCCTGATGAGACGAGACGGGAGGAATTTACCAACCTGAACGTTTGCAGGTGAACCCGAACCAGAAGGAATGGATCAAACTTTGAGTTGTTTCCTCCTTTTTTACAGCCAACTCTCCTCAATCTGTTTTCATCTCAGCTGTCTTGATTTTCCCTGATATCTGACATAAATATATTTATATATTTTTTACTTTTTTATTCTTTTTCTTATCATGTATATATATTTATATATTTATGCTATTTTTTAATTATTTTTATTATTATGCATATGTATATACATATAAATGAATAAATAAAATAAAATAAAGAGGATATAATTAGTTTTGAACCTTGATGACACACTCATAGGGTGTTTTTTATATTATCATGGACTTTATGTTGTTTATTTACATGAAAATAAGGAATTAATCTGTGGCTTTGAAGAGTTTTAACTGATCTCTGGATGCTGTCCTGCTTCAGCTGAACCACAATTATCTGGATGAACCTCACGAACATGGACAACACGTCTCTGTGTACGCCTTAATGTTGAAGTTAAACTCCTTTTACAGCCTCACCTGGCAGGTGACCTGCTGGTTGGAGCAGCTTCCACAACGCCGTCACTGACTGGAAGATTTTAGCCTTTAACACAGCAGACCCAGCCTCTTCCTCTTGCCCTTTCTCTCCTCTGATGAACATACTTTTCCATTTTCTCCTACAGACACTTTAACTTGTGTAAATATAACAGGATGTCGCTGGAACGTTGTTCACTTAATGGATATTTATAACTCAGAATGGACGTTAAAAAAGACTTCTAAGATTCTGCTCTCATGGTGAAGCGCTGCCAACTTTTACATTTTCCCTGCAGCCATTTCATTTGATTTATTACTGAGGCGGTCGTCCTGACGTTTCACCCTCAGCTCATCTGTAAGGGGGGGGGGTTCTGTATTCTGGCCACAGTCCAGCCACTGCACCGCGGGAGTCTGGTTATAAAGCTTTATCTGCATGAGAAGGAACAGATTGAGTGTTTTAAGGGGAGGGTGAAGGGGACGAAAAGACCTGCTGCAGCTTCTGCTGTAATGCTTCCCTCCGGCCCAGTGGGGGCGATATTTCCAGAAATTTAAACTTGAATGCTTATTGCAAACACTTGCTGTTTAAGTATAATTTTTGGGCTGGGCTTTAGTTTTTTTTTTGGGGGGGGCTTTTGTGCCTTTCATGGATAGGAAAGTTGTTTTATTATTATTTATTTTATTATTGTAAAAGTCTGTTGCTCACAGGCTTTTATTTTGTAAAAGTCTGTTGCTCACAGGCTTTTATTTTGTAAAAGTCTGTTGCTCACAGGCTTTTATTTTGTTAAAGTCTGCTGCTCACATGCTTTTATTTTGTAAAAGTCTGCTGCTCACAGGCTTTTATTTTGTAAAAGTCTGTTGCTCACATGCTTTTATTTTGTAAAAGTCTGCTGCTCACAGGCTTTTATTTTGTAAAAGTCTGTTGTTCACATGCTTTTATTTTGTAAAACTCTGCTGCTCACAGGCTTTTATTTTGTACAAGTCTGCTGCTCACAGGCTTTTATTTTGTAAAAGTCTGCTGCTCACAGGCTTTTATTTTGTAAAAGTCTGCTGCTCACAGGCTTTTATTTTGTAAAAGTCTGCTGCTCACAGGCTTTTATTCTGTAAAAGTCTGCTGCTGTCTGCTGTGGAACAGGAAAAGAAAGTAATCGGCGGATCCACCAAACATGGAGAAGGGTACGGAACTTTTACTCGGCCATTTTCATGTTAAAGTTCTTCCAGACGGCGGAGTCGACAGAACCAAAGTCATCTGTAAACACTGCCAAGTTGAATTGTCTTCTCAGCGTAGTAGTTCCAGTCTAAAATATCACTTAAAGGCAAAACACACAACTGATAGCAGCAAGTCATTCAAGGAAACAGACAGTGGAGCGAGGCTTCTACATAAAAACTACAGAAAGATGCTGATGTTAAAAGTGTGTTTGCACAACAAATGTTATGGCACTTTCATTCATATGGCAGCACATTTAAAATAAAGCTAAATGCTAAAAGCTATACGCTACTTTTGGATTCATTTTGGGATTTTGCGTACAAATGAGATTAATCGTGATTAATCAGGGAAATCATGAGATTAATTAGATTAAACATTTTAATTGTTGCCCAGCCATATATTTAAAAAGCAACATGTTGCAGAAATCTGACTGAATCTGATATAATTATTTTGTCCATAAATGAATGATAAGGAACATCTGTTGGATGCTGAGATGGTTAAAGTGAGAGGACCCACGGCACCTTAATGCTTGACCATTACGTCGCTGTCAGGAGAACATACTGTACACGCAGCTCCAAATGACAGCTTAAAGACAGAAAATGACCCCCCAAAGACAGAAAGAAGCAGCTCGGTTTCTGCTCTGCGGTCACTTTGTGGGACATCTCACATGTAATTGGGTTCAGATCTGTCAGAGGGTGTAATGGCTGCATGGAGCTGCTCACAGCTCACAGCTGATGATGCGAGGCCGGACCGATGTCTGCTGGATGTAATGAACGCAGCTGTGGACAAACACACACACATGCAGCTTTATCCCCGGGCACATCTGAGATGGTATCAGGTTTCATTCTGCGGGAGATGTTTGTGGTTTGATTGGTTGTTATTTCTGTGAGAACAGAACAGAACAGCCTGATCTCTCCCACAGAGCTGCTTTCTACTTAAAGACATTAAATAAGTGGCTCGTCTTTACCTCCTGTAACCGAGAGCCTGAGCTACAGCTCTGTTTGTGAGCCAAATGAAATAAAAAGGCCCAAAAAAAGTCATAATTTTAAATAAAAACAATAAAATTTCACACTGGAAATAGTGATACTCATCCAGTTGTGCATGTTTGACTATTTTTTCGAATTTCAAACACACATCATATACAATGTAGAAATAAACTCCTCAATAAACTCAATTTCTGAAAAAGGGACATTTTTGTCCCCTTTTAAAACGACTTAAAAACATCATTTATTATTTTTTTTCATAAATATTTTATTCCACTTCAGTTGCATTGCACTATACACATTGCATTACACTTAGCCAACGCTTTTTATCCAAAGTGACTTACAGCTATTTAGATACAGGGTATTGGTTACAGCCCCTGGAGCAATGTGGGGTTAGGTGCCTTGCTCAAGGGCACTTCAGCCATGGATAGAGGTGTAGGGAGAGATAATGGCAGGATTTGAACTTGCAACCCTCTAGATCTTAAGTCCACCTCCCTAACCACTAGGCCACGGCTGCCCCAGTTCTGATCATAACCTCCAAGTTTTCAATTATTTTCAAAAAAATAACCCTTTAGATGCCAATTTGAACTTTTTAGCCCAAATTTTAAGCCTTTAGGTGCCAGTATTTTCAAAATATAGAATGCAAAGTGGAATTATTGAGTGGGGATTATTATGGTCTGGGATATGTCAATGATTAGCAACAACATTGATTTTTAGGGATTTTTAAATTTGCTGTTATGCCTGATTTTTAAAAAAAACAACAACTCCTTAAAGCTGCAGTCGGCAGGTTTTCAAAATTGCGAGTCTAAAGTCGGAAAATTCGAACTGATACAACTTTCAGGTCCCTCCCCCAACCTCTAACAAGCTCCGAATCGCCCCCCAAACCCCTCCCCCTCTGTGGACGAGGTTGTGCACGTGAGTTCACACCAGTGTGAGCGCACACAAGCTGGGGCAGACTCACGCTCAGCAGCGTGTGCACAAACTGTGATTGACAGGTAGGATTCCTCCACCCTAACTTGATTGGTTAAAAACAGCCGGGAGCGCTCGGTTTTTGCAAGCATGATTACAGGCTTCAGAGGGAGCTACAGATTTCGTTATTTTTCCTAAACAGCCTATTTAATATTCTACTTCCAGAATCCCATGACAGTTCAAGCTAATATGACTAAAAAAAAGTTGCCGACCGCAGCTTTAATTCCTGAAAAGGGACATTTTTGTCCCCTTTTAAAACAACCTAAAACATCATATGTTAATATATTTCTCCACTTTTTTTCATAAAAGTGAGACCAGCCCTGGTCCGTGGCGTAGTGGGTTCACGCCTGATGTTCAGAGGCTACAATCCTCGCTGCAGCTGGTTCGGGTCGAGTCCCGTATCGGACGGCCCTGTGCTGCATGTTGTTCTCCCTCTCTCTACCCCTGCTTCCTGTCTCTCTGAACTTTACATTAAAGGCACAAAATCCCCCCACAAAAAAATCTTTAAAATAAATAGACAAATAAATTAATACAACCTGCGTTAATGCGCGATAAAATATTTACGGGCGTTAAATAATTAACGCAGTAATAACAAGTTAACGCGATAATAACGAGTTAACGCGATAATAACGAGTTAACGCGATAATAACCAATTAACGCGATAATAACCAGTTAATGCGATAATAACCAATTAACGCGATAATAACCAGTTAATGCGATAATAACCAATTAACGCGATAATAACCAATTATAACCAATTAACACGATAATAACCAGTTAACGCGGTAATAACTAGTTAATGCGATAATAACCAGTTAACGCGATAATAACCAATTATAACCAATTAACACGATAATAACCAATTAACGCGGTAATAACTAGTTAACGCGACAACAACTTGTTAACGCAGTAATAACAAGTTAACGCGATAATAACCAGTTAACGCGGTAATAACTAGTTAACGCGACAACAACTTGTTAACGCAGTAATAACAAGTTAACGCGATAATAACCAGTTAACGCGGTAATAACTAGTTAACGCGACAACAACTTGTTAACGCAGTAATAACAAGTTAACGCGATAATAACCAGTTAACGCGGTAATAACTAGTTAACGCGGTAATAACAAGTTAACGCGGTAATAACTAGTTAACGCGGTAATAACGGGTTAACTTGCCCAGCCCTAATAAATATTTTTTCTACTTTACATTGAATAAAATCAGTTCTGCGCAGCTTCATGGAGACTCGAACGGTGAATTAAAGCAGAACCTGCCGCAGATATAAGATCTGAAGCCTTTCGCACTGACAGCAGTGAGAACATATTGGATCTGCAGCTGATTTTAAAAAAAAAAAAATATTTCTACGAACAAGCGGAGCAGTCAGCGAGATGGATGCCCTGAAGACAAAGCGTGTGGTTTATGAGCGGGGTCAGCCGGTGACTCCATACATTTTTAGACGCTGGATGTTACAGAGCCATTGTTTTCCTGCTGAAAGGTTCATTCAGCCGCAGTTATTATGGTGAATGAATGCGAAGCCCTCAGGGAACGTTTTCATTGGATAATAATGCAGATAGGGAAATCCGATCGTACAGCACACGTTTCGTCCTCACTGTGAGGAATGTTGGACACGTGAGGAGGAGGAACAGCCTGAAATCTGGATGTGGAATCGCTGCTGATCAGGCAATCGTTGGGCTGAATGTCAGAGGTTCATCTTTGAGTTTGTGCCCGCGGGACGCTCTGATGACGGAGCTGATGACGCAGCTTGTGACCGCTCTTCATGTTTGAGTCGTTTGTGGAATTTGGAAGAAGCTGCAGCTCAGTGGAGGAGGTTCTGTTCTGTCCAAGTCTGTATTTTTAGTTTTAATTCCTCGTGATATTTCGTCGACGGTACTTGAACACGCGACCTTTGACACCAGTTAAAAAAAACGATTCAGCATTTTTTTTCCCTCCTGAAGACTTTTGAAGGAAGGAATCGTTGCCGTAGACGATGGCGAGTAGCTGCATAAGAAGGAAAATCAGAGGACCCCGACCTGTTCTGCAGCACACTGGAAAAAATGCCCCTCCAAAAATAAGTTAAAAAACAACAAATAAAAGACGTTTTTGCTTGAAATAAGCAAAAAAATCTGCCAATGGAACTAGTGAAAATCGGCTTGTCAATATTTCTTGAAATAAAATGTGATATTTGGGACTTTTGAGTTAAAAGTGATCTTGAAATTAGCTTAAAAACCTCTTCAAATGAAAAAAAAGCTTGTTTCATGTGACTAAAAACAATTTGTTTTCAAGACTTTTTCATTTAACAAGATATTCCAGATGTATTGTCTTCAAACAAGTCCCTATATCTGGCTGAAATGGTACTTGTTAGGCAGTTGTGTCTCATATTAAGTGTAATGAGATATTTTGACTAGAAATGAGACAAATATACTTGGAAAGACTTTGATTTTTTCCAGTTTAAGAAGTAAAACTGCAACAAATTTAGGAAGCAGCGCTCCCTGAAGGACGCACTCGAAGAGCAAATATCTTAAATGTGAAGCCAGAGACCAGCTGACAGTGCACGGACCGTGCACTCTTATGTTAAAGAGAGTAAATAACAGCAGCTAATGCTGACAGCATGGACATGCACTGGGAAAAATCCCCCTCCAAAAATAAGTAAGAAAAACAACAAATAAAAGACGTTTTTGCTTGAAATAAGCAAAAAAATCTGCCAATGGAACTAGTGAAAATCGGCTTGTCAAGATTTCTTGAAATAAAATGTGATATTTAGGACTTTTGAGATAAAAGTGATCTTGAAATTAGCTTAAAAACCTCTTCAAATGAAGAAAAAAGCTTGTTTCATATGATATGTGACTCAAAACAATTTGTTTTCAAGACTTTTTCACTTAACAAGATATTCCAGATGTATTGTATTAAAACAAGTCCCTATATCTGGCTGAAATGGTGCTTGTTAGGCAGTTGTGTCTTATATTAAGTGTAATGAGATATTTTGACTAGAAATGAGACAAATATACTTGGTAAGACTTTGATTTTTTCCAGTGCCTGTACACACGGGCCGAATGGTCACTTTACGGTGATTTTTATGTGAAAAAAAAAGCTTTTTGAGGTGTTTTTCTCATCTACTTCGACTGCTTTGCTGCTGCGAGGATTCCTGCTGGCACTTTTACAAATTTATTATGATGTGTTACCATGGCAACGGAAAAAAGCAGTTGAGCTTTCCAAAGCCCAAGTAATGCCTGGAATAAAAACCCCCAAATACAGGAGAGTTGAAGAGGAGACGTCTAGGATTCAGAGCAGGAGCAAAATGGAGACAAAGGAGGAGGAAGTTTAATTCCCCTGATCATCATGGGAAATGTGAGATCACTGGTGGATAAAATGGACGAGCTTGGAGCCCTGATGAGGACACAGCAGGAATATCAGGCAGAGACCTGGCTGCAGGAACAGCTCTAACAGCTCTCTGCTCAGCTTTAAGACTATGCGGGCAGACAGAGACTGCAGACAGAGACTGCAGACAGAGCGCTAACAGGAGAGGAGGAGGAAGCTGGAAGCTCACATTAGAGCTGTTGTAAAATCCAGCTTTTTTCACTTAAGGCAGCTAGCCAAAGTAAAACCCATTCTTCCTAGACAGCACTTTGAAACAGCAATCCATGCATTTGTGACCTAACGACTGGATTACTGTAATGCACTGTATATAGGTGTCAGTGATTCATGCATTTCCCAGCTTCAGAGGGTTCAAAAGGCTGCTGCATGACTGTTAACAGCTACACGAAAATTTGACCATATTTCCCCTGTTTTAGCCACTGTTTGCCAGTATATTTCAGGATTGATTTTAAAATCCTTTTATTTGCTTTTAAAGCTCTTAATGGCCTTGCCCCTCCCTACCTGTCTGAGCTGTTACATTCTTAAGGCTCTAGCATGGTCACTCACGGCGGTGGCGGCCCGTGGCGTCAAAATGACGTTTCAGGCATGGCGCTTTGCCTTGAATAGACGGCGCAGCGCGTTGTCGTGCACCAGTCGATTTTTGTAACTTGGCTGCGCCGAGAACGACGAACCGGATGGACCGATGTGAGACCGGCTCAGTCAGGAGGTGCGTTTGTACAGACAGCTGTACGAAACTGCAGTGAAACAACACAGGGAGCACGTAAACTCCCAAACAGGTGTACAGAGATTGGCAGAACTTTGGGGAAAGAGGGAGAGTTCTGTAAGAATGTGTGGAAGAAGCTACGGGACAGATACGTGAAGGCAAAGAAGAGGGCAGAGACTCTGTTGATGCCGGGGGCTTCAGACCATCACCTCTATTAACTGAATTAAAAAATTAAAATGATCCGAATACTGCAGCAGCATCATTAATGACTGTTCCTGCTCTTCATTGTTTTCTTCTCACCTTTCATGGTTGTAGAGTAGCGGTAACCTTCACGTAGCAGCGCCACCTCTGTGACGGAGAAAACTGCAACTACTGGCGCCACCGTATATAGCCGCACAAAATCGTGACGTCATCAACACCGTTATTCGATTTGATCTATTTATATAATTTCCTTATCCGTTTGTAATCGTTTTGACGTGTTTTCTGAGTCCTTCTGAGTCTCTTTGTTGTCACCTTGAATTGGTTTGTCTTCAGTTGTTGTTGTTCAGATGATGCTCAGCCTTCTGGAGGCTGACTGCCAGTCTGACCCGGTCATTCAGCTCCAGAACTGGAGCCACATGAGTGGAAACCTCTGGTCCTGAAATGGAAGATTTGTTCATCAGCTTTGAAGCCTGAGTGGAGCGAAGCACAGATCGGCAGGTAGAACACGAACACCTCCTCCTTCTCTTTCTGTCACTTCTCACAGATTTGTGTGTCTGTGAGTCGTGACACTGAATAATCAGGTCGGCTCAGTTTAATCACCCACTCATGAGAAACTCTTCCCCCAGCGAGGAGGCAGGCGTCGCATGTTTGCTGCAGATAGGCAGGAGTGTGTGCCGCTTTACATTTTCCACCTGCAGTCTCTCATTCAGCATTAACACACTTACAGCGTCGGGAAGCAAAAAGCTTAAAACCATCCCAGGATCTGAGTGTTGCCTGTTTAAAGTTTTAAATTTGGATCATTTAGGAAGTGTTTATGTGGAGCAACTGTGCATCTTTAAGATCTGGTCACCTGTTTGACGGCAAGTGTGGCTGACATCAAGTTTTAAATGTGATAAATTGTGTAAAACTCCTTCTTCCTGTTCCTGGGAGCATATATCAGGGCGTCTGAGGTGTAAAACTCCTTCTTCCTGTTCCTGGGAGCATATATCAGGGCGTCTGAGGTGTAAAACTCCTTCTTCCTGTTCCTGGGAGCATATATCAGGGCGTCTGAGGTGTAAAACTCCTTCTTCCTGTTCCTGGGAGCATATATCAGGGCGTCTGAGGTGTAAAACTCCTTCTTCCTGTTCCTGGGAGCATATATCAGGGCATCTGAGGTGTAAAACTCCTTCTTCCTGTTCCTGGGAGCATATATCAGGGCGTCTGAGGTGTAAAACTCCTTCTTCCTGTTCCTGGGAGCATATATCAGGGCGTCTGAGGTGTAAAACTCCTTCTTCCTGTTCCTGGGAGCATATATCAGGGCGTCTGAGGTGTAAAACTCCTTCTTCCTGTTCCTGGGAGCATATATCAGGGCGTCTGAGGTGTAAAACTCCTTCTTCCTGTTCCTGGGAGCATATATCAGGGCGTCTGAGGTGTAAAACTCCTTCTTCCTGTTCCTGGGAGCACATATCAGGGCGCCTGAGGTGTAAAACTCCTTCTTCCTGTTCCTGGGAGCATATATCAGGGCGCCTGAGGTGTAAAACTCCTTCTTCCTGTTCCTGGGAGCATATATCAGGGCGTCTGAGGTGTAAAACTCCTTCTTCCTGTTCCTGGGAGCATATATCAGGGCGTCTGAGGTGTAAAACTCCTTCTTCCTGTTCCTGGGAGCATATATCAGGGCGTCTGAGGTGTAAACCTCCTTCTTCCTGTTCCTGGGAGCATATATCAGGGCGTCTGAGGAGTAAAACTCCTTCTTCCTGTTCCTGGGAGCATATATCAGGGCGTCTGAGGAGTAAAACTCCTTCTTCCTGTTCCTGGGAGCATATATCAGGGCGTCTGAGGTGTAAAACTCCTTCTTCCTGTTCCTGGGAGCATATATCAGGGCGTCTGAGGAGTAAAACTCCTTCTTCCTGTTCCTGGGAGCATATATCAGGGCGTCTGAGGTGTAAAACTCAAAAACACAACCCTGGTATTTATTTAGTTCCCCTTAGTTTGAAAGTTCCTCATTTAACGAGCCGTTCTGATTTTCATTTCTAAAGTACGTCACTCCTTAAGTTGGCTCCGCCTCCTCAAATCCCCCCTGCTTGACGAATGAAGCCTAGCCTGGGCGAAAGCCGACTGTTGACTCCGTCAAACAGTCTGGAAAAACCCAAGAGGAATCCGTTCCCATGGAGGGTGGGACCTTACTCAGCAACTTAAATTCATTGGAGTTCCCTTAACCAATCAGTAATGTTTAGAAAGGACGTAGGTTATGCGCCGAAGGAGAGCTACGACATCCTTGCCACTAACAAAATTGACGAGGCATTCCTCTTGCTCTTGTTTTAATTGTGTAATGTCTCCAGAGTTGAGATAACTTCATGGATAGCTTCTAGCGCCTCTTCTTCCGTCGCCATGTTTATTTCCGCTGCGGTTGAACTACAATTATATGGACTACAATGGACTCCGCGCGTGAGTCCTGCGTCACCACTCTCAACTGTTTGCTGATTGGCGAAACACTGAGCGAACCGAGGTAGGGGGATTTGGCCAGACTATGTGCGGAGCCAAAATCTTTGGGCGGGAGTACGTAGGATGGCGTCGCCAGGCGAGATGAAGCCAGCTTCTGGTGGAAATGTTCATGCATCTTCCATCCAGCAGCAGCCTCAGAGGACATCAGAGCCCAGTGGATGAACTCTATCTGAGGCTAAAGTTCCAGCAAACCGGGAGTGAAACAAAATAACCGAGGAGTGTATTCTGTGTAAAAGCCTAAAGAGCTGATGCTTCCTTTGAAGGAAAGATCCTTGAGTAACTAACCTCTAACAGAATGAGCTCTTCAGGCTCATTAATTCAGCTCTTATCTTCGGTCCCTAGATTAAAACCTTCAAAACTATCTGCTTGACTTCTGCCTGGAATCAAAGCCTCCACCAGCGTATCTGCTTCGTCTTCTCCTCCTCCTCTCTGTTCGCTGCTTATCTCTTTTATTAGGAAGCCTTTTCTACGAGGCCCTTTCCCCCTTTTCTTCCTTTAATTGTTTGCTTGAGGAATTGAGGGTTAATGAAGCTTTTCCACAATGCTGCTGAGCTCTCTGATGTTCTTTGTGAAGTCATATCTGAGTTGAGAAATAAATAATATTCTACAGTTTATGCAGGTAGAAGCTCAATGGAGCGGGTCCTGTGGGTCTTTGTTTTATTTATGGGATAAGAAATGCTATTTTTAACAACCCATCGATTTGATTTTCTTCTTTGGATCCAAATCAAAACGATACATTAATGGAAAGCTTTTAATATATTAAATTAAAAACTAGAAATGGCCGAAGCACAATGGATGCACGGTCCAACCAGTGGCAGCTGTTGGTGTCTAATTTTAGCATTAAACCATTTTTATTCCATCTTTACGACCAGGTCTCCTCCTGACTTGGATCCAGCTGTATACTCCTGTATACTCCGCAGTTCTTCATACATTCTCCTCTTTAACTCAAATAGTTCAGCACACGAGGCCGTCTCGCTGCCTCTTGGACAGCATCCCATCTTCTGTTTTTAATACCAACAACTGGACACGTATTAAACTTGTTCACTTCCTGTATAAACTGCTCAGATATGACTTCTGGTGCACATAAATAAAGAAATATCAAATAATTTCTTAACTCTTTTTGAACCGCTGTTTAAAAAAATCTTCTTTCAGTATTTGACAAAAGGAGCTTTGTCTCCATCTAGTGGCTGAAAAGTTGAACTGCATCTGAATGCATTCCCAGACATTTTACAGTGCGGGGTGCTTTTTGGGGCAAAACTCAGCTTTTTAGGGCAAAACTCAGCTTTTTGGGGCAATACTCAGCTTTTTAGGGCAATACTCAGCTTTTTGGGGCAAAACTCAGCTTTTTGGGGCAATACTCAGCTTTTTAGGGCAATACTCAGCTTTTTGGGGCAAAACTCAGCTTTTTGGGGTGATATTCGGCTTTTTATGGCATTGAAACCAAACTGTACGCTGTTCCTGAGACTCTTTTCGGTGTGTTTGTCGGTGGATGTCTTTGTCGTCCTGCTAGGTTTATGGGGACTTACCTTCAGACCTCACTTTGAATAATGAGGATGCAAAGTGTTTGATTTTCAGCTCATAAATAAAGCTGCACAGCTTTCAGACTTTGCACGGATTTGTTTGTTTTTGGGATTCAAAGCATGCGTGTGGCAGGTCATGGTCAACATGACATCATTGATGATCCATAGTAAATAATAAATAACATATATTTGTAGTTTGTGGAGCTGGGTTAGTGGGTCCTCCATCGCACGCCTTCAACTGGTACAAAACGCAGCTGCACGACTTTTAACTTTATTTTAGCGTCTCTCCATTGGCTTCCCGTCCATTTTAGAATTAATTTTAAAATTCTTTTATTTGCTTTTAAAGCCGTGAATGGCCTTGCACCAGTGTACCTCTCTGAGCTTCTGCAGCCCTACGCACCCAGTCGAACCCTCAGGTCAGCTGACCAGCTGCCTAGGTAGACCACCGTCTAGGTTGTTTAGTTTATGTGCTCAGTTTTGTTTTATGTTTTTATTGTGTTTATTTTAATGTACAGCACTTTGGTAACCTTTGCGTTTATTTAAAATGTGCTTTATAAATAAATTGATTGATTGTTTGATTGATTGAGAACGAAGGATTTTTAACTCGATGCTGTTACGGCCCCTGGCCTCTAGAGGCTGTGCATGTGCATGTGCATGTGCATGTCTATGCAGATTCAAGTGTGGGAGCACTCTCCGGTGATTGGCTGCCTGGGAACTGCAGAGCAACACTATTGGACCAGCAGGAGATGACAAACCAATTAGTGAAGGATGAGGTCCACCTGCACGCTATAAAATGCTGCTGAACTCATTTCCCCACCGGGACAGCCTTGGGAACACGATGTGTACAGCTGATCCCCACTTTGCTTGCTGCAGTCGCTTGTTTGAAGGTTTATGGAAACTTTGATTGAATTTGTACTTCCACTTGTTTGCTTGGTTTAGTATTTTGTAGTGATGGCAAAACGAGGCTTTTTGAAGCATTGAATCATTTTGAACCATTGTGTCATAAAGTGGTTCACTACTCGAAGCTTCATTCATTTCCCTTGGGTGACATCTACTGGCGTAGCGATTGTTGCACCAAATGAAGCCCTGCGAATGTGATGCATATAATAACACGATAATAACACTTATGTATGTGTGTTGTACATATGGGTTTGTAGTACCTCATTAAAGATTGATTAATTTACCCATGAAATAATAATTTGCCCTCTCCGGGTCGGGAATGAGATCCTTCCCCAAGTGGAGGAGTTCAAGTATCTCGGGGTCTTGTTCATGAGTGAGGGGCGAATGCAGCGGGAGGTTGACAGGCGGATCGGTGCGGCGTCAGCTGAGCCAGAAGGAGAAGCTCTCGATTTATCGGTCAATCTATGTTCCTACCCTCACCTATGGTCACGAGCTGTGGGTAGAGACCGAGAGAATGAGATGGCGAATACAAGCGGCCGAAATGAGTTTCCTCCGCAGGGTGTCTGGGCTCTCCCTTAAGGCTGAGTTATACTTCTTTTAACTGCCCTTGCGCTTGCGTCTTGCGCTTGTGTTAATGGCTCGAGACGTTTATGCTTCATTTTGCTTTGCCGGCGGTTGCGTGTGCTGCTGGCGATTCACCGCCAGGACAGTAGGTGGATAGGGTGAGAAGCTCAGTCATCCGGGAGGGGCTCGGAGTAGAACCGCTGCTCCTCCGCATCCAGAGGAGTCAGATGAGGTGGCTCGGGCATCTGGTTAGGATGCCTCCTGGACGCCTGGTGAGACACGTCCCACTGGGAGGAGACCCCGGGGAAGACCCCGGACACGTTGGATCTCTGGCAGGGGAACGCCTCGGGGTCCCCCCAGAAGAGCTGGAGGAAGTGGCCGGGGACAGGGACGTCTGGGTTTCTCTGCTCAAGCTGCTGCCCCCGCGACCCGATCCCCGGAGAAGCAGAAGATGATGGATGGATGGATGGAATAATAATTTACAAACAATGTGAAAAGTTTTGGTTTGTCATTCATATTTTCTTTGGGAGTGTGCTTGGTGTAATAAAGAGGGTGCTTGTGTTACTTCAGGTGTTTTTATTCAAGAAAAACAGTTTTTGCACAGTGGAAGGGCTCAAACGTTTTTTTTTTTTTTTTTAGCCAATTTCTCCAGCTTTGGAAAATACTCTGTCACAGGGAACAGAGGAGGCTGGTGTGCTGAAGGAACTGTTTGGGTCGAAATATTCCCACACTTTAGAACGCTTCCTCAATGGTTGCTCCATGAGAGAATAATCCAAAACTCCGAATATCAAAAAACGAGAGCCGTTCGTAACGTATAATACGTGTAGAACGGGGACATGAACCGGGGCTGAAGCCATCTTGAATACACTCAATCGCGGCAAATGTTCAAAGCTCCGCACATCAACTGGAAGCAGTCAGCTGACTCGGTCTGAATGAAGCGGTGAAGTGGTTCAAACGTCATCAGTGACGTCACATGAAGCAAGCTCCGGCCCACTGCTTCACTATAACTACCCTGTTGAGTTTGAAGCGTGCTTCGGAGCTTCGGTGTTGGAGGTAACATCACTAGTGTTTTGAGTAAGCCGACTCTACTGCTTCGAATTAGTCGTCTGTGTGGTTACAGTGTACCCCCTGTCTTGTTTTTGGAACCTTTTTCGTTGTAATAAATTACTTTTAAACTTGAACCTTTTCCCTCTGGACACATTTATGTTGCCACCCTGATCCACTAGACCTGGGGTCGTAACAATGCTGATGAATTCTCTTGAATCTTGAGGCGACCACAGATCAGAACCGTCCATGGTTCAGATCTGTGGCTCTACTTTCTTCTTCTTTGTCTTCTCATGTTTCCTGATCAGCTCGTGTTGTCGGGTAAAGAAACGTAAGCTCACAGAGGAATATGGAAATAAAGTCCATATCAGGAGACTGGAGGGTTTGATTTTGAACATGAACTAATGATACAACGGGAGAAAGACTGATATATTTACGACTTCTTATGAATCACTTTGAGTCTACCTAAAGCATCAGTTTTCTCTTTATTTACCGGCATGGATACCAGCCAGTGGTTAACTCTCACATTGCTCTACCCAAGGCCAGACTTCTGACGGCTCTTTTAATGTTAAACTGGAGCGAGGCCTTACTTTCCCTCCGTCGGGCCCAACTGGATCCTCATTGTGACATTAAACTGTAAAACAGTTGGTTTATTTGTCCGTCCTCACCCGGTGATGCTGGAACTCCTCAGCTGCACCAGCCGGGACAAACTACAGACTTCAGCCTTTACAAAAACACTTCAGAAAGGTACAGAAACACTCCAGTTACACGCAAACATGCACTTTTTTCCTCACGCTAACACCACACGGGCCCACAGACTGCGGCTTAACTCGCGCTCTTGCCGCTCCGCTTCTTCTTCTTCTTTGGCGCCTGCTTCTTGGAAGAATTGGCAACGGAGGAGGCGGAAGGTTGGGGCGGTTCTTCGGAAGGTGGAGCTGGTTCTTCTGGCACCTGTGCTGGTTCTTCGGGCACCTGTGCTGGTTCTTCTGGCGCCTGTGCTGGTTCTTCTGGCACCTGTGCTGGTTCTTCTGGCACCTGTGCTGGTTCTTCTGGCACCTGTGCTGGTTCAGTTGCCTTGGCGGTCTCCTCCAGGATCTGGACCTTGGATACCTCAGGTTCTGGATCAGTTCTCTCGGGCTCTCGTGTTGCAGGCTGCTGGATCTCTTTGTCGGCTTCCACTTCTGGACGTGGCTCTGTTGGTGCTGAGCTCATCTGCCCTTCTGGTGTTGGCACCTCCTCAGATTTAGGTGATTCATCAGAATCTTCCACCTGCGCAGGTACTGGAACTGGTTTGGTTTTGAACTGGACAAACGCAGAAGAAACCAAATCTTCCTCAAGGTCCAACTCTTCCTTCTCGTCTTGTTTGTCGTTGCCGTCGGGTGCGTTGAACAGCGAGTCGGCGAACTGCTGCAGCTTGGCCTGCTCCTGCCTCAGACGGGCCATGTCCTCCGTCAGAACCGGGTCCTCCTCCTGGAGCTGCTGCATCTCCTCAGGAGCCAGAAGGCCCGATGGGTCGGCGTCCTCGGGTTTGTCACCGAGGTTGGGGAGGTGTGATGGGAGGTTGGTGTTGCAGTGTTGGACATCCTTGATCTTGGCGTAGAGGATTTTCCTCTCCTCTTGCAGGGCGTGGCACAGCATCTCCAGCTTGTGGATCTTCATGACGAAGGTTTCGTACTCTTTGGATTTCTCAGTTCTCTGAAAGAGGAGACGGTCAGAGGCAGAGAATGTAAGATACTATGCTGATGATACTCAGCTGTACTTATCTATGAAACCAGATGAACCCAACAGGTTGGTCAGACTACAAGCATGTCTTAAAGACATAGGCTGTGTTCGAAACCGTATACTTCTCCTACTACTCCTACTACTCATACTAACTTTCTGAGTTAGTATGCGAGTTTGAGTAAGCAGAAGTTCCCGGATGCATACTAGATTCTCTGAAATGTTGGGTATGCATCATGAGGTTACTACTCATACTCAAACTACCCAAGATGCCACGTAATGTGACATCGTTGATCCTCATTTCCTGTCAAAACGGCAGTTTCAAGCTAGCTACAACGAGGGTAGGTTCACTTCCTGTTTTCAAAACAAAAGCACCAGTTGTATGGTAAAGGCTTTCCCTATGATAAAAGGCAACGGGTATTTTATTTTGTGAAAATAACAGGAAGTGCGTTAGCTCACTGCGGCTAGCTTTAGTAGCGCCGAATTCGTGGGAACAAAATTGTAAACAGCCGGTATTTTGTCAGGTTTTCAACACGTTGGGGATCTAAACGACTACTTTCTCTCCTGAAAATGTTTCAAATGTTGCTAAAGTTTACAGAGTTTACAGCTTAAGAGAAATCAGCTTCAGGCCGGCTGATTTCGGCTCGGGCAGGAGCGAAATGCATTGTGGGTAAACGCTCTGTATACTGTCTGACGATGAGTATGTAGTATGTAGTGTGTAGTATGCGGTTTCGAACACAGCCATAACACCTGGATGACTCAGAACTTTCTGCTTCTAAACTCAGGCTGAAGTCGTTATCTTTGGACCTGAGCGCTTCAGGGAGAAACTGTCTGGTTATATAGTTCCTCTAGATGGTATTTTCTCGGCTTCTGGTCCTACAGTGAGGAACCTTTGGAGTTATTTCTGACCAGGATCTGTCCTCTGACTCACATATAAAACAGGTTTCTAGGACTGCCTTCTCTCACCTTCGTAATATTGTTAAAATCAGGAACATCCTGTCTCAGAGTGATGCAGGAAAACTGCTCCATGCATCTGTTACTTCGAGGCTTTGGAACCAAATTATACTATAAAGGTTCCTCCTTTCTGTAAATGACCTTCAGACGTCTTTGTTGTATAAATAAAGTCAAACTGATTCAACTTGGAATCTCAGGAAACAAACATCGGCCTGTATTTAGGTCCTACGCAGGAAGAAGGTGAAGCACATCTAATCATGGCTTAATACTGTCAGCTGAGGCTTCCTATTGGTCACTGACCTAAAGAAGTGAAATAAGAATGTTTATCGAGGCCGGTCACAAACAGGTTCCTCACTTACCTCTTCCATCATGTCGTTGAGAGCCTTGTTGCAGTTCTCAAACCTCGCCTTCCACAGGTTTGCCTCTTTCTCCATCTTCTTCATTTTTTCCGACATCTGAAAAAGACGAAAGTTTCAAATATCTGAGCTGCTCTGCCAGTGAAAACTCCAGTGAATCCTGTCGATGTTTCAGAGAACAGAAGATTTATACCGTTTCACCGTAAATGCACTGGAAAAAATAAGTAAAAAAACAGCAAATAAAAGACGTTTTTGCTTGAAATAAGCAAAAAAATCTGCCAATGGAACTAGTGGAAATCGGCTTGTCAAGATTTCTTGAAATAAGATGTGATATTTAGGACTTTTGAGATAAAAGTGATCTTGAAATTAGCTTAAAAAACTCTTCAAATGTAAAAAAAAAAGCTTGTTTCATATGATATGTGACTCAAAACAATTTGTTTTCAAGACTTTTTCATTTAACAAGATATTCCAGATGTATTGTCTTCAAACAAGTCCCTATATCTGGCTGAAATGATGCTTGTTAGGCAGTTGTGTCTCATATTAAGTGTAATGAGATATTTGGACTAGAAATGAGACAAATATACTTGGTAAGACTTTGATTTTTTCCAGTGTGACCACACTTTGACTTTGGCATCAACACGTCTCCACCTACGTTTTCCATCTCCTTTTTGAAGCGCACGTAGATTTCATTGCTCTTGCCCAGCGTTGCCTGAAACTCGTCGAACTTCTCGGCGTAGAGGGCGAGCTGTGGACCAAGAAGACCGCGTCAGACACGAGCACGCCGTTCCAAACGTAACCCTCCCACATGCTCCAGGAACACGCCCACATGCCGACGCATGCCCCAGCTTACTTATTACTTATCAATCCTTTTCCCAGAGTAACATATCACAGAGATTAATCACGTTAGTCATCCTGAGACGAAGGGAAACGGGTCCCTGAAACCATTTTAACAGTATTGACTCTTTTTAGATAAAAGCAACATCATCTCCAGATTAATGTCAACAGATTCACACATGAAAACACAACTGATGTCAGAAAATGTTACGACACACGTTGACTTTGTGGATGTAAACATAGAACGACTACATATATGAATACAGTGAAACAGTCCAATAAAGAGCGATTCCGAGTTTTAATAAGTTAATCAGTTTGTTTCCTGTCTGCTCCAAACAAGTCAGTGCTACTTGGTTAGGTTTAGGCCAGGAATATACTTTCCTTTAACTGCGGAAATGTGTGTTTATCAGGGCTGCCTCACGTATTCTGTTTAATTGGAGCGTAGTTTGTGCAAATCTGACTGAAAGTAGGGTCAAATCTGACTGAAAGTGGGGTCGGTAGCACGTTGCTGACATGAACATGTGATTAAAAAGCAAACATATTTCTGGCCTGAGGCTAAACGTTGACCCCCTAAAAGTGTTTAAAGCCCAACTGCAAGTGATTTAGTCTTTGGGATTAATTAGGAAATGTTTGTTATCTGTTATCTGAAGAAAACACATCAACCACATCAGTTAGAAGTCGGTGAAAGAAGAAACTGCTGTGGCTCCAGCTGGTTGGCTGTTTCAGATCACCTGCTCTTTAGCTAGCTTTAGCTTTAGCTTTAGCTCAGCACACCTGGATCTGACCTTCACCTGCTGCTGTCTGAACCCTGATAACATCTGTGACTGAAGTGATTCTGCATAAAGACGCGTCATGTTGGAGCACATCGGAAAAATGTGGGCCGGGTGTATTGGGACTCTGGCTGTGTTCGAAACCGCATACTTCTCCTACTACTCCTACTAACTTTAACTTTTTTTAAGTTCCCGGATGCATACTAGATTCTCCTAAATGTTGGGTATGCATCATGAGGTTACTACTCATACTCAAACTACCCAAGATGCAACGTAACGTGACGTCGCCGATCGTCATTTCCTGTCAAAACGGCAGTTTCAAGCTAGCTACAACGAGGGTAGGTTCACTTCCTGTTTTCAAAACAAAAGCACCAATTGTATGGTAATGGCTTTCCCTATGATAAAAGGCAATGGGTATTTTATTTTGTGAAAATAACAGGAAGTGCTCACTGCGGCTAGCTTTAGTAGCGTGTTCGAAAACCGCCTACTACATACTTGGAAACGCCACACTCATCGATCAGACAGTATGCAGATCATTTACCCACAATGCATTGCACTCCTGCCCGAGCTGAAATCAGCCGGCCTGAAGCTGATTTCCCTTAAGCTCTAAACTCTGTAAACTTTAGCAACATTTGAAACATTTTCAGGAGAGAAAGTAGTCGTTTAGATCCCCAACGTGTTGAAAACCTGACAAAATACCGGCTGTTTACAATTTTGTTCCCATGAATTCAGCGCTACTAAAGCTAGCCGCAGTGAGCAACGCACTTCCTGTTATTTTCACAAAATAAAATACCCGTTGCCTTTTATCATAGGGAAAGCCATTACCATACAATTGGTGCTTTTGTTTTGAAAACAGGAAGTGAACCTACCCTCGTTGTAGCTAGCTTGAAACTGCCGTTTTGACAGGAAATGACGATCGGCGACGTCACGTTACGTTGCATCTTGGGTAGTTTGAGTATGAGTAGTAACCTCATGATGCATACTCAACATTTCAGAGCATCTAGTATGCATCCGGGAACTTAAAAAAGTTGAAGTTAGTAGGGAAGTAGGCGGTTTCGGTTTCGAACACAGCCTCTGTAGTATGTAGTTTGCGGTTTCCAGCACAGCGGCTGCTCCTAGCGGCCCGGTGCGTGCTACCTGTCCCGGTGGAATATTCACCTGTGCCTGCATCACAGTCCCCTGCTCTCTGAGAGTCTTAGCCTGCAGTTTCCCCTCAGCGGCCTGAACCAGTAACTGGTTAGAAGAGAACAGACAGAGACGCGTTACAGACGAGTCTTTACCTTCTTCTTCATGGTCAGCTCCTGCTCCTTCATAGCGAAGCATTTCTTTGTTTTGTCAATAGCCTCCCTAAGCAACTACGGCGACAGAGACAACACACAGTCAGTGTGCACAGCCTGCACACAGTGAGAGTAATAACTGCTGGGTTATTAATCATCAAGCTCTATGCACTGAGATGGACATAAAACACAAAATGGCTGCCTGCAACAATGGGAGGAAGCCACTGTGAAATATGAGGGAAATGATGTAAATGAGACCCATAAATTGAACAATAAGTGACTTTTTAATTAACTCTGTTCTGCAGTTACACCTGGGTGATTACACATATTAAACCATGTGTTCACAATGTTCCCTTTCATAATTAATAATCATTGAGACTGTAAAGCATGAGCTGATTTCTCCTCCCATCTTTATCCTGAATGGACACACGGTTAAACCCCCAAAATGGAGCCATGTTTCCATCTCTCTGTGGCGTTTTCCATGAGGTCAGAGCTTTGGAAAAGGTCAAAAAAGGACCCGTTATTTGCTCTTAAAGCAACGCCGTCTGCTCATGGGCTGAGTTTCCAGGTGATGAAAACACCTGTGAAGTCAACCAAAAGCACCGATCCGTCACAGGATCTGCGGATGCATGGAAGCCTTTAGCTTTCATGGAGCTCCAGCAGCTCACGACTCCACGTTCTTCCTATAATTAACCTTTGTTTCATGGTTTATTACTTTAAGAGAAGTTATTAAACCTCAAACACAGGCTTGTGAAGTACGTATTCCTGCATGACATCAATGATAACCAACAAACTGACATCTTAAAAGTAGGGCTGGGCAACAATTAAAATGTTTAATCTAATTAATCACATGATTTCCCTGATTAATCGCAATTAATCTCATTTGTACGCAGAATCCAAAAGTAGTGTATAGCTTTTAGCTTTTAGCATTTAGCTTTATTTTAAATGTGCTGCCATATGAATGAAAGTGCCATAACATTTGTTGTGCAAACACACTTTTAACATCAGCATCTTTCTGTAGTTTTTATGTAGAAGCCTCGCTCCACTGTCTGTTTCCTTGAATGACTTGCTGCTATCAGTTGTGTGTTTTGCCTTTAAGTGATATTTTAGACTGGAACTACTACGCTGAGAAGACAATTCAACTTGGCAGAGTTTACAGATGACTTTGGTTCTGTCGACTCCGCCGTCTGGAAGAACTTTAAAATGAAAATGGCCGAGTAAAAGTTCCGTACCCTTCTCCATGTTTGGTGGATCCGCCGATTACTTTCTTTTCCTGTTCCACAGCAGACAGCAACAGACTTTTACAGAATAAAAGCCTGTGAGCAACAGACTTTTACAAAATAAAATAAATTAAAAAAAATGTAAAAAATTTGAAAAATTAAAAAAATTAAAAAATAAAACCTACGTTAATGCGCGATAAAATATTTATTGGCATTAAATAATTAACGAGTTAACGCGATAATAACGAGTTAACTCGCCCAGCCCTACTTAAAAGCCCTTTTTTTCCACACAATGACCTGAAACTGTGATTTGTGAGCCAGCTGTGATGGAACTCGGGCTTTTACTCACATATTCCTTCTCCCGCTTGTGTTTCTCCTCGGCCTCGTGCAGCAGCGCGTTGGCCTGCTGCAGCTTGGCTTCGGTCAGCTTCAGCTGCAGGTCGTGGTGCTTGTTGATCTTCTCCAAACTCTGCAGGAAGACCAGGACACAAACTGTTACTGATTGTTTTCCATCGATCAGTCGGTTCAGATCTGCACACTCACAAATATTCATCTTAATAAAGTTTGCTGCTTCGGTGTTTTTAGATCCTTTTGTTTTACTTTTTTGAACTGAAATGAAAAGCTTTTGTTCACATTTACATCCAGTTAATGCAGCGAGTTGGTGTTTCCAGTGTTAGTCCTTATTTTTTTAGACCTGTCGGTCAGTGTCTGGCCCAGATCCTGATGGCCGCCCACTGATGCATGATTAGTGTTTGGAATTAGTCAGAATTTGTGGGTTTTGTTTGTCAGTGGGATTTAGCTTCCTGGAAATGGACCCGGAGCCACTTGGTCATCACTTGTGCCCCATGGCACGGTGCTTCCTCCTGCTGGAAAAAGCTTTTCCAGCATTTGCATCACAAAATGGTTCTCCAGGAAAAAGTCAGACTCACAATCTCTTGGCCCTATTTTCTCTCCCTTCGTATCACTGCCTGCTGTGCAGACCGAGCAGCAAACACCGTAACAGGCGCGGCTGTCGGCAGCCGTCTGAATGAATGGGATCAGAGGCACAAAGCGTGTCATACCCCGGTATGATAGGTGGCGCTGTACCCATTCCAGCTGTTGCTAATAGAGCCACTTCCTGTTGACCTCTTCACCACCAACAACAACAACAAACTCAGGCATTGGAGAAAGATGGAGAACGCAGAGCCAGATGAAGCTACGTCCCTCTACATTTGGTCTGTGATGAGCTGCTTGTTGCACAAACTCGATGCCCAACGGAGCATTCTCCATCGCGTTGTTTGTTTCTTTCTGACGGCGACAACAACAGGAATATCGTCTCCTTTGACTTCCGGGTCACGACCCCGGGAAAACATCTGGAGCATGCGCAGAACGCAAAGTCTGATTCACCACGAGCTTCAGCGTCTACAAGCAGGTTTAGAGTGACTTTCAGCCCAGTTATCTCGGGGTCTGAATCCCATCCGATCCAGTTCTTAGTCAGATTAAGGTGTCTACATGCACTTAATAACTCAGTCTGATTGTAGTTTAGCCATTAATCCGATCCTTTCGGTGCCATGTGACCCCGCTGAGTGACTGCAGCTGCAGCTTTGTGAACAGGAATATTTGTCTGCAGACTCCTCCTCTTACCTCCTCGCGGCGCTCACACTGGCCCATGAGGCTCTCCAGCTTGTCGGTCAGGTTGGTGTTCTCGTTGCGCAGCTTGTTGTTTCGCGCGCTGTGCTGCTCGATCTGAGCCTGGATCTCCGTCAGCATCTCTTGGAACTGGTTGGTGATCTCCTTCCTCTTCTCCTCGTCGTCCCTGCAGCGCTGCAGAGTTTCCACCTGCGGGAGGGAACAGAACCTTAAACATTACAGCTACATCCTGAGGAAAGGAAGTTCACTATTATGAGATAGTGTTTCATTATTTATTTTTATTAAGTGGCGGAAACAGGCTTCCATAAATTTGCCTAAAGATGATTATTTAGTATTTTTGTCTGTCTGATTGAATGCTTGTGTTAACAAATAAATCAGACGTTACTCAACAGTTACTCAGTACTTGAGTAGTTTTTTCACCGAGCACTTTTTTACTCTTACTCAAGTAATTATTTGGATGATTACTTTTTACTTTTACTTGAGTCATATTATTCTGAAGTAACAGTACTTTTACTTTTACTGTTTCTATTTCTAAGAGCCGTGACGTTCTGCAGGCGCTGCCAAACCCTCGAGTGTCTGATTTCAGGTGTATTTTTAGTTGCCATCAGCCGCCATCATTCATCGGCTGTTTCCGTGGAAACGTAAAGCCCGGTGAGAGTGCCGTGCATGCCGGCAGGCCTCCATACGAACCCTCACGGTGCAGTAGTGAGCGTGCAGCTCCTTGCACAGAGTCTCCAGTTTGCTGCGAGCCGCGACGCTGCTGCGCCGCTCGGCCTGCAGGACGGACATCTTCTGCTGCAGGGCGTTCAGCCGCTGCTCGTCACCGCGCCGCAGCGACGCCTGCAAACACACGGCGGCGTCACGCACCATCACCACTGTCTGAGGTCACAGCTGATCGGTAAGGTCACAGTAAGGAGGAGGAAGGCTTTCTCACCAGCTCGGCGTACTTCCTCACCAGATCCTCCAGCTTCTCCTCGGGAGAGGACAGGTTGTTCAGGCTCTGCTTGATGAGAGAGACGTCTGCAGAGAGGAAGCAGTTCGTGGTGGTCAGCTGGTCTTAACCCGTTTAAGATCTTTATTTTATTAAAAGGCTCTTCAGAAAGTGCTAAAAGAAGAAAACTACGCCAGATTTGACCCTACTTTCAGGCAGATTTGACCCTACTTCCTGTCAAATTTGACCCTACTTCCAGTCTAATTTGGCCCCACTTCCAATCTAATTTGACCCTACTTCCAGTCTAATTTGACCCTACTTTCAGTGTAATTTGACCCTACTTCCAGTCTAATTTGACCCCACTTCCAGTCTAATTTGACCCTACTTCCAGTCTAATTTGACCCCACTTCCAGTCTAATTTGACCCTACTTCCAGTCTAATTTGACCCTACTTCCAGTCTAATTTGACCCTACTTTCAGTGTAATTTGACCCTACTTCCAGTCTAATTTGACCCCACTTCCTGTCTAATTTGGCCCTACTTCCTGTCTAATTTGGCCCCACTTCCAGTCTAATTTGGCCCTACTTCCTGTATAATTTGACCCCACTTCCAGGCAGATTTGACCTCACTTCCTGTCTAATTTGGCCCCACTTCCAGTCTAATTTGACCCTACTTCCAGTCTAATTTGACCCTACTTTCAGTCTAATTTGGCCCTACTTCCGGTCTAATTTGACCCTACTTTCAGTCTAATTTGGCCCTACTTCCAGTCTAATTTGACCCTACTTTCAGTCTAATTTGGCCCTACTTTCAGGTAGATTTGACAACTTTAATACCATAATTAATAATAATATAATCAGATTTAACATATTTTTTCCTCCCAGAACTGTTAAATTAGATGACAGATTTGGATTTAAAAGAAAAGTAGAACCTGGTTTTTGTTGAGCTTATCCTATAGTCTTAAATTCAGGATGATCTTTTTTAATTCTCTTGCAAAATACATTAAAAAACATCTAAAATAAATAGCTGTTCGTGTTTGTATGTGATCTATTTTCCAGTATATTTGGTACCCGATTCTGTAGAAACCTTTGATGAATAAAGTTGAATTTGTGTAAAGTAAAAATGAACCAAAAAGATGGTTAAAAACCATGGAAGCTAATGAGGATTAATGAATTAATTTTAACTTTTGGCAGCATCATTATGTTGCCTCACCCGTTTCCACGGCAGCCGTGAGGTCGCCTTTGGCCTCCTTCATCTTCTCCGCCTCTGCCTCCACCTGCTCCACCCAAACACAGAACATCTTTCACATCCAGCTGCAGCCTGCAGCTAAACTTCTGGTTAAATCTGTAAATGACTCGCCTGTTTGTCCAGGAGGCCGACCGCGGAGCCGTGCGCGCTGATGATGTCATCCAGCCGCCGCCGGAAGTCCAACATGGGGTTAAACGAGTCCGAGTCAGAGGACACCCCGTCAGGTTGGGGGGCCACCAACACCTCCGCTGCTTTCACTGACGTCTCCATCCTCAGACTTACTGATGGACACAGAACAGATGGACTTCAACCGAACATTTCACTTATAAATGCTGACAGAGTCGGATTTAGCCTCAGACTGCTCTGTACAACGAGTGAATAAACTTTAATGAATAAACTTTCTCCTTTAGCAGCTGCTAACGCTAACAGCTTAGCTAATGAAGGTGACGTACACCAGCTTCTGAGTAGTTTTTGCTGTTCCTTTCTCCTTTAGCAGCAGCTAACGCTAACAGCTTAGCTAATGAATGTGACGTACACCAACTTCTAAGGAGTTATTGCTGTTATTTACTCCTTTAGCAGCAGCTAACGCTAACAGCTTAGCTAATGAAGGTGGCGTACACCAACTTCTGAGGAGTTATTGCTGTTATTTATTCCTTTAGCAGCAGCTAACGCTAACAGCTTAGCTAATGAAGGTGACGTACACCAGCTTCTGAGGAGTTTTTGCTGTTCCTTTCTCCTTTAGCAGCAGCTAACGCTAACAGCTTAGCTAATGAAGGTGACGTACACCAACTTCTAAGGAGTTATTGCTGTTATTTACTCCTTTAGCAGCAGCTAACGCTAACAGCTTAGCTAATGAAGGTGGCGTACACCAACTTCTGAGGAGTTATTGCTGTTATTTACTCCTTTAGCAGCAGCTAGTGCTAACAGCTTAGCTAATAAAGGTGACGTACACCAGCTTCTAAGGAGTTATTGCTGTTATTTTCTCCTTTAGCAGCAGCTAACGCTAACAGCTTAGCTAATAAAGGTGACGTACACCAGCTTCTGAGGAGTTTTTGCTGTTCCTTTCTCCTTTAGCAGCAGCTAACGCTAACAGCTTAGCTAATTGGAACCGACCCCTAAACTCAGTTCTGTCTGGTTCCTGTCGGTCCCCCTAAACTCAGTTCTGTCTGGTTCCGGTCGGTCCCCCTAAACTCAGTTCCGGTTGGTTCCTGTCGGTCCCCCTAAACTCAGTTCCGGTTGGTTCCTGTCGGTCCCCCTAAACTCAGTTCCGGTTGGTTCCTGTCGGTCCCCCTAAACTCAGTTCTGTCTGGTTCCTGTCGGTCCCCCTAAACTCAGTTCCGGTTGGTTCCGGTCGGTCCCCCTAAACTCAGTTCTGTCTGGTTCCGGTCGGTCCCCCTAAACTCAGTTCCGGTTGGTTCCTGTCGGTCCCCCTAAACTCAGTTCTATCTGGTTCCGGTCGGTCCCCCTAAACTCAGTTCTGTCTGGTTCCGGTCGGTCCCCCTAAACTCAGTTCCGGTTGGTTCCGGTTGGTCCCCCTAAACTCAGTTCTATCTGGTTCCGGTCGGTCCCCCTAAACTCAGTTCCGGTTGGTTCCGGTTGGTCCCCCTAAACTCAGTTCTATCTGGTTCCGGTCGGTCCCCCTAAACTCAGTTCCGGTTGGTTCCTGTCGGTCCCCCTAAACTCAGTTCCGGTTGGTTCCGGTTGGTCCCCCTAAACTCAGTTCTATCTGGTTCCGGTTGGTCCCCCTAAACTCAGTTCTGTCTGGTTCCGGTTGGTCCCCCTAAACTCAGTTCTGTCTGGTTCCGGTCGGTCCCCCTAAACTCAGTTCTGTCTGGTTCCTGTCGGTCCCCCTAAACTCAGTTCTGTCTGGTTCCTGTCGGTCCCCCTAAACTCAGTTCTGTCTGGTTCCTGTCGGTCCCCCTAAACTCAGTTCTATCTGGTTCCGGTCGGTCCCCCTAAACTCAGTTCCGGTTGGTTCCGGTCGGTCCCCCTAAACTCAGTTCTGTCTGGTTCCGGTCGGTCCCCCTAAACTCAGTTCCGGTTGGTTCCGGTCGGTCCCCCTAAACTCAGTTCCGGTTGGTTCCTGTCGGTCCCCCTAAACTCAGTTCTATCTGGTTCCGGTTGGTCCCCCTAAACTCAGTTCTATCTGGTTCCGGTCGGTCCCCCTAAACTCAGTTCCGGTTGGTTCCGGTTGGTCCCCCTAAACTCAGTTCTATCTGGTTCCGGTCGGTCCCCCTAAACTCAGTTCCGGTTGGTTCCTGTCGGTCCCCCTAAACTCAGTTCCGGTTGGTTCCGGTTGGTCCCCCTAAACTCAGTTCTATCTGGTTCCGGTTGGTCCCCCTAAACTCAGTTCTATCTGGTTCCGGTTGGTCCCCCTAAACTCAGTTCTATCTGGTTCCGGTTGGTCCCCCTAAACTCAGTTCTATCTGGTTCCGGTTGGTCCCCCTAAACTCAGTTCTATCTGGTTCCGGTTGGTCCCCCTAAACTCAGTTCTGTCTGGTTCCGGTTGGTCCCCCTAAACTCAGTTCTATCTGGTTCCGGTTGGTCCCCCTAAACTCAGTTCTATCTGGTTCCGGTTGGTCCCCCTAAACTCAGTTCTGTCTGGTTCCGGTTGGTCCCCCTAAACTCAGTTCTGTCTGGTTCCGGTTGGTCCCCCTAAACTCAGTTCTGTCTGGTTCCTGTCGGTCCCCCTAAACTCAGTTCTGTCTGGTTCCGGTTGGTCCCCCTAAACTCAGTTCTGTCTGGTTCCGGTTGGTCCCCCTAAACTCAGTTCTGTCTGGTTCCTGTCGGTCCCCCTAAACTCAGTTCTGTCTGGTTCCTGTCGGTCCCCCTAAACTCAGTTCTGTCTGGTTCCGGTTGGTCCCCCTAAACTCAGTTCTGTCTGGTTCCTGTCGGTCCCCCTAAACTCAGTTCTGTCTGGTTCCGGTTGGTCCCCCTAAACTCAGTTCTGTCTGGTTCCGGTTGGTCCCCCTAAACTCAGTTCTGTCTGGTTCCTGTCGGTCCCCCTAAACTCAGTTCTGTCTGGTTCCTGTCGGTCTCCCTAAACTCAGTTCCGGTTGGTTCCGGTTGGTTCCGGTTGGTCCCCCTAAACTCAGTTCCGGTTGGTTCCGGTTGGTCCCCCTAAACTCAGTTCCAGTTGGTTCCGGTTGGTCCCCCATTCTCTTCCCCCAGCAGCTGTTTATCTGTTTATCACAGTTCTGTCGCAACATGACTGTTGCACAGTTATTGTATCTGTCAAGTTAAAATTAGCCGTCTGAGCCAGTCAACACACACACACACACACACACACACACACACACACACACACACACACACACACACACACCTGTTGTAGTATCATCTATTCTGAGAGCGTCCAAATATGGTCATACGGCCTGTTACACACACAGTTACAAAGGCTAACATACGCTAACACCCGCTAACACAGGCTAACACAGGCTAACACATGCTAACACAGGCTTTCAGTGTTTGTTTGTCACTTTCTATTGTTAATCACCTTCATATCATTCAGGACCAGCTCCCCTCCCCCCCCGACCCCCTCATCCCACATAAAGTAGAGCCAAAACCGATTAGGCTCCACCCCCTGCATTACACAACCAATCGCAGCCCCTCCTCCTGAATTTCAAGAAGTTGAGCAACGAACAACATAATAAAAAAGCAGTTATTAGTTTACTTAAAGAATAAATCCACCACATGATCACCATGACTCAAATAGTGGCCAAAATAATGAAAACACATGAAAATAACCACGATCAGTCACTTAGTCACAAAAAGTTGAACTAAAATAGATGTAAAATGTCCTATATGCAGTTTTTTTTTAGTTTTTAATCCTACAGTAAAGAGGAAAGCCACCTGTGAGAGATGTTTCTACACTTAAAGATCAAGAAAAAGAGCAAAATAAATGCACGTAAAGCCTTTGGAACCAACTTAACCTTCAAAAATCTGAAAATCGGTAGTTTCTCAGGAAGATGGAGACGACTAACGACCAGTCTGAATGGTGTAAAGCAACATTTAGCCTAAAGAAAGTGTAGAAAAAGCTTAGATTGGCCTGGATGCCTCACACATTTCTCCTTACACTGAAGACTATGAAAGTTAAAGCAACATTTCTGGGTGTTTTACAGTAAAATCCTGTTAAACATGGATCCACATTCACGTGTTACGGTTTCCAACCAACCAACTGTCCCCGTTAGCAACTCAAATGGAAGGAAAACATTTGTTTTCTTTCTCTGAAGTAGCCCCCCCTTTAAAAGATGAGAAAAACATGACATTTCTGCTCAGGTTTAGAGTGGAAAAGTCTTACCGGGATCAGTGAAGCGAAGGAGAGGAGGTGAAGAGCAGACGGGCAGAGGAAGGAGAGGAGGAGGAGGGTCCTGCTGACAGGACGAATGACAGCTGACCCCCGAAATAACCCGAGAGGATCAGCTCAGGGCCACAAACGAGAACGTGTTGGGCACGTGATTAACCCTGTAGCACCCACAGTTGCAGATATGCAACAAGCTTTTTATTTATTTACATTATATTTTTATTGATATTTTTATTTACATTACATTTTAATTTACATTACATTTTTTATTTACATTACATTTTTAATTTACATTACATTTTTTATTTACATTACATTTTTAATTTACATTACATTTTTAATTTACATTACATTTTTATTTACATTACATTTTTAATTTACATTACATTTTTATTTACATTACATTTTTAATTTACATTACATTTTTTATTTACGTTACATTTTTATTTACGTTACATTTTTTATTTACATTACCCTTTTCATTTACATTACATTTTTATTTACATTACTTTTTTAATTTACATTACATTTTTATTTACGTTACATTTTTAATTTACATTACATTTTTATTTACGTTACATTTTTAATTTACATTACATTTTTTATTTACATTACATTTTTAATTTACATTACATTTTTAATATACAGTACATTTTTATTTACACTACATTTTTAATTTACATTACATTTTTTATTTACATTACATTTTTATTTACAATACATTTTTTATTTAAATTACATTTTTATTTACATTACATTTTTTATTTACATTCCATTTTTATTTACAATACATTTTTATTTACATTACATTTTTATTTACATGACATTTTTTATTTATGTTACATTTTTATTTACATTACATTTTTATTTACGTTACATTTTTATTTACGTTACATTTTTATTTACGTTACATTTTTTATTTACATTCCATTTTTATTTACAATACATTTTTATTTACATTACATTTTTATTTACATGACATTTTTTATTTACGTTACATTTTTATTTACGTTACATTTTTTATTTACATTACATTTTTATTTACATTACATTTTTAATTTACATTACATTTTTATTTACATTACATTTTTTGCATTTTATATGTGCTTTTTCACAACAAAGATCTGTGAAATCTGTTTGATTTGTTGTTGAATGGAAAGTTTATGATGGTTGCGTTCCGCACTTTGTATTAAGAATGTTCAATAAAGGTTTATTATATACATTTTAGTGAGGTAGCAGCAGTTACTGGTGAACTTTCACTATACCTTTTTTGCCAAACGATCTGCAGAGAATGACTTGGTTTTGTGAACAAAATTAATCAGGAAAGCCCACAGTTGCAAATATGCAACATTGCCTAAAATGATTAAAAATAGCCCAATTCCAAAAATTCCAAAAATATTGGTTTATTCCCACCCAAAAAGATGCAAGAAGAGCCAAAATTAAATTCATATGCTTGGGTGCTACAAGGTTGAACGGGCAAACCCAGCTGGAGGGAGAATCCCTGAGAATTTAAAGAAGTCCATTTATTGTCAGTGCGTCACTGACATTCAATCTGAGGCCAAACAGAAGCCTGCGATGATCTATTGTTACACCATCACGGATGTCGTTGTGTTAAAAATATCCATCTCAGGGCCAGTTTTAACACTCCACTTCAATGAGAACATTTATCAAAAATGCCTCATTATCCGACTAAGTGTTTGTAGCAGTCCGAAAAACACTGGAGATGGTAAAAAAAAAATGTATTCAGAAAAAAGGAATAAACCTGGAAAAAAGAATGATTTTACAATCGCTCTCAATTTCTGATTAAGCCCCGCCTTTTCTTAAAAAAAGCAAACCTCTGTTCTGCCCGGCAACACGTGTCACATGTGTCCTTGGGCCGGACCAAACCGGTTCCAACCTGTCCCGGGCAGTTCTAAGCTGTCCTCAAACTGGTTTAAATAACTTTACTTCCTGTGTGTTTGTGTATATTTTAATGTTTTAATGTGAGCTAGTTAAATGCAGCGCTTTGCTTCATAATAACAGAATAAGTAACTTACTTCAGTTTGTTGTGGTATATTCAGTATCTTCTTATTTCAAACTAATAAAAATAATAATAATATCTTCTACAGTATGATATATGGATTATTTTGTCACTGAGACTTTACAGTCGCTCAATTTCCGATTAAGCCCCGCCTTTTCTTCAAAAAGCAAACCTCTGTTCTGGCCGGCAACACGTGTCACATGTGTCCTTGGGCCGGACCAAACCGGTTCCAACCTGTCCCGGGCAGTTCTAAGCTGTCCTCAAACTGGTTTAAATAACTTTACTTCTTGTGTTTGTGTATATTTTAAACTAATAATAATTATATCTTCTACAGTATGAAATGTGGATTATTTTGTCACTGAGACTTTTACTCACTTAGTTTCTCGTTGAGCCTTTTCTGAATAAAGAACCTCTCCTCTGATGGGAAACAACTGGATCCCACCCAGAACTTCTCCGCTATTATCCTCATTATCTTCCCAGAAAATGGGAACCCAGACATCCCTCTGTCCAGCTCCTCCTGGGGAATCCTGGGACATTCCCCGGGCAGATGGGGGGATTTATGATCCTTTAAGCTTCCTCATAGCCTCTACAGGGAGGCATCCTAAGCAAGATGAACCACCTCAGCCGACTCCTCTCGATCAGGTTTATTTTTGCCATTTTTCTTTAACCCTTATACGGTCTTAACATTGTGTTTACTCCCTTTTGTCCTACGGGTCAGAAATGAGCCGCCCTTAAAGCCCCAAAATAAACTTAATTGAATTTTAAATCCAAAATCTATTCTGTATGATGAAACCACCTGTTATTTATCTATTCAACTCAATTCAATACATTTTTTATCATGTATTTTTTGTTACACAATACAAAAAGACAATCACCAGTTTTCAGGATTACACATTTTTTTTTTAACCTCAAACCAACTGTCAGTTGGACCAACAGTTTTCTTGTTTTCTCAGTTTTCTTTTACATAATAAAGGTTTATTATTGCTATTATATAAATGTGAAATAATTACTTCTGAATTAATTAAATTGAAAAAAACAGTTAAAAAAAACTGTTAAAAAACAGTTTAAAAAAACAGTTAAAAACTGTTAAAAACTGTTAAAAACTGTTAAAAAAACAGTTAAAAAACTGTTAAAAAAACAGTTATAAACAGTAAAAAAAAAAAACAGTTAAACTGTTAAAAAACTGTTTAAAAACTAGTTAAAAAAACAGTTAAACAGTTAAAAAACGGTTAAAAATATGTTAAAAACTGTTAAAAACTGTTAAAAAACTGTTAAAAAACTGTTTAAAAACTAGTTAAAAAAACAGTTAAAAAAAGTTTAAAAAACAGTTAAACAGTTAAAAAACGGTTAAAAATATGTTAAAAACTGTTAAAAACTGTTAAAAAACTAGTTAAAAACTGTTTAAAAAAACAGTGAACTTTTTTCTGTGTTTAAATGTTTTTATAATTCACGGGTCAAAAATGAGCCATAAGACAATCTTTGTACCCTAGTGGTGTACAGCCCACATGGAAACATGAACAAAAATAAAGTGTGACTTTTTCTAATGATGGGGTCCCTTTAGGAAAAGTCATAACATTTCAGGTTGGGAAAAGATAGTTTAAGGTATTTTTTCTACAGATAAACATGGTAGTGGGTCACTTTGGACCCGCAGGACAACAGGAGGGATAGAAAACATCAACCGGCGCCTGAGCACAACTACGCCGATTAAAAGACGGGCAAATCTGTGGGCAGCTGTGTTGTTGCTGCAGAAACGGACATGAAATGAAATGTAAAACACATCTGGTGTCAGTCCAGATATTCCCTCTAGCCGGTGACTTCCAGCTGAAAGCAGCCGTGGTTGATGGGAGCTACAAAGCTGCAGCTCGTTCCATTAAACTGTCAAGACACGCATGTGGGATAAAAGAGCCTGGTTAGTGTGAGCTGCCAGAAATATTCAGCCAGCAACACGGGAGGAATCACCCTCACTCCCGCTGTGAATGTAAATCCTCTGCTGCCATTAAATTACCCTGTAGCTTTACTCATGAATAAACCCGTCTGTAGGTCCAAAGTCAGACCAAAGTCGGAGCGTCTGTGACGCTGGAGGCTTCGGCAGCGCAGGCAGCAGCAGAATGTGGAATAATGCACACAGTTCTGACTTTTCTGATCATTCAGATCTGTAATCTTTCATGTTTTTTTACTCAAAGAGAAGAGAATCACATCTTCTCACTCAGTGTTCAGCACATCTGTAATGAGGCAAACTAAAGAACAGCCTTAACTTAATTATGGGATTAAGTTAAGACTGTTAACTTAATCCTACACTCTCAGAAAATAAAGTACAGAATGTACCTTTAGGGGTACGATGGCTTGTCCCTGGGGCAGTACCCTCAGAAGGTATAGTTTTGTACCCTACAGAGACCAATCTTGTACCTCTGGTGGCAAGTTTGTACCTTTATACTGAAGTAGCCTAACACAGACTGTCTCAAAAAGGTACATATATATACATTTTACCACTTGAGTACATATATGTACCTTTTGGACCATCAAAAAAGTACCTTTTATCGGTAAAAATGAGGTTACTGTAATGACTGTATGGTGGGGTTAATAAAAATCTTACACAGTTCAAGACAGAAAGAAGTATATTAAAAGCAACCTTTTATTTACTACTGCATAGCATTGGTGACAGCTATGAATGTTGTATTCTTGTTTCTGAAAGAAATACAATAGTATTTTACTTTGCCTTAATATTTAAATAATATAAAGGGTAATAGTAACTATTGAGTAATTACTTTACTTTGTAACTAAAACGGTATGGTTATAAATCAACTAAGAGCATTATTTTATGTAAATATTGCAATGGAAAGAAATGTTAGTGTGATCTAAGATGCACTGTGTATTTTATTTTGGTTCTGCCATGTGATTGGTGACTGAGACCGTCAGTCATGTGCGGGACTCGTGATTGGTGGAGAAAAAAAGGTGAGCAGAGAGAACGGGAAGGGTGGAGAACGAAAAAGGCGATGAGGAGAAAAAGAAAAGTGATTAAACTTAGACTAAAGAAAAGAAACTGGACAAAAGCCGGGAGAGGACGAGATTAAGAAGAAGTTGGTGGAGCTGGTGACCCGCGAGAGACGGGACGAGAGGAGGCAGAAGCAAGTAGTCCTGGCGAGCCTTGAGTTGAGCTAAGTGAGCTAGCTGTTTAGCCTCACGTGTTGGCTGCGTTCAATGGACGTCGGGAGGGAAGGAAATTTGAAATAATAATTAATTTCAACGCTCTCAATGTTTTCATCTGGGATTTCGACTTCTGTTTTTTTTGGTAACAGGCCTGCAACGGTTTCACTTTCCTGGAGGTTGTGAGTAACAAACTGAATGGGTTACATTTTGTTCAGGACTGTATATTGATATAAGTGGATCTTTCTTGTTGTGCCCTGGTTGGGAAAAATTGGGCATTAATATTTTATTTATCTTGCTTTATGTGAAGCGGTATTTGTTTTCTTAAATGTCAAGAGTTTTCCGGTTAGAAAGTTTATTGTGGTGACTATTTGGAATTCCTGTCACTCTTAGTTTATTTATTTTAATAAAGTTAGGCTGAATCATTTTGCCTAAAATTGTAATGTTTCTCTGGGTCATATTTGTCTTAAACTAGGTCATTGGTGCCTCACAGACTTGAAAGCTAAGACTTGGACTTACTTGAGACTTGAAAGCTAAGACTTGGGACTTACTTGAGACTTGAAAGCTAAGACTTGGACTTACTTGTGACTTGAAAGCTAAGACTTGGAACTTACTTGAGACTTGAAAGCTAAGACTTGGACTTACTTGAGACTTGAAAGCTAAGACTTGTGACTTACTTGAGACTTGAAAGCTCAGACTTGAGACTTACTTGAGACTTGAAAGCTAAGACTTGGGACTTACTTGAGACTTGAAAGCTCAGACTTGGACTTACTTGAGACTTGAAAGCTAAGACTTGTGACTTACTTGAGACTTGAAAGCTAAGACTTGGAACTTACTTGAGACTTGAAAGCTAAGACTTGGACTTACTTGAGACTTGAAAGCTAAGACTTGGGACTTAGTTGAGACTTGAAAGCTAAGACTTGGGACTTACTTGAGACTTGAAAGCTAATACTTGGGACTTACTTGAGACTTGAAAGCTAAGACTTGAGACTTACTTGAGACTTGAAAGCTAAGACTTGAGACTTTCTTGAGACTTGAAAGCTAAGACTTGGGACTTACTTGAGACTTGAAAGCTAAGACTTGGGACTTACTTGAGACTTGAAAGCTAAGACTTGAGACTTACTTGAGACTTGAAAGCTAAGACTTGAGACTTACTTGAGACTTGAAAGCTAAGACTTGAGACTTACTTGAGACTTGAAAGCTAAGACTTGAGACTTACTTGAGACTTGAAAGCTAAGACTTGAGACTTACTTGAGACTTGAAAGCTAAGACTTGGGACTTACTTGAGACTTGAAAGCTAAGACTTGAGACTTACTTGAGACTTGAAAGCTAAGACTTGAGGCTTACTTGAGACTTGAAAGCTAAGACTTGGGACTTACTTGAGACTTGAAAGCTAAGACTTGAGACTTACTTGAGACTTGAAAGCTAAGACTTGAGGCTTACTTGAGACTTGAAAGCTAAGACTTGAGACTTACTTGAGACTTGAAAGCTAAGACTTGAGACTTACTTGAGACTTGAAAGCTAAGACTTGAGACTTACTTGAGACTTGAAAGCTAAGACTTGAGACTTACTTGAGACTTGAAAGCTAAGACTTGGAACTTACTTGAGACTTGAAAGCTAAGACTTGAGACTTACTTGAGACTTGAAAGCTAAGACTTGGAACTTACTTGAGACTTGAAAGCTAAGACTTGAGACTTACTTGAGACTTGAAAGCTAAGACTTGGACTTACTTGAGACTTGAAAGCTAAGACTTGGAACTTACTTGAGACTTAAAAGCTAAGACTTGGGACTTACTTGAGACTTGAAAGCTAAGACTTGGGACTTACTTGAGACTTGAAAGCTAAAACTTGAGACTTACTTGAGACTTGCAAGCTAAGACTTGAGACTTGCACATGTGTGACTTGGTTCCATCTTTGTTGATTACTCAAAAAGATGTGCTAGAGTTTGTCTGAAAAAGTTTAACCTTCTTCCTCATTGAACCACCCTCTTTGCTGTTTCCGGTGCACGCGCCGTGTTGATGTGACCCGGAAACAGAGAAAGGACCAAAGAGACCAAATGAAAAAGAGAATCTGTGCAACTAAAGCATCACAGAAGGAAAGGAAACACGTACTGTTCACCCTGTGAGCTGCTGTAGTTCTGTGGTTGGCCAGCTGGTGGCAGCAAAGAGCCGTCAGGCTTCTCATTCGGTCCTCAGAGGACCCAGAAACACCCGATTGTAGCACAGCAGGGTGATTACACATGAATCTGCACTCGTATCACTTTTATTAAATCATTAAAAAACCTTCGAGATGATTTTAAGATGTAAAAACTGTCAGAGAAACGAGAGAATCTAACACGAAAACAATCAATAATGGGCCTGATATGCTAAACAAAGTGAGTGCGTTATCATGTTGTAGAAAAGAGAAGTGGATTAACTTCACCATCAGATTCCAGAGGAACTAAAGTGTGAGCAGCAACGAGTGCAGCACGGTGTTATTCTGCTGATTAATCATTAGGAACCATGAGCTGTGCAGTCTTACTCTGGTTCAACCCGTAGGAGCACGAATCTCAGACTTAGGAAATGTTTAAAACATATGTAACCCATATGTAACCTAAAAAACAAACATTCACCTATCCATGGGGGGAAGAACGAGTTTAGGAAACTTAGCGCTACATGTTTCCTCAAGTTAGATGTTGAGTTTCTGCTGAAATGTGCGTTTGTTTTGGTTGCCACAGAAGACACATAATGTAGCTGCTGTTTCTCACTCTTTGTAAGGTAAACATGCTTTCAGTATGAGGCCTCGTCTGCGTCTTCATTTCCCACCGTTGGTTCTGACATTTTTCATCCGTTTCTTTGTTTGTTTGCTACGACTGCTAATGCTAAAGCTAACCCGTCCCGCCGCTGAGATCGAGTACGGTCACGTGACCAGACTGCACGGCTGCGTCTGATTGGTGGAACACAGTCAGGTGGTAGAGCCTTTGGCGGAAGTCTCTCTCTCTGTCAGAATAAAACATTAAAATGAGGCGTACGCGGGGGATAAAAATAATGAGGCGTAGAATACCAAAGAGGTAAGAAGAAAAGTAACCAGCTCATTGTAGCCTAATGTAGCGGAGTAAGAGGACAGTTTCTGCTGCACACATCTACTCAAGGAAAAGTAAAAAGTATAGAGATTTAAAACTACTCCTAGAAGTATAATGTTTTCAAAAACTTACTCAAGTAAATGTAACTCGTTACCACCCCCCTCTGCACGGCTCAGACTTTACGTATTCAGATCAAAGCTCAAACTCTCCTCTTGGACTCCAGTAGATTATGACTGATCACTTTGGCTGATTCATTGTGTTCCTGGCTCAAAGCAAAACATTTCTGCTGTCTGTAAATATGTTTAATCTGGTCCTAAATACAACCTGAAGTCGCCATAAATCATGAAACGCAGAAAGATGGACTTTAGTTTAGAATAAAATCTATTTTAGTCGGTTTCCCTCACGTCTGCAGATGGTCACTCATGTTTAAAGGCGTTATTTTTTCATAGCTTAGTGTTTTTAACGGTCCTGTAACCCTTTTTGTTACAGTTTTTACAATTAAAAACACAGAAAACTGTGTCCCAGGACGGAAATACTGTGGATTAAGTCTTATTACGAGCTCACAAACCTCTGTGAGAAGTTGTTTTCTGATTAACTTTCCTTCCGTTCGGCCTAATTTGTAGGAATTAGTGGAAAAGTTGACAGAAATTCAGCTGAAAAAAGCCGAGGTTTTCCTTTTCTTTTCTTCTATCCGCAGGATTGCTCTTTATCTCTGTGTTTCTATCCATTTTTCACATTCAGTTTCCTTCCTTATTCCGCCCCCGCCGTCTTGTTTTTAATTATTTCTCCTCGTCTTTCTGTTTCTTTTTCTCCAAAACTTCCCTCTTTGTCCATCTCGCCGCCTCTCGCAGGGACCATTAAGAGGATCTGTTATCAGTGTGCAGCACGTGTGCGCGGGGCCGGCGTACGTGCACGGCATCAGAATGGGACGTGCACGTACTGCACCAGCGTTGCTTATGAAATGTGCTGCAGCACACCGGCATCCTCATCGGAGGAGCCTCACAGAGTCAGAAAAGACAAAACCGGGAAATAAATGTGCATTTTGAATCTCAGTAAAGTCAAAGAAAAAGCTGCGTATCATCTAATGAGAGGCTGCAGCCTCCGGCGGTCACAGGCTTAAGCTGAATTAGCCGCATTTCTCACCACTCAAAGGACACTCGTGTGCGAGCTGGTCAGAAGTGGAGCCGGCGTGCAATAAATCCCGTCTTTCACTCAGGGTCATTCCTCTGAAACCTCATCTGACAGTTTTCCTGCCTGTAAGAAGAGGAAACGGGGAAGAAACAGCACGACTTAAAGAGACTTTGGCATCAAACAATCAATAAAAGGGTCCAAAATAATAATAATAATAATAATAATAATAATAAGTAGGGCTGGGCAACGATTAAAATGTTTAATCTAATTAATCACATGATTTCCCTGATTAATCACGATTAATCTCATTTGTACGCAGAATCCAAAAATGAATCCTAAAGTAGCGTATAGCTTTTAGCATTTAGCTTTATTTTAAATGTGCTGCCATATGAATGAAAGTGCCATAACATTTGTTGTGCAAACACACTTTTAACATCAGCATCTTTCTGTAGTTTTTATGTAGAAGCCTCGCTCCACTGTCTGTTTCCTTGAATGACTTGCTGCTATCAGTTGTGTGTTTTGCCTTTAAGTGATATTTTAGACTGGAACTACTACGCTGAGAAGACAATTCAACTTGGCAGAGTTTACAGATGACTTTGGTTCTGTCGACTCCGCCGTCTGGAAGAACTTTAACATGAAAATGGCCGAGTAAAAGTTCCGTACCCTTCTCCATGTTTGGTGGATCCGCCGATTACTTTCTTTTCCTGTTCCACAGCAGACAGCAGCAGACTTTTACAAAATAAAAGCCTGTGAGCAACAGACTTTTACAGAATAAAAGCCTGTGAGCGACAGACTTTTACAGAATAAAAGCCTGTGAGCAACAGACTTTTACAAAATAAAAGCCTGTGAGCAACAGACTTTTACAAAATAAAAGCCTGTGAGCAGCAGACTTTTACAAAATAAAAGCCTGTGAGCAACAGACTTTTACAGAATAAAAGCCTGTGAGCAGCAGACTTTTACAAAATAAAAGCCTGTGAGCAGCAGACTTTTACAGAATAAAAGCCTGTGAGCAACAGACTTTTACAAAATAAAAGCCTGTGAGCAACAGACTTTTACAGAATAAAAGCCTGTGAGCAGCAGACTTTTACAAAATAAAAGCCTGTGAGCAACAGACTTTTACAAAATAAAAGCCTGTGAGCAACAGACTTTTACAACAATAAAAGCCTGTGAGCAACAGACTTTTCCAAAATAAAAGCCTGTGAGCAACAGACTTTTACAACAATAAAAGCCTGTGAGCAACAGACTTTTCCAAAATAAAAGCCTGTGAGCAACAGACTTTTACAAAATAAAAGCCTGTGAGCAGCAGACTTTTACAAAATAAAAGCCTGTGAGCAACAGACTTTTACAAAATAAAAGCCTGTGAGCGACAGACTTTTACAAAATAAAAGCCTGTGAGCAGCAGACTTTTACAAAATAAAAGCCTGTGAGCGACAGACTTTTACAAAATAAAAGCCTGTGAGCAACAGACTTTTACAAAATAAAAGCCTGTGAGCGACAGACTTTTACAAAATAAAAGCCTGTGAGCAGCAGACTTTTACAAAATAAAAGCCTGTGAGCAACAGACTTTTACTAAATAAAAGCCTGTGAGCAACAGACTTTTACAGAATAAAATAAATAATAAAACAGGGGAGCTGCGTGTTGTTCCCCCTCTCTCTGCCCCCTGCTTCCTGTCTCTGAACTTTCCATTAAAGCCCCAAAAAATAGTTTTTTTTTTTATCTAAAAAAAAAAAAGAAAAAGACATAGAAAACCTGCGTTAATGCATGATAAAATATTGATCGGCGTTAAATAATTAACGAGTTAACTTGTCCAGCCCTAATTTTTACTTATTTCACTCCGACTTTGATGCTGAAGTCATTGCATTGTGCAGGGAATCATTAACCATCCGACTGTAATGCAACGAATCGGGCCATTCGGCACTTTATGGCACATTAATGATGACTTAATTGTGACGATTAAGTGAATAAATGTCACGTCTTTCACGTTAAACACGGATCTGATCTGAATCAAACCCACTGACCCTCGACCTCGACGTGGAACTGTCTGGATTTTAGAAAAGAAAGATTATTAGAGACCAAAGCAAATCATTATAAAAGAGGGAATGAATGCAGTCGGAGGTAAAAATGAGTCATGAGCTCGTGTTATATGAAGAGGAGCGAACAGAAGCCATCTCATCAGCAGAGCTGTTCGATGCTTTGATCAGGAGGGCACTTACAGAAGCAATCAGAGAAGAGCAACACCTCCTTAACTGTCCTAACCTCACCGCGGCCATGCATCACGCTTTTTATCAGAAGCCTTCTGCAGCCGTCTGAGTGCAGAATGATGTGATCAGAATAACATGATCAGAACGCAGAGATGGGGACTCGAGTCGCTGTTTTGATGACTTGTGACTTGACAAAAAATAAAAGACTCGAGACTCGACTCGGACTTGGAAGTTAAAGACTCGGCACTTGACTTGAGACACGATGACTTGGAGTGTCATTCAGTTCATGTTTTCAATTTGAATCTAAAATTAATAAATTAATTAAAAAATAACATGGATTACCCGGTAGGAGTAATCCAAACAGGTTCAAGTCCAAGACAAGACCGAGTCCAGGACAGAAAAGAACAAGTTGTATGCATGACAGTATAAAGTTAACGTAAACGCTCGAGCGTTTGTGTAGCCGCTACCCTTTGTAACACAAGTACAGTATCACACAACCACAAATGTAATTGACGACAACCAATCGCTTATTCCATATTCACAATCGTTTGATTTTTTTATATCTCATGAAACCAGTAATACCAGACGTACAGTAAGTGATGATAACTATGTCCAAAAACACATTACCTTGGCTTATCTTCCGCTTTGTTAGCTAATGCATAACACATAGCCTAGCCTACGAGGCTAAGCACCGCCGAGCTCTGCAGTTAACTTACCGAGATGAATGATGCCTCTGCAGGTGTCTCACGAAGTTTGAAGTCGTGCCAGATGTCTCCGAGATAGTCGATTTGCAGAACCTGCAATCTGCCCTGTGTTTTTTTTTTAGTGATGTGCTGAGAAATTCTTTGATTTGTAAAACCAAATTTCACTAAAGCGGATTTGGCCGACATCTTCTCACTGTGTGTGTGAAGGATAAGAACGTTGGCAAGGCTCAGATGCAGGGCTCGCGAAAATAAACTGGTGTGTGATTGGTTATCAAGTGGTTACTTTTCCCTTGAATATTGTAACAAAATAAAGACGCCTGGACTCGGTCGAGACCAAGAACCATATTTGGCAAGACCAGTGACCGAGACAAGTCAGAGACCATAAAAAAACGGACTCGAGTACTACAGCCCTGCTCTCTGCATACCTTAGTGTTTATTGGAGAGAATAAACTCATATCAGATATGCATCAACATGTCAGCGGGACAGAGAGTCGTTGTCTTCGGCTTTCGTAATCACCATTTTGACGGCAAAAGACGAACAGCTCAGTGCAAGACATGCGGCATCAACATCTCAGACAGCCAGACGACAACTTCCAACTTTGTTCATCATTTGAAGATCCATTCTGACCAGTAAGTGCTCGTCAAATTAGCTAATATTATCCTGTTAGCCTGGCCGGTAGTTAGCTAACGTTAGCTTGATGTGATACGGGGTGGACAGGTTGGACACATTGGCCAATGATGTTTACTGACAGTTACTTATATCTTTGTGTTTTCACTTTATTAAGATCTGATTTGACTTTGACTTGCAGATGTGTGACTTGGTCCCATCTCTATCAGAATGAGTGAGGCGTCAGCTCCGACCCTGAGGAGTTCAGACCGTCCACGCCAAGCCTTCAGCTTTAGTTCAGCTGCATTCATGTTCACATCCTGCTGTAAGAAGCTGATTTTTACTCCTGAAACTACATCTGTGGTGAAATAAAAGATTCATTCCAAGTCAGTGCCACATTATTCCATGATGGGCATTAAAATTGTTCCCGGCGGCGTGTGAGCAGCACTTAGTCTTTTAGTCTGCGATAAGTCACGTGACCTTTGTGTAGTGCACGTGCTGATGGGTGCACACCGTGCACAGCGTGATCTTTTCATCATGGATAAACATCCTGAATCTCAGCACATTTCCTCTAACAGCAGAAACACATTATTACTGCATTACCTCATTATTACTGCATTATTACCTCATTATTACTTCATTATTACCTCATTATTACCGAATTATTACTTCATTACCGAATTATTACCTCATTATTACTTCATTATTACTTCATTATTACCTAATTATTACTTCATTATTACCTCATTATTACAGCATTATTACCTCATTATTACCTCATTATTACCGAATTATTACCGAATTATTACTTCATTATTACCGAATTATTACTTCATTACCTCATTATTACCTAATTATTACTTCATTATTACCTCATTACCTAATTATTACTTTATTACCTCATTATTACTTCATTATTACCTCATTATTACCTAATTATTACTTCATTATTACCTCATTATTACCTAATTATTACTTCATTATTACTGCATTATTACCTAATTATTACTTCATTATTACTGCATTATTACTTCATTATTACTTCATTTTTACTGCATTATTACCTCATTATTACTGCATTATTACCTAATTATTACTTCATTATTACCTCATTACCTAATTATTACTTCATTATTACTGCATTATTACTTCATTATTACTTCATTTTTACTGCATTATTACCTCATTATTACTGCATTATTACCTAATTATTACTTCATTATTACCTCATTACCTAATTATTACTTCATTATTACTGCATTATTACTTCATTATTACTTCATTTTTACTGCATTATTACCTCATTATTACTGCATTATTACCTAATTATTACTTCATTATTACCTCATTACCTAATTATTACTTCATTATTACTGCATTATTACTTCATTATTACCTCATTATTACCTAATTATTACTTCATTATTACTGCATTATTACTTCATTATTACTTCATTTTTACTGCATTATTACCTCATTATTACTGCATTATTACCTAATTATTACTTCATTATTACCTCATTACCTCATTATTACTTCATTATTACCCCATTGTTACTGCATTATTACTGCATTATTACCCCATTATTACTGCATTATTACTTCATTATAACTTCATTATTATTGCATTATTACCTCATTATTACTTCAGTATTACTTCATTATTACTGCATTATTACTTCAGTATTACTTCATTATTACCTCACTATTACCTCATTATTACCTCACTATTACTTTATTATTACTTTATTATTACTTTATTATTACTTCATTATTACTTCAGTATTACCTCATTACTTCAATTTTTCCTCACTATTACTTCATTATTACCTCATTATTACTTCATTATTAGCTCATTATTACCTCATTACTTAATTATTACTGCATTAGTACTTAATTATTCCTTCTCAAAATGAGAGTAAATGCACAATAAAAGTGTTTTAATGTCTGGTTTGTGTGTTTATTGGTGAATAATGTACGTTTAACATGACTAAACTAAGAGGATTGCTCCTGGACCTGTTGCCTCAGATAAGAGGAGGAGAATGGATGGATGGATGTTTTCCAGGTTATATATCCTCCCCTTTCTGCCACGTTAAAGGATCTACAGGCAGTGAGTTCTACGTTAAAGGCAGCAACATAATTCACCGCTTACTGCTGCTGAAGTCAGACGCCATCCATAAATTATGGTGTGAAGAACGGACTGCTGAGAGTCTGCGTTTCCATCACTGAGGCCGTCCTCCTGGAACTAACAGATCTGCAGACCGTGCTGAAGAACCCAAATAATGATTTAATAATCCTGTGACTGAGCCCCTCTGTTAACAGAATACAAGAAGCCTGAAGAAGTGAAAGGTTGGTAGCAAACACAGGAGAAATGAAGGTAAACTCATTCATATTGAGCCTAAACCAACACTTTTCCATCAGTCTGCCCCATAAAGATGGAGTCAGGAGTGTGTTTTTCTGTAAGTGATCTTTTATAAGATGTTTAGCATCGATCCACAGCACAGATCGATGCAGAAAGTATCTGATCTGCTGTCCTCAGAGAGGAATTCATCACACCACAACCGATGTGTTCTGATACCTCAACAATCCGGCCAAATGTCGAGCACTCCCGCTTAATTATTTAAATCTCCACAGACGCTCAGATTTGACAGTGACTGACAGTTTGTGCATCGATATGCTGCCTCAGAGGACCCGAAGTCCAGTTTGATCACGTCATGTCACAGCAGCTCAAACCTCCTTCATCTTTACCAAACTCCTTACATCCTCTTTATTTCTCATCATTTCAGACCAGAAGGAAAAAAGCTCAGATCTGGGATCATTTTATCATCTCACCCGACAAATCTGCAGCTGCTAAATCTAAAAAAACAGCCGCGCCTGTTACGGTGTTTGCTGCTCGGTCTGCACAGCAGGCAGTGATACGAAGGGAGAGAAAATAGGGCCAAGAGATTGTGAGGTCTGACTTTTTCCTGGAGAACCATTTTGTGATGCAAATGTATTACTCTGTTGAACGCATATTGTTCTGAGAAGCAAAACGCTTTATTTTTTAAACCCCAGCCAACTAGCCGGACTACCTTCATCAACACCAAAACGAGGCTGGAACTCTGCTCACAGGACGCAGCAGGGGGTAAGAAGATGTTCAGAAATGATGCTGCTGATATGGGATGTCACACAGCTTCATGTCAGAAGAGGCGAACTGTCCCTTTAACAATGTATAAAAAACCCTCTTAAGGCAGCTGGAGGGGAGTCACATGACTTGGAAACATACGACTTGGTAAATCAAGCTGTGATCCCAAAATGTGAATAATTAATGAAGCTTGAATTGCTTTAATTTCTTCCAGTTTAGATCTGCATTGTAAATGTAATTTATTTCTACAGCCCTTCACAGACGATCCTTACGGTGTATCAGAGTGCTTTTCAGCAGGTAAAAAATAAAGAGAAGAAGAAGTAAAAACAAATAGCCTGAGCTGGTTATTGATTAGCTATTTAAAGGGGAGGAACCTGCTGTATTAGCCTGAGCCGGTCGGGCTGCAGAAGCAGATAACGATGCAGCTGATGAGCTTTATGTGTCACTTCATCAACCTGTGAAGACCAAAGATAAAATCTGAGCGCTGCTGCACGTCAGTCATCATTAACACGAGCGTCTTACTGCGCTCTCAGCTCATTAGCTGCTTCAGTTCTCATCCAGAGTTATAGACATGTTCAGATCAGAGTTTTAACTGTGAGCAGCCCTTATAGCCAGAGGTGGGTAACCAGTTACATTTACTTGAGTAAGTTTTTATAAAACATTATACTTCTAGGAGTAGTTTTAAATCTCTATACTTTTTACTTTTCCTTGAGTAGATGTGTGCAGCAGAAACTGTCCTCTTACTCCGCTACATTAGGCTACAATGAGCTGGTTACTTTTCTTCTTACCTCTTTGGTATTCTACGCCTCATTATTTTTATCCCCCCGCGTACGCCTCATTTTAATGTTTTATTCTGACAGAGAGAGAGACTTCCGCCAAAGGCTCTGCCACCTGACTGTGTTCCACCAATCAGACGCAGCCGTGCAGTCTGGTCACGTGACCGTTCTCGATCTCAGCGGCGGGACGGGTTAGCTTTAGCATTAGCAGTCGTAGCAAACAAACAAAGAAACAGATGAAAAAATGTCAGAACCAACGGTGGGAAATGAAGACGCAGACGAGGCCTCATACTGAAAGCATGTTTACCTTACAAAGAGTGAGAAACAGCAGCTACATTATGTGTCTTCTGTGGCAACCAAAACAGGAAACGGGCCTTATATTAACAGGAAACGGGCCGTATATGGTAATTAACAGGAAACGGGCCTTATATGGTAATTAACAGGAAACGGGCCTTATATGGTAATTAACAGGAAACGGGCCTTATATGGTAATTAACAGTAAACGGGCCTTATATGGTAATTAACAGGAAACGGGCCTTATATGGTAATTAACAGGAAACGGGCCTTATATGGTAATTAACAGTAAACGGGCCATATGGTAATTAACAGGAAACGGGCCGTATATGGTAATTAACAGGAAACGGGCCGTATATGGTTATTAACAGGAAACGGGCCGTATGTGGTTATTAACAGGAAACGGGCCGTATATGGTTATTAACAGGAAACGGGCCTTATATGGTTATTAACAGGAAACGGGCCTTACCCAGATAGCAAAACTCTTTTGGCCCGTATCCGGCCCACACCTGACATGTTCATCCGGCCCACATACGGTATGGAATGATGGCACTTGGGCGGTCCGCTCACGTTTGCCAGAAGTGGGCCACAACCAAGCCATCACGATGCCAGATGTCAGCCAAAATAAACCAGCACTCAACCGGATGTGGGCCACTGTACACTTTAATTCTGGTCAGAACTGGTTTACACACTATGACCTCGACTAACCTGCACACTTGGGGAGTCACAACCATGATAAAATAGTATGTCAAATATGAAAACACAGAATGGTCTCAATTTGTGGCTACATGCCATTATGGTAACCCCAGATACCGTTTGAATGATGGCATGCAGTGGGACTCATCTTGGCGTCAATGATGAGGAAACTGAAGAAATGACCAAACACGAGAAGTGGGAGTGATTTTTTATTTTATTTTAAAACATAATGGCAAAAAAAAAAAAAAAAGAAAAAAAAAGGAAAAAGAGTTGGCGACCTACAAAAATCCAAATCCGTCTTCCGTCCCTTTAAGAAATACACAAAAGAACAAATTTAGTTGATTCAGTAAAGTATATTCAGTATAAGGTGGCAGTGAATTGCAAAACACAAAACCTCATCAGGATAAACAAAAAAGGCTGTGTGAAATGATATTAAGTTATCATAATATTGTGTTCATGCCTTAGAAAACTTCAAAACCTAGTCTGTTTTTAATTACAATTAATCTGAAGCTAAACCCAATATCTGCTCGCTCAACCTCATTCTGTTCAGGCAATGAAAATTGGGTAACAGGCAATGTGAACTGGAGTAAAGCAGCTTCAAACACTCAGACAAACTTCACATTTAACCTCAACATTTAAGTTACAATAATAACTCATGTTTATGTTAAAGGTGATTTTTTTCTTTTGATATTTTGGAATATATTGAAATTAAACTCAGGAGCTGCATACACCCCGCACACATGCTGGCAGCTTCATCTTGATTTCTGCTGTCTAACAGCATCACATATTGCAAAATAGGTATCGTAGCCGACTTACGTGTGTGCTGTGAGGAACGCCTTCTCTCCTCCCACCATCCCGGTCTCTGGCGAGATGAAGCCACCTTTTTATGTAGGCCTCCACCTCCTGGTCAGTGGCAGTGGCCGTTAGTTGGTTGTTTCTGACCGTTCCTAAAAAATGAGAAAACAGTAAAGTTTTAGAGAGATTACACACAATGGTGAGAAATGCATGGCATGCTATATCCTGTCCATAGTTGGGCAGCAATGATGAATGTAGTTTGAAAACAGTTTAGCCATGCCCATGACCAGCCCATTACTAAAATTGGAGGAAAACTGCCCTTCACCTGATGAACTGATTGATTAATCAACAATCAATGCCATTATATTGCAACAGAATAGAATATTGTCTGCTACCACACTGATGCATAATCATCCACATATTGATAAAGCGATTATGATTAATTTCAGCACCCCTAGCAACTACTCAGAATCATGAAAGAAAAGGAAAACCCTAACCCATTCATAAAACGCATCACAATGAAATATAACACAATTAACACTTACCAGTAATGACATCTTTTATTTGGAGGCTGTGGAAAGCCGTTTTTCCATTTACGCCCCGCCAGTTGAGCTGCTTGGCCAGCAGTATCTCATGATTCTCCAGACCGCATCTTTAATGTGAACCCCACCGATGACACTCAAAGCAGTAATCTCAGGGGGAAAAAAGAGAAAAAAAGGCAGAATTAGTACCACAGTTTTAGAGAAAATGTTTAGACTAAATAATCAATTTCAGTAAATGAAATCAGTGTACTGTTGTTTCTTTATTTTTCACCCGAGGTGTCCCAACTGAGCTTCATTTTTGCTGTGCATGAGGAGTTTTGTTACCCACAGATGTACAAACCATACAACCTTTACTTTAGAACAGTCCTCAACATCTCTGTACAGTTACAGTTCAATTGGATTGTTTTTTGATAAGGTTTCGATATTGCTTAATCATAACCGAACAGAAAAAAAGTTCCCGTACATGTGCATCAATAACATAGCATGCTAAGCTAACACAACGAAAGTCCTCGGTCGCAAAAACAAAAGAAAGCAAACCCTCCAGTCCCAGCGGTCTGGGAACAACTTCAGACTCATACTAATGACCATAGAACAAGCAGTGTTTCTTTTTGAAAAATGGCATCAACCTCACTCGTGGCTGTATTTTGGTCGCAGCATAGCTTACAGCACTATGGTCGTTTTGAAAAGTAATTACATTTCAACTATAGCCAATTTCAGCTAACCCTATCTGAAGAGGTACAATGCCACTTGTAGACACAGCAGGTTTGTATAGATTAAGAGAAACAAAGCTAACACATCTCACACATAAAATTAAATAAGCTGAGCCGAACTTACCTTCAACTTTTCTGTGGATCCCAGCAGGCTGAATGCGGCCAGTTTCTTCTGCAAGGTAGCTGGGTCACGATGAAGTGCTGCCTCAGCCAATCAGAGTGGCGTTGACCGATTCAAATGTTAACGGTTGTGTTCCAAACTCCCCCGCAAATTTGGAACAAATCACACCAAGGGGGCGTGGTAGTGAAAAAAAAAACAGTCTAACTTCTCTTCAGGTAAAACTTGCAGTTTTTTTGTGGAATAAGAGTGGGTTTGCCCAGCTCACAGTAAACCTACTTTTACCCATAGTTTCAACAAAGGTGGGCTAAGTTTATATGTGGATCACTTTAGGCTCACATCCGGATTACTCTTTTCTTATTTGCCATGTTTTGGCCAAAACTGGCCCAAATATGTTTCAACATAGGTGGGCCAAGTGTGTTTCTTTATATGTGGGCCACTTTAGGCTCACATCCGGATTACTTGATGCTCACTTGCCGTATTTCGGCCAAAACTGGCCCAAATATGTTTCAACAAAGGTGGGCCAAGTGTGTTTCTTTATATGTGGGCCACTTTAGGCTCACATCCGGATTACTTGATGCTCACTTGCCGTATTTCTCCCAAAACTGGCCCAAATATGTTTCAACAAAGGTGGGCCAAGTATGTTTCTTCATTTGTGGGCCACTTTAGGCTCACACCCGGATTAGTCGTTGCTAACTTGCCATATATCAGCCAAAGCTGGGCCGTATCCGTTTTGTAATATTTGGCCCAAATGTAGCATTTACTACATGGGCCACTTTAGGCTCACATCTGTTTTGTCCGGGCCAGAAGAATGCCTACAGTGCCGGATCGTTGCCTCAAGTGGCCCACATCCGCATGCTATCTGGGTATATGGTAATTAACAGGAAACGGGCCTTATATGGTAATTAACAGTAAACGGGCCATATGGTAATTAACAGGAAACGGGCCGTATATGGTAATTAACATGAAACGGGCCGTATATGGTAATTAACAGGAAACGGGCCGTATATGGTTATTAACAGGAAACGGGCCGTATATGGTAATTAACAGGAAACGGGCCTTATATGGTAATTAACAGGAAACGGGCCGTATATGGTTATTAACAGGAAACGGGCCGTATATGGTAATTAACAGGAAACGGGCCTTATATGGTTATTAACAGGAAACGGGCCGTATATGGTTATTAACAGGAAACGGGCCGTATATGGTAATTAACAGGAAACGGGCCTTATATGGTTATTAACAGGAAACGGGCCGTATATGGTTATTCAGGAAACGGGCCGTATATGGTTATTAACAGGAAACGGGCCTTATATGGTAATTAACAGGAAACGGGCCGTATATGGTTATTAACAGGAAACGGGCCTTATATGGTAATTAACAGGAAACGGGCCGTATATGGTTATTAACAGGAAACGGGCCTTATATGGTAATTAACAGGAAACGGGCCTTATATGGTAATTAACAGGAAACGGGCCTTATATGGTAATTAACAGTAAACGGGCCATATGGTAATTAACAGGAAACGGGCCGTATATGGTTATTAACAGGAAACGGGCCGTATATGGTAATTAACAGGAAACGGGCCGTATATGGTTATTAACAGGAAACGGGCCTTATATGGTAATTAACAGGAAACGGGCCTTATATGGTAATTAGCAGGAAACGGGCCTTATATGGTAATTAACAGGAAACGGGCCTTATATGGTTATTAACAGGAAACGGGCCTTATATGGTAATTAACAGGAAACGGGCCTTATATGGTAATTAACAGTAAACGGGCCATATGGTAATTAACAGGAAACGGGCCGTATATGGTAATTAACATGAAACGGGCCGTATATGGTAATTAACAGGAAACGGGCCGTATATGGTTATTAACAGGAAACGGGCCGTATATGGTAATTAACAGGAAACGGGCCTTATATGGTAATTAACAGGAAACGGGCCGTATATTAACAGGAAACGGGCCGTATATGGTTATTAACAGGAAACGGGCCGTATATGGTTATTAACAGGAAACGGGCCTTATATGGTAATTAACAGGAAACGGGCCTTATATGGTAATTAACAGTAAACGGGCCTTATATGGTAATTAACATGAAACGGGCCGTATATGGTAATTAACAGGAAACGGGCCGTATATGGTTATTAACAGGAAACGGGCCGTATATGGTTATTAACAGGAAACGGGCCTTATATGGTAATTAACAGTAAACGGGCCTTATATGGTAATTAACAGGAAACGGGCCGTATATGGTTATTAACAGGAAACGGGCCGTATATGGTTATTAACAGGAAACGGGCCTTATATGGTAATTAACAGGAAACGGGCCGTATATGGTTATTAACAGGAAACGGGCCTTATATGGTAATTAACAGGAAACGGGCCGTATATGGTAATTAACAGGAAACGGGCCTTATATGGTAATTAACAGTAAACGGGCCTTATATGGTAATTAACAGGAAACGGGCCTTATATGGTAATTAACAGTAAACGGGCCATATGGTAATTAACAGGAAACGGGCCGTATATGGTTATTAACAGGAAACGGGCCGTATATGGTTATTAACAGGAAACGGGCCGTATATGGTAATTAACAGGAAACGGGCCGTATATGGTTATTAACAGGAAACGGGCCTTATATGGTAATTAACAGGAAACGGGCCTTATATGGTAATTAACAGTAAACGGGCCATATGGTAATTAACAGGAAACGGGCCGTATATGGTAATTAACAGGAAACGGGCCGTATATGGTAATTAACAGGAAATGGGCCGTATATGGTAATTAACAGGAAATGGGCCGTATATGGTAATTAACAGGAAACGGGCCGTATATGGTAATTAACAGGAAACGGGCCGTATATGGTTATTAACAGGAAACGGGCCTTATATGGTTATTAACAGGAAACGGGCCTTATATGGTAATTAACAGGAAACGGGCCTTATATGGTAATTAACAGGAAACGGGCCTTATATGGTAATTAACAGGAAACGGGCCTTATATGGTAATTAACAGGAAACGGGCCTTATATGGTAATTAACAGGAAACGGGCCTTATATGGTAATTAACAGGAAATAGGCCGTATATGGTTATTAACAGGAAACGGGCCTTATATGGTTATTAACAGTAAACGGGCCTTATATGGTAATTAACAGTAAACGGGCCTTATATGGTAATTAACAGTAAACGGGCCTTATATGGTAATTAACAGGAAACGGGCCTTATATGGTTATTAACAGGAAACGGGCCTTATATGGTAATTAACAGGAAACGGGCCTTATATGGTAATTAACAGGAAACGGGCCTTATATGGTAATTAACAGGAAATGGGCCGTATATGGTTATTAACAGGAAACGGGCCTTATATGGTTATTAACAGTAAACGGGCCTTATATGGTAATTAACAGGAAACGGGCCTTGTATGGTAATTAACAGGAAACGGGCCTTATATGGTTATTAACAGGAAACGGGCCTTATATGGTAATTTTAAGCAACATCCGTCTAAGCTTGTAAGCACACTGTCACACATAAATCGTAAAAATGAATATTATTGATATAATCTCACATGTTCTGGGACCAGAAGTTTGCGTTTCAAAGAATTGAGTGGGCGCTCCAGCGACTTCTGTCGCCTTTATGACCATCTGGAACCAAATCCAGCATCTCATCGGCTGAATCTATCATCTTCTGTTGTTGGCAGAGGAATCTGAACCTCTCGGGAACTTTCCTCTTCATCCTCTTGGCAGTCGGTGCAGTTTACTGAACAACCGCTCAGCTCCGCCAGAACAAGACGGATGACTTCCCGCCTTCTTGGCATAAGAAAAACAACATGAACACGTCAGGATGAATCCTGGAGATGTAGATAAATAGTGATGGGAAAAGCTAAATGAACATGGAAGGAGAGCCAACGCCATCCTGAAGGACTCAGTCCACCCGGGACACTTCCTGTTTGGCGGCCCAGGGCCATCAGAACCAGGACAAATAGACTAAAAGATTTTCTTTCCAGCTGCTGTGAGAGCCATAAATGCCTCCTCACGGTGAAGTGCAATATATTGTTTTTATTTTTTTATATTGTCTTGCTGTCCTTTATAGTTATATTGTTTACTGCAGTGGAAGGCCTGCGCCTTCCTTTACGTTGTACTCGCTGCAATGAGAAAATCTTAATCTGAATCTTAATCTTAATCCTAATGTTATTATAATCTGAATCTGAATCCTAATCTTAATATAATCTGAATCTGAATCTGAATCTGAATCCTATTCCTAATCTGAATCTGAAATCTTAATCTGAAACCCAATCTGAATCCTAATCTTAATATAATCTGAATCCTAATCTTAATATAATATGAAATCCTAATCTGAATCCTAATCTGAATCCTAATCTTATTATAATCTGAATCTGAATCCCAATCCCAATCTGAATCCTAATCTTAATATAATCTGAATCCTAATCTGAATCTGAATCTGAATCCTAATCTTAATATAATCTGAATCCTAATCTTAATATAATCTGAATCTGAATCTGAATCCGAATCTGAATCCTAATCTTAATATAATCTAAATCTGAATCTGAATCCCAATCTGAATCTGAATCTGAATCTGAATCTTAATCTGAATCAGTCCAAATTAATGACTTTTTAGTGGACAGAACAAACCCAAAGCAGCTTCAGACAGCAGTTCACTTCCTGGTCCCAGAGTTTGGGGATGATCGACCGAAGACGTATTGGGAAGTGTTTGGATGACGTCCCTTCCAATTAAATCCAAATGTAGAGACATGTCAGGCGTCCTTTCGGGGGTTAAAACCACTTCAGGTCAAATTAGATTCAAACCAGCGTGAGGAATGAGATGTAGCTGAGAGCCGGAGAGTTTCCAGTTAAACAACTCTGAGAAAAGTTGTTTAAATCTGTTCTCTGGAACAATGTGTCTCAGCGGCTTTGAGTTGAGTTGTCAGTGACTGTTTCAACATTTCTCCAGCCTGCGTCCCACTTTTTCTCATCTCTCTCCAGCTCCAAACTCGGTGAAGTCTCCTTCCTCGAACTTTTTCTGTCCGACTGTGTGAGTGCGTTCAGCCGGTGGAGGATTACAGCGGCGGGCCGGGGCGGCTGCATGAATAAAAGATGGCTTCCCCTGAAACGGAGGGGGCTGTTTGAAGAGGAGCAGGGAGATGAACAGCTGCAGGGACGCGGTGGAAACCCAGGGAGGTCACATCGTGCATCACGAGGCTAAAGCACGGCGGCGTTGGGACGCTTTGGTCATAGACTGAAGGTTCCTGTCCTGTCATCCTGTAAAAATCACGAACAAACCTCTGAAATAACAGCATGAATTCTGAATTTTCTCCCTGTTGAACACACTTTGACTCAGTCTGGAGCATCATCTGCTCTCCTGGTTCATATGCAGGCTATAGCTCTTCAAATAGGCTAAAAACCTGCTTATTTAGGATGGCTTTAATACCCAGTAGTATGATGACACTTTTATCTTATTCGATTTAGTTGTATTTTATTGCTTTCACTGTTCTATTATTGGTTTTATTTGTTTTTAGGCAAGGCAAGGCTATTTTATTTATAGAGCACAATTTGTACACAAGGTAATTCAAAGTGCTTTACAGATACATAAAATCACAAGAATAATAAATAAAATCATTAATAAAATCATTAGAAATAAATAAAAATAAAAAAGACATTAAAAATAATCATTAATTAATTAATTTAAAAGTGAAGAGTGCAGATAAAAATACTTTCAGGTGTCATATGCACAGCTAAATATAACTGTTTTCAGCCTACTTCTTCTCTTTATTTATTACCTGCTGTAAAGCACTTCGGTACACCGTAAGGATCGTCTGTAAAGGGCTGTAGAAATAAAATACATTTATATTTATATATGCAACGCAGATCTAAACTGGAAGAAATTAAAGCAATTCAAGCTTCATTAATTATTCACATTTTGGGATCCCAGCTTGATTTACCAAGTCGTATGTTTCCTAGTCATGTGACTCCCCTCCGGCTGCCTTAAGAGGGTTTTTTTATACATTGTTAATGTGTCAAAATTGGCTTTGTTCTTAGACATTATAAATGAAATGGACTGTCTCTGGACTTTTCCACGATAACTTGAGATTCCTCCGGCTTGTTCTTGAGCTTCCAATGAAAGAATCGAGCTAACAGACGCTTCAAATTAATGTCTGTTTGTTGCATTTATAGTCATTTATAGTCAGAGTCCGCATGCGTAGGTCAGAGAAATCAGCAGAACCAAAGATGGCAGCTGAGCAGGTTCTGACTGGTTTTCAGGATACTGGTGTTATCCACAGCTGAGACCTGAGCAGCTGGTTTGTTTGCAGCCAGGTGGAGGTTTCTGCTTTCATTAGTGAATGATTTGTTCAACTCAACTTTATTTATAAAGCCCTTTAAAACAGCTGTGGCTGAAACTAAGTGCTGAACATGAATAACTACACGAAGTATAAGTATAACTAAACTTTCTTTTCCGGTTCCGCAGCAGACAGCAACAGACTTTTACAAAATAAAAGCCTGTGAGCAGCAGACTTTTACAAAATAAAAGCCTGTGAGCAGCAGACTTTTACAAAATAAAAGCCTGTGAGCAGCAGACTTTTACAAAATAAAAGCCTGTGAGCAACAGACTTTTACAAAATAAAAGCCTGTGAGCAGCAGACTTTTACAAAATAAAAGCCTGTGAGCAACAGACTTTTACAGAATAAAAGCCTGTGAGCAGCAGACTTTTACAAAATAAAAGCCTGTGAGCAACAGACTTTTACAAAATAAAAGCCTGTGAGCAGCAGACTTTTACAGAATAAAAGCCTGTGAGCAGCAGACTTTTACAAAATAAAAGCCTGTGAGCAACAGACTTTTACAAAATAAAAGCCTGTGAGCAACAGACTTTTACAGAATAAAAGCCTGTGAGCAGCAGACTTTTACAGAATAAAAGCCTGTGAGCAGCAGACTTTTACAGAATAAAAGCCTGTGAGCAACAGACTTTTACAAAATAAAAGCCTGTGAGCAGCAGACTTTTACAGAATAAAAGCCTGTGAGCAGCAGACTTTTACAAAATAAAAGCCTGTGAGCAACAGACTTTTACAAAATAAAAGCCTGTGAGCAACAGACTTTTACAAAATAAAAGCCTGTGAGCAACAGACTTTTACAAAATAAAAGCCTGTGAGCAGCAGACTTTTACAGAATAAAAGCCTGTGAGCAGCAGACTTTTACAGAATAAAAGCCTGTGAGCAACAGACTTTTACAAAATAAAAGCCTGTGAGCAGCAGACTTTTACAGAATAAAAGCCTGTGAGCAGCAGACTTTTACAAAATAAAAGCCTGTGAGCAACAGACTTTTACAAAATAAAAGCCTGTGAGCAACAGACTTTGACAAAATAAAAGCCTGTGAGCAACAGACTTTGACAAAAATAAAATAAATAATAAAACAGGGGGGGGTCCGTGGCTGAGCAGGCGCCCCATGTACAGAGGCTATAGTCCTCGCTGGCCCTGTGCTGCGTGTTGTTCCCCCTCTCTCTGCCAATTTTTTTTTAAATTTAAATCATTTTTAAAAAAATTGTTTAAAAACAAATTTTTAAATGTTTTTTAATTTAATTATTTTTTTTAAATAAATAAATAAAACCTGCGTTAATGCGCGCTAAAATATTTAACGGTTTATTTATCAGTTAATGCGATAATAACGAGTTAACTCGCCCAGCCCTAATAGCAACAATATAAAAAAAAACAACAATGTAAAAACAATAAAACAATAAAACAATAACATAAATGAGTCTCATGCTGGGTTAAAAGCCAGGGAATAAAAATGGGTTTTAAGAAGAGTTTTAAAAATGGACAGTTGGATGGACGGGCATGACTGTTGGCTTCCTGTGTTGCACCAAGGAGCCACTGGGACCGAACAGCATCACTTCTGTCTTATTTTCACTGAATTTTAAAACGTTCAGGTCTGAATGAGACGCAGCAGGAAAAAGAAAGTTACGACTCGTCGACCTTTCTGTCCCTCGCTGACGGGTCAGCACCACCACACTCTGTTAGAGAAGTTCACTCAGAAGAGGAACTGTTCCAGGTTTACTCATCAGAGCTGGGATGGAGAGGAGCTCTGTGACCGAAGCAGGAAGAGACTTAAAAAAGGCTGCAGCGCTTCAGTTGCTTCCACTCCATTTTGTGCTTCTTTTAATCCAAACCCTGCAGGCTGCCAACCTGCCGGCCCGAATAAAACCATCCGAACCATCAAAGCCAGGAGAAAATCTGCAGGAAACTTTGCCTTTGGACCCGTTCTGCAGGAAGATTCAACAGGGAAGTTATGGAAAGTTATGGAAAACATGTAAAACATGTAAAACGGTGACGGAAAGACTCGATGACGGTCCCATCCAGGACTGAGGCTGACGCTGTCCGACTCTTCTCTGAGAACATAAAACACTCGTCACTTTCTAAAGATTCTGTCAGGTCCAGGTGGATTAAATCCACCAATCAGCAGTGGAAGGGTGGAGGTGTCATTCCTTTGGGACCGAGGTGCTGAGAGTCCAAACGCTGTTTAACTTCAGAGGAATCTTTATGCAGCTGCATTTTAAAGATGCTGCAGCTTTGTAAGTAAGTAAGTACACTGGAAAAAATGCCCCTCCAAAAATAAGTAAAAAAACAACAAATAAAAGACGTTTTTGCTTGAAATAAGCAAAAAAATCTGCCAATGGAACGAGTGAAAATCGGCTTGTCAAGATTTCTTGAAATAAGATGTGATATTTAGGACTTTTGAGATAAAAGTGATCTTGAAATTAGCTTAAAAACCTCTTCAAATGTAAAAAAAAAAAGCTTGTTTCATGTGATATGTGACTCAAAAGAATTTGTTTTCAAGACTTTTTCACTTAACAAGATATTCAAGATGTATTGTCTTCAAACAAGTCCCTATATCTGGCTGAAATGGTACTTGTTAGGCAGTTGTGTCTCATATTAAGTGTAATGAGATATTTTGACTAGAAATGAGACAAACATACTTCCAATTATTCTGTCCATAAATTAATGATAAGGAAGAGACGCTCACATCTGAGCATGTTGGATGCTGAGATGGTTAAAATGAGATTGGATAATTGGATTCATTTTTGGATTCTGCGTACAAATGAGAATGAGATTAATCGTGATTAATTAGATTAAACATTTTAACCGTTGCCCTAGTTATAACGGAGAATTCCACCTTTGTTTTCCAGATGAATCAGGTCCTTACATTTAGTCTGTTGACTTGAGGAAGCTTTTACACAGACTGAGTTCACCGTCAGTCAGAGGGACGGATAGCTGACCTGAGGATCTCAGGCCTGCAGCCGCCGGCCCTCCCAGGTCATGTGACACATCATCGGTGAACATCAGGATTTCTCGCCAGTCGAACACGGCATCGGAGGCAGCAGTTGGACTCATAAAGGAGCCGATCAGCACATGTCTACGGTTTCCCCTCCGACTGCAGAGTCTGTGTCCACATGCACCAAAGAGATAAAGAGTCCCATGAATCAGGGAAACTGCAACAGGACCGTCTGACAGCATAAAAAAAGATGCTGATGAGTCACAGGATGTTTCACAAAGACCAGGAACTCAGACCGGAGGCGTGTTACGATGCGTGGAAGGACACGAACTTTCAAAAAACAAGACTTGATTTATTATTTCCAGAACAAGGTTAACAAAAGGCCGGATGACAAAACTAAACTGTGGAAAATAAAACATGGCCGTGACTAAGGCTGTGTTCGAAACCGCATACTTTTCCTACTACTCCTACTAACTTTCTGAGTTAGTATGCCAGTTTGAGTAAGCAGAAGTTCCCGGATGCATACTAGATTCTCTGAAATGTTGGATATGCATCATGAGGTTACTACTCATACTCAAACTACCCAAGATGCAACGTAACGTGACGTCGCCGATCGTCATTTCCTGTCAAAACGGCAGTTTCAAGCTAGCTACAACGAGGGTAGGTTCACTTCCTGTTTTCAAAACAAAAGCACCAATTGTATGGTAATGGCTTTCCCTATGATAAAAGGCAACGGGTATTTTATTTTGTGAAAATAACAGGAAGTGCGTTAGCTCACTGCGGCTAGCTTTAGTAGCGCCGAATTCGTGGGAACAAAATTGTAAACAGCCGGTATTTTGTCAGGTTTTCAACACGTTGGGGATCTAAACGACTACTTTCTCGCCTGAAAATGTTTCAAATGTTGCTAAAGTTTACAGAGTTTAGAGCTTAAGAGAAATCAGCTTCAGGCCGGCTGATTTCGGCTCGGGCAGGAGCGAAATGCATTGTGGGTAAACGCTTTGCATACTGTCTGATCGATGAGTATGTAGTATTGAAGTATGTAGTATGTAGTATGGAAGTATGTAGTATGGAAGTATGCAGTGTGTAGTATGGAAGTATGTAGTATGGTAGTATGTAGTATGGAAGTATGCAGTATGGAAGTATGTAGTATGGAGTGTATAGTATGTAGTATGAAAGTATGTAGTATGCAGTATGGTAGTATATAGTATGGAAGTATGCAGTATGGAAGTATGTAGTATGGAAGTATGTAGTATGGAAGTATGGAAGTATGTAGTATGGAGTGTATAGTATGTAGTATGTAGTATGGAAGTATGTAGTATGGTAGTATGTAGTATGCAGTATGGAAGTATGTAGTATGGAAGTATGTAGTATGGAAGTATGGAAGTATGTAGTATGGAGTGTATAGTATGTAGTATGGAAGTATGTAGTATGGTAGTATGTAGTATGGAAGTATGTAGTATGCAGTATGGTAGTATATAGTATGGAAGTATGCAGTATGGTAGTATGTAGTATGGAAGTATGTAGTATGGAGTGTATAGTATGTAGTATGGAAGTATGTAGTATGCAGTATGGTAGTATGGAAGTATGTAGTATGGTAGTATGTAGTATGGTAGTATGTAGTATGGAAGTATGCAGTATGTAGTATGGAAGTATGTAGTATGGAGCATGTAGTGTGGAAGTATGTAGTATGTAGTATGGTAGTATGTAGTATGGAAGTATGTAGTAATGTAGTATGGAAGTATGCACTATGTAGTATGGAAGTATGCAGTATGGAAGTATGTAGTATGGAAGTATGTAGTATGTAGTATGGAAGTATGTAGTATGGAGTGTATAGTATGTAGTATGGAAGTATGTAGTATGGTAGTATGTAGTATGGAAGTATGTAGTATGCAGTATGGAAGTATGTAGTATGGAAGTATGTAGTATGCAATATGGTAGTATGGAAGTATGTAGTATGGAGTGTATAGTATGTAGTATGGAAGTATGTAGTATGGAAGTATGTAGTATGCAGTATGGTAGTATATAGTATGGAAGTATGCAGTATGGAAGTATGTAGTATGGTAGTATGCAGTATGGAAGTATGTAGTATGCAGTATGGAAGTATGTAGTATGGTTGTATGTAGTATGGAAGTATGTAGTATGCAGTATGGTAGTATGGAAGTATGTAGTATGGTAGTATGTAGTATGGAAGTATGTAGTATGCAGTATGGTAGTATGGAAGTATGTAGTATGGTAGTATGTAGTATGGTAGTATGCAGTATGGAAGTATGTAGTATGCAGTATGGAAGTATGTAGTATGGTTGTATGTAGTATGGAAGTATGTAGTATGCAGTATGGTAGTATGGAAGTATGTAGTATGGTAGTATGTAGTATGGAAGTATGTAGTATGCAGTATGGTAGTATGGAAGTATGTAGTATGGTAGTATGTAGTATGTGGTTTCGAACACAGCCTATGAAACGAAAAGGCAAAAGACTAAACTGGGCGTTGCGTTGCGTGGCGTGGCGAAACCAGAGAGAAACACAATTGACGCCCCAGCCAACTAGCCGGACTACCTTCATCAACACCAAAACGAGGCTGGAACTCTGCTCACAGGACGCAGCAGGGGGTAAGAAGATGTTCAGAAATGATGCTGCTGATATGGGATGTTACACAGCTTCATGTCAGAAGAGGCGAACTGTCCCTTTAAAGAGGCGAACTGTCCCTTTAACTGGGCTTTAAAACGCTGCAGGCTGAGACCCAGGAAACCCAGGAAGCCTTTCCTGCCACACCTGTCTGAACGCTCCATCCAGAGCACTGAGGTCCATAGATCTATGGCTCCTGGACGCCCCGAAATCTAAGAGCTCCCAACAGACCGATCCAACATCTGAGCTTTTAGGAACTACCTGCTGCTGCTGAGGCTTTGGGCCGTTTCTCAGGGACCTCCATCCCTTTCGAAACGGGTTCAGATTCAAACCCTGAGAGCAGAGCTCCAGCAGAAACCTGCCAAACAAAAGGCCTCCCTGTGTGTCGCAGCCTCCTGCTGGGAGTATCTAGGTCGGGTGGATTTACACCAGCATTAGTGCTCATTTTAGAAAAACAATTAATTCTTAGGGGGGGGATAATGCTAAATTCATTACATTTCTCTGCTTATGTAACCTCTGGAGTGCCTTCACAGTCATGTGAAGCATCGGTTCATCTCTAATTTTCCCTGTTTGTTCATGGCGGGGCATAATTAAAGGGCTCTGCCGCATTTAGCTCGGTTTGCCCTGTTGTGTCTGTTGGTCTGAGATAAAAGGCTGCCAGCCTGCGGAGAAGCCCCCCCGTATAGCGTTAGAGTGCGTTAATCTATGGTAATGATGGATCAAACCAGGCTGCGGGCTCATTATTTACAAGGTGAAGAGCAGAGGAGCGGCTCAGGGTTGGGTTATTTAGCCTGTTGGCTGTTTGACTGCACTTCCACAGCGTTTGGCCCCTAAAAGTGTGCCGAAACCGATTTATTTTCACTTCGTCCTCTGAGACGGGATCCTATGAATGTTGCAGGTGAGGAACACATTTCCTCATCAGGATGGAGAGTGTTCAGATCAACCGGAGCAGGATTTATTTTAGATGTTTATCGATGCACAAGTAAGGAAAAGGCGTAAAATAATTCATTTTGAAGCATGAAATACAGTTTACACTGGAAAAAATGCCCCTAAGTAAGAAAAACAGCAAATAAAAGACGTTTTTGCTTGAAATAAGCAAAAAAATCTGCCAATGGAACTAGTGAAAATCGGCTTGTCAAGATTTCTTGAAATAAGATGTGATATTTAGGACTTTTGAGATAAAAGTGATCTTGAAATTAGCTTAAAAACCTCTTCAAATGTCAAAAAAAAAAAGCTTGTTTCATCTTTATATTTACAGAGTTTATTTGTAGGTTAATAATTGTTTGTTTTTCGTTTCTTTGGACTGTGGGTCCATTTCCTATAAGTATAGGCACTGGTATAGGACCAGTATGGGTTGGGATGGGGCCTATGGTTTTTTACCAGAGCAGGAGAAGCAGGAGAGGACAAAGAAAAGTTTGATCTGTGTTATTTGTTTGCCAGCTGGATAAATAAACCGTCAAAGTATTGGACATTGGACTTCTTTTGCCTGCGTACGAAACCCAACCCCAGTTCAGTGGCTTGTTTGAACTTTTAGGATGTTTGGTTTGGTTTCGCCACTACACTGACTGTACAAATTTGAATGATTTGAGGACTTAATGAATGACTGTTGTGGCCATTTATGTTTGTAAATCATAAGTTCTATCGATTTAGTTTTCTTTGGGCAGTTAGAATGCAAAAGGTGTTCAAAAATTTTGCGAGCGCCACCTGCCCGTTGACGACATGAAAGAATCTAAACTTTAGATTTTTGGGAGTCGCACATTGACTCTCTAGCGCCCCCTACGATGCTTAAAAATGGTGCCCACATTGGGCTTAGTTTCGCGTGGGATGACGAAACTCGGTAAACTCATTCATCATACCCAGACGCACAAAAAAGTCTCTTGCCGCCATGGTCCCACGTCCACAGGGAGGCGGCAATTTTGGATGGAAAGCGTGTTTTGGTGCCATTTTTGACCGATTCCACGCTTTGCATTTGATCGAACTCCTCCTACAGATTTAATGCTACAGACTTCAAACTTGGCCAGGTTACTCTTAAGACATGGGGGGGAAAGAATCATGGAGAAACTTTTCCAAACTCTGAACGGTGTGGGCGTGGCCAGGCGGTGAAAATCGTGTGATGGCGTTTGTGATTTGAAAGCCTTATCATCATTGCAACATCATGAAACTTGGTACACACGTCCACCCTGTCGACCTCGTACGTATGTAAAGGGTATCGTGTGTGGGCGGAGCTAAATGGCTCAGTGGCGCCCCTTAGAAATTTTCAAAAACCCCTCCGCATTGGAGTTATTATGTGCACAAAAAGGTCTCATCAATATGGTCCCACGTCCACAGGAAGGCGGCCATTTTGAATGAAAAGTGCGTCTTGGTGCCATTTTTGCCCGATTCCACGCCTTGCATATAATCGAACTCGTCCTACAGACTTAATGATTTAAAGTAATTATTATTTATCACTTTTTGAGCTTGTAAAAGCAGATTAAGATAACTTTCGTTTTTTTATTTAAGATGTAGAGATTTTTAGTTATTGTTTTGTTCATATTTTTAGTTGGAAATAAACAACATGTATTTTTTAAACAATCAAGAATCAAACCGCCTGTTGCCACCCACGGCCTTTCTTAGAAAATGTAGTTTGGAAACTTAGAAGGCCGCAACAATGACTGTTACCCCTTCAGATCGTTGTGTTTCTATCCGTAAACCTGACCAAACCGTCAGCCGACGGCAGACCGGCCTCAGGAAAACTCCTCAGTTTGTAGCCGAGTCCCGTGATTATAAACCTTATCTGCTGCTCGAGGTACTTCAGCAGTTAAATAACACCTTTTTTTTTTTGCTATTACAGCTGAAATAGTGTCTGTGGACACACTAGAGGAGAGGGTGAACGTATTATTGAAGGGTCACTGCTCCTCCAGTGGCCCGCGGACACCTTTGGTTACTGTGAAGAAATTCCTTTTCCAGCCGTGGTGAAACTGCTGCACATCAGCCAGCATCTATCACACAAACCCACCGACGTCCAGAGCTCGTGTTCCTGACCCCTTCAACCCGTCTTCATCTTCTGAGTGACAAATATATATATATATATATGAACACATGTGAAAACAAAGGCTGCACATTAGCTCCAAAGGAAGCAGGATGAGAGCAATCATGGCTCCACAGATGGATGTCTGCAGAATGCTTTTAGCCCGTTTGAGTGAATGAGATTTACAGGCTATGTAATCTTTTCCTTGATTGCTTTGCAGAAAACCTCGGCAGGATTCGTCCTCCTGGCGCTTTGAAAGGTGGAAGTCTGTCTGATAAATCAGAATCTTCTCTGCAGTTGCTGGAAAATGATGTTCCCGTTGCACTGATGTTACACAAGTTAAAGCGAGCTCCTCGGAGGAGGAGAGTGCCGTAAAGTGAAGCTTATTTACGCGGCTCTTTGCACAGATTAAAAGCCACAAAGTGCTTTATGATGGTCAAACAATAAGATGAAAGAATCAAAGCAGTGCCACATAAAAATGTAAGAGCCCAGGAGATAAACAGAGGGAAGATGGGAGAAAACATGGAATAAAGCACGAAACAGAACAGGCGGGAAAACATAAAGATAGAGCTGGGCGAGTTAACTCGTTATTATCGCATTAACTCGTTAATTATTTAACGCCGATAAATATTTTAACCCGCATTAACGGAGGTTTTATTTATCTATTTTCTAATTTGACTTCTTTTTTCAATTAGAAAAAATAAATAAATTAGGGGGGGCTTTTGTGCCTTTAATGGAAAGTTCAGAGACACAGGAAGCAGGGGGCAGAGAGAGGGGGAACAACACGCAGCACAAGAAAAACAGAAATAAAAAAAGACAATAATAAGAATTATATGTTATTCAACATCAAGAAAAAGTCAATAAGATTAAAGCTTAAAAAAGGAATATAAGATATAATCTAATGACTAATTATGGAATAATTAATAAAAATGAAATGATTAAACTGTTTTATGCCACCAGAAATGAATAATCTAGAAGCTCTTTGTGGGTTTTAGGCTGGAATTAAGATTTGTTCCCATTTCTTTAGCTGCATGTGTGAAAAACAGCAAAGATAACACAGTGTGACAGACAGAAAACAGGATTTCTGCAGCAACAAGGTGATTCCCAAAGAGCTGTTAGCTGAAAACTTGGCATATCTCAGCATGGTGTGCAGTGTGTCCTTAAAACATTTGAGGAAACTGGACAAGTGGAGGACAAAAGAAGAAGAGTCAGGCCTAAAGAACTATCTCCAGCAGATGAACAGGATCTGAAAGTGATGTCCTTGTAGCTTGTTCACATTAATGATTCCCTCGTTGAAGACCTCCTTAAAATCATCCTTCTCACAGTGTCGTGGAGTGCTGAAATAATGTTTCAGAAAGTGTCGTTCTGTTCTCTTTTCCTCTTAAAAGCTGATGTTTTCAGCTATAAAACGTGTGAAACTCTGGAACCTTGATGGGAAATGTGCTTTATGTTGAGTTTCTATGCATGTTTGCCGACTGAATGTCGAACCTTGTGGAAAGCGTTATTTCAGTTTCCAGACGGATTATCGGCTCTTTCAGCAGAAAAGCTCAAACTTCCCTTCATGGTCATCTCAGTGAAAAGAAATCTGTGCGCACGTCTGTAAAGAAACGCGTTTCCCCAAAGCCGTCCATAAGTGTTTTATATTTCCAACGCATCAGACAAAACAGAAAAGATTTCATCTTTAATCTGCTGGTAATGTTGGTTCCAGCTCCTTGTTTGAACACAAATGTTCTGTCATCGGCATCTTTTCACCGCTGCTGATCATGTGGAAAAGTTTATATATCTGAGCGAGAGAAAGACAAACTTGTTGGGTAGTGCTGCTAAAGTCAGAAGTTCTCCTGAGAGTACTCCTTTGGGCCGTAAAATACGTCGTCATTTAGCGTATTTAGCTCAGGAGTGTGCTCCCTCCTGTTGGGTTCAGATTCAGATTCAGGTTTATTTGTGTCGCCGTAGCAAGTAAAAAGGACATAAAACATAAATAGTCGGGGAGCCAAAGATGAAAATATTGGAAAATATAGGCTTACAGGCTTTTATTCTGTAAAAGTCTGTTGCTCACAGGCTTTTATTTTGTAAAAGTCTGTTGCTTACAGGCTTTTATTTTGTAAAAGTCTGCTGCTCACAGGCTTTTATTATTGTAAAAGTCTGCTGCTCACAGGCTTTTATTATTGTAAAAGTCTGTTGCTCACAGGCTTTTATTTTGTAAAGGTCTCGCTCACAGGCTTTTATTTTGTAAAAGTCTGCTGCTCACAGGCTTTTATTATTGTAAAAGTCTGTTGCTCACAGGCTTTTATTTTGTAAAAGTCTGTTGCTCACAGGCTTTTATTTTGTAAAAGTCTGTTGCTCACAGGCTTTTATTATTGTAAAAGTCTGTTGCTCACAGGCTTTTATTTTGTAAAAGTCTGTTGCTCACAGGCTTTTATTTTGTAAAGGTCTCGCTCACAGGCTTTTATTCTGTAAAAGTCTGTCGCTCACAGGCTTTTATTCTGTAAAAGTCTGTTGCTCACAGGCTTTTATTTTGTAAAAGTCTGTTGCTCACAGGCTTTTATTATTGTAAAAGTCTGCTGCTCACAGGCTTTTATTATTGTAAAAGTCTGCTGCTCACAGGCTTTTATTATTGTAAAAGTCTGTTGCTCACAGGCTTTTATTTTGTAAAAGTCTGCTGCTCACAGGCTTTTATTTTGTAAAAGTCTGCTGCTCACAGGCTTTTATTATTGTAAAAGTCTGTTGCTCACAGGCTTTTATTATTGTAAAAGTCTGTTGCTCACAGGCTTTTATTTTGTAAAAGTCTGTTGCTCACAGGCTTTTATTTTGTAAAAGTCTGTTGCTCACAGGCTTTTATTTTGTAAAGGTCTCGCTCACAGGCTTTTATTCTGTAAAAGTCTGTCGCTCACAGGCTTTTATTCTGTAAAAGTCTGTTGCTCACAGGCTTTTATTTTGTAAAAGTCTGTCGCTCACAGGCTTTTATTTTGTAAAAGTTTGTTGCTCACAGGCTTTTATTATTGTAAAAGTCTGTCGCTCACAGGCTTTTATTTTGTAAAAGTCTGTCGCTCACAGGCTTTCAGTGGCGGTTGGTCAATAGAGGGCGCTAGAGCGCCGCCCCTCCCGTGAATCAACCATAACAAATATGAAATTAATTATACATTTGTACATTGCGTTTTTACTCGTGCAGTGGTGTGATAGACTCTGCTGTAGGCTACATGCCACAGCCAGCAACCATTAAATGCTTTCGACTTTAATCTAGGCTTGCTATTTGCTATTGGATATAAAGCCCTCCTCCAGGTGGTCGCCGGTAACACTGGAGTCTATGAGAGCTAGCAAACTTTTTTACCGCGAACAAGCAGAGGCAGCTTTTCATTGGCGCATGAAAAATTTATTCTAGTTCGCAGCTCTGTGCGCCCAGACCAATGGCAGAGTTTTCCTTATTTTTAATCTTAACGTGATTGGACAATTCATCGAATCAATCACGTCCATCAAGCAAGCATCCGAGGAAGCGCCGGGCTCTCGGGGAAGAAGACCACAGACAGTAGGATTGCTGCAGAGGTGAGTCTCTGTTGTAGAAATTAGTTGTTGTCCATTTTTCAGTGCAGTCAAGTCAAGTCAGCTTTATTTATATAGCACATTTAAAAACATCAGAATTGATCCAGTCTTCTATATTAGTCCTCAAAACATTAGACACACCTACCTTTTAATGTGGTCTTTGTTTTTCCTGAATATTTGTACATTTTGCAACAGAATAGGAAATTCAGAACCATCATCCCTACTATTATGTTGTGGTTATGGTATAACATATGGTCTATTTTCATTAAAGTAGCCTACTTTCTGAATCTATTCTGCCCCGAAACTCTTCATTTTTGATCAACCCAATGTCTGTCTCTAACTGTATTGATAGTTTAACAATTATCTAGTTGACTGGTGTTTAGATGGTGTAACATGTGGTCTATTCTAATTACAGTAGCCTATATTTCTTTATCTATTCTGTCCCAAAACTCTTTATTTAAGGTCAACAATATCCAAAGTATCTCTCTAATTGTATTAATACTTGAACAATGGTCTAGTTTAGGTGGTTTTTAGAATTTGTGTGTTGTGTTCTGATTGTGAGGTGCTATTTGACCCGTCACGCGCAAGTGCGCCCCCCCAACAAATTGAATCACCAGCCGCCACTGCAGGCTTTTATTCTGTAAAAGTCTGTTGCTCACAGGCTTTTATTTTGTAAAAGTCTGTTGCTCACAGGCTTTTATTTTGTAAAAGTCTGTCGCTCACAGGCTTTTATTTTGTAAAAGTCTGCTGCTCACAGGCTTTTATTTTGTAAAAGTCTGTCGCTCACAGGCTTTTATTTTGTAAAAGTCTGCTGCTCACAGGCTTTTATTCTGTAAAAGTCTGTTGCTCACAGGCTTTTATTCTGTAAAAGTCTGTCGCTCACAGGCTTTTATTTTGTAAAAGTCTGCTGCTCACAGGCTTTTATTTTGTAAAAGTCTGTTGCTCACAGGCTTTTATTCTGTAAAAGTCTGTTGCTCACAGGCTTTTATTTTGTAAAAGTCTGCTGCTGTCTGCTGTGGAACAGGAAAAGAAAGTAATCGGCGGATCCACCAAACATGGAGAAGGGTACGGAACTTTTACTCGGCCATTTTCATGTTAAAGTTCTTCCAGACGGCGGAGTGGACAGAACCAAAGTCATCTGTAAACACTGCCAAGTTGAATTGTCTTCTCAGCGTAGTAGTTCCAGTCTAAAATATCACTTAAAGGCAAAACACACAACTGATAGCAGCAAGTCATTCAAGGAAACAGACAGTGGAGCGAGGCTTCTACATAAAAACTACAGAAAGATGCTGATGTTAAAAGTGTGTTTGCACAACAAATGTTATGGCACTTTCATTCATATGGCAGCACATTTAAAATAAAGCTAAATGCTAAAAGCTATACGCTACTTTTGGATTCATTTTTGGATTCTGCGTACAAATGCGATTAATCGTGATTAATCAGGGAAATCATGTGATTAATTAGATTAAAATGTTTAATCGACTGTTAACACCCGTCTGGTTCCTCCTCACTGCAGCTCATCTTTGTGTTTACATTATTTATTTGAGCAAACGTTGCACAAACGCTCCTGAGACTCTGAGACTTTGGGTTTCCGGGCTGACCGTCTGCCAGCATCATCCCTTATACATGAACAGTAAAACTCACGGCTCCTTTATCTCTTGTTGGAACAGCATCTGTTTCTTTTTCCCCAGAAGCCGCAGGAGCAAACATTTCTTATTTAGTCTCTAAACTGAGCCGTTTCCTCCCTGCTGCTGTGAGAAAGTAACAGGAAACAGCTCGTTTGTGTCGGTGACAGCCTCAGCACCACGATGAGCATCACCTGCAGGTAAAGGTGCGCCTGAGGCCTCAGTGCAGGAATAAATGTGACTGAGGAATAAAATCCTTTCTAAGTCTTATGGACCATGAATATTTCCGGCTCTTACATGGATCCACAGTGTGAACCAGCTCGTTGCTTGTTGTTTTCCAGCTCAGTTTTTCTGCTGTCAGCAGCAAAAAGGACAACAAACCGGTCGATTAGCATCAACTTTGTTTAGTTTAGAAGTAACACGAGTCGTGACCTCACAAACCCAACAACGCTGAGGTCCACATTGGTCTATCCTGGCCTGGGTAATTGAACTCTTCCTGCTCTGGTGAAAGGAGAAGCTGGAGGTAGAGGTGAACTGGGGGTAGCACCACCAGCCTCTGGCTCTGAGCCAGTCAGGCTCTGTCTCTCATGATTTCATCTAAATGTAATGCCTGAGAAGGCATTCATTTAACCTTAACCGTTACTAACAGCAGCTTTTACAATGAGGCAAATGGTGCTAACATGATAGGCAGTGTTTGTTAGTTACCTGCAGTGTTAGCCGAGGACATGCTAACGTTGCTAACGTTGCTAACGTTGCTGGGTTCAGATTCACCAACGTTAATCATTCATTCATAGTTATTGCATGTTGGTAGTATTTCCTCCCTTTGGTGAAATATTCACTTTGCAAGTTGCCCTGTTGTCGTCTTTTTTAGGGATGTGGAACCAAACTTTCGAGCGTTTGTACCGCTTGGGCGCCATGTTTACTGTTGGCTGCTGGCTGCGCTGGACTCGCCACGCAACGCTGCCTGGTGACGTCATTCGCGCCCACTGGAATCGATAAGGGAATCGTTTGCAAAATCGCCAAACGATTCCAAGGAATTGAAACACTGGGAACCGGTTCTCAACAAGAACCGGTTTTCAATTCCCATCCCTAGTGGTAGTTAGCTAACGTTAGCTTGATATGATACGGGGTGGACAGGTTGGACACATTGGCGAATGATGTTTACTGACAGTTACTTATATCTTTGTGTTTTCACTTTATTAAGATCAGATTCTGCAGGTAAAATTGCAATAATAAGGTGAGTTGACTTTGACTTGTCTAAGAAAAAATTACTTGGGACTTGAGACTTGCACATGTGTGACTTGGTCCCATCTCCACCTTTTGCCCAGAGACAGCAGGCCCCCCCCCCCCCCCCCCCCCCCCCTCGGGCCTTGAATAGGATGTATAGAAAACAGTTGGATGGTAATGGAGCTTTTGTCGAATGTCTATCCATTCATTCTTTTTATTCCTGCCTTTCTGAGGTCAGGTTGTGTTGGAAACCACACGGAGACATTCATGCTCCCAATAACGCTTCCATTCCGAAATGTGCAATCCTCTTTCCTCTCAGAGCTTTCTATTCTAATGATCACCATCCAAATGTAGTCCAAACAGCTGGTAAATAATGAATGTTGCCCTCCAGCTCAGCTTTTACTTCACCTCCAACGTTTTCAGCCGTCGTCATGACCGACACCTGCTGCACTAAGGCTCATTAATACGTCTAAAAATGCGCTTCTTCACCTGCAAAAAGACTCTGCGGGTCTTTATCTTTCCTCGGTGCTAAGAAGAACAGAAAAGCAGTCTATATTTAGAGGTTGCAGCAGATATTTCTGAGGCAGAACACAGGTCTCTCATCCTAAATAAAGAGCCGAACTTCCCATCACTGCTGCAGAGCGGCTTCTCTTTTCCTGGCTGATCGAAGGTCGACAGCAAATCTTTAGCTGCAGCTACACATGAGGCAGCTGTGGCTCAGAGGTTAGAGTCAGTCGTCCAATAACAGGAAGGTTGGCAGGTTCGATTCCCACTCTCGCCACTCAAAAACATTGGTGGAACTGACAGCTGGAGGGGTGTCGGTGGCTGCCCACCTGTCCAGGTTTGCATCTGTCTCTATGAGTGTGTCAACAGGTGCCAACCTGCACTGTAAGAAAACAAATGTAAAAAAAAAACAGTAAATGACAAACAAACACCGTAAAGTTAAAGTAAAAAACTGTCATTTCAAATAATGTGACAAAATATTACATTTATAGAAAAATGTTGTTATTTTACAGAGTTTTTCCCCAACTAATTATGATAAATTACTTTAAATAAAGAGACAATCCTAAAAGTTCTGCAGGAAAATGTTATTTTACAGTCTTTTCTGCAATAATTATGATCAATCACCTTCAATAACGGTCTAAATGTTGTGGGAAATTAATTACAAATAAAGAAAACACCACTATTGATTCTAAAACCCTTTTAATTAATGTATTCAGATGTAAATTAACGAAGTGGGACAACTGGATCTTTAGGGCCGGAGACGCCGTAATGAGCCCCAGGTGGAGGTGAGGCAGAGCCTGACAGCTCCTCCATCACTGTCTGATGGAGAGCATCTTTCACTGCAGATTCTTCTTCCTTTTTCTGGCTCGTCTCTCAGCTGAAGGACAGAATCTGTCTTCCTCTCACGGGGCGAAATGCACTCACATAACAGAGCAGCGTTCATTAAACAATGCGGCGCTCCCCCGTGTCCCTGCTCAGGAAGCTCCGCCGTTAAGCTGCTGCATCCCCAATGAAATTTTACCATCCGATGCTCAGGAGGGGGTCCGAAATCACTGCCACCCAGGAGCCCGTGGAGAAAGGAGGGAATTAATTACCCCTCAGGTAGGGGGAACTGTCTGCTGTTATTATATCTGTGAGAAAACAGGGTAAAGAAAGCATGCTTCACATTTTAGATTGTTAATAGAGGCCAGTTTGTCTTAATGTATGCAGTCTGATGGCCTCAGAGGCCACACATCTGTGGCAGAAAACCTCCACCAGCCTTTGTTTTTATGTAAATCAGAGCTCCACAATAATCTCCCGAGAGCTGCTCATCTGATTGGTTTCTCCTCACTGAGAGGTTTGAGCAAATGAATCAGACCGAAGTCGTCTCTGATGCACGGAAGCTGAAGAGGACAGAAGATCTTTCAGAGAGGTTTGGTGTAGGAGCTCTCAGGTCTGATGTGAGAAAGCTCGTTCAGTCCAACAGGGATGCAAACAGCTGCAAACAGCTGTTAAAGGATCAGACAACAACAGACGGTTCAGTTATAAGTCCACAGGAGAGATTCTAACTGCTTTAATACAAAATAAACAGGGCTGGGCAACGATTAACATGTTTAATCTAATTAATCACATGAATTCCCTGATTAATCACGATTAATCGCATTTGTACGCAAAATCCAAAAATGAATCCAAAAGTAGCGTATAGCTTTTATACACTCGACTCCGCCGTCTGGAAGAACTTTAACATGAAAATGGCCGAGTAAAAGTTCCGTACCCTTCTCCATGTTTGGTGGATCCGCCGATTACTTTCTTTTCCTGTTCCACAGCAGACAGCAGCAGACTTTTACAAAATAAAAGCCTGTGAGCAACAGACTTTTACAACAATAAAAGCCTGTGAGCAACAGACTTTTACAACAATAAAAGCCTGTGAGCAACAGACTTTTACAAAATAAAAGCCTGTGAGCAGCAGACTTTTACAAAATAAAAGCCTGTGAGCAACAGACTTTTACAAAATAAAAGCCTGTGAGCAGCAGACTTTTACAAAATAAAAGCCTGTGAGCAACAGACTTTTACAAAATAAAAGCCTGTGAGCAACAGACTTTTACAAAATAAAAGCCTGTGAGTAACAGACTTTTACAAAATAAAAGCCTGTGAGTAACAGACTTTTACAACAATAAAAGCCTGAGAGCAACAGACTTTTACAACAATAAAAGCCTGTGAGCAACAGACTTTTACAAAATAAAAGCCTGTGAGCGACAGACTTTTACAAAATAAAAGCCTGTGAGCGACAGACTTTTACAGAATAAAAGCCTGTGAGCAACAGACTTTTACAAAATAAAAGCCTGTGAGTAACAGACTTTTACAACAATAAAAGCCTGAGAGCAACAGACTTTTACAACAATAAAAGCCTGTGAGCAACACACTTTTACAAAATAAAAGCCTGTGAGCGACAGACTTTTACAAAATAAAAGCCTGTGAGCAACAGACTTTTACAAAATAAAAGCCTGTGAGCAACAGACTTTTACAAAATAAAAGCCTGTGAGCAACAGACTTTTACAATAATAAAAGCCTGTGAGCGACAGACTTTTACAAAATAAAAGCCTGTGAGCAACAGACTTTTACAACAATAAAAACCTGTGAGCAACAGACTTTTACAACAATAAAAGCCTGTGAGCAACAGACTTTTACAACAATAAAAACCTGTGAGCAACAGACTTTTACAAAATAAAAGCCTGTGAGCGACAGACTTTTACAAAATAAAAGCCTGTGAGCGACAGACTTTTACAAAATAAAAGCCTGTGAGCAACAGACTTTTACAGAATAAAAGCCTGTGAGCAACAAACTTTTACAACAATAAAAGCCTGTGAGCAACAGACTTTTACAAAATAAAAGCCTGTGAGCAACAGACTTTTACAAAATAAAAGCCTGTGAGCAACAGACTTTTACAATAATAAAAGCCTGTGAGCAACAGACTTTTACAGAATAAAAGCCTGTAAGCAACAGACTTTTACAATAATAAAAGCCTGTGAGCAACAGATAAAATAAATTTATTCTAAAATAAAAAAAATATATAAAATTAAAAATTTTAATCGTTGCCCAGCCCTAATGTTTATACTTTATCTCATCAAAGGTTTGAAGAATTAAACCAACCCAAACCACCTTTATGTCTGTGAAACTCAGGGAGTTGGACATTAAAGGGTTAAGAAGCGTGTCGCAGACTGGAAAATCCTCCATCTCCTCAGGATTGTTGCTGTGTGAGCATCACACTCTTTATTTGCCATGTGATCTCTCAGTGTTTGCAGTCGGGCTGTCAACAGCTCTCCATCTGTCTGGAGGATTCTCCTGAAACCTGTTAGCAGCCTCAGCTCCATCCTTTCCACATATAATTTCATATCTGTAGCGCGTGATTTGCACTTAAACACACCGACCCTTGATTGCTCTGAGACTCCCTGCTGTCGCAACCTTATGTTTCTGTTTCTGCATTCAGCAGACAAATGAGGAAATAACATCACAGCTAGCATCAAAGTTAACATTAAGCCACGTAGCTTCCGCTAGCTTCCTTCTGTTCTCGGCTAGCTTCCTTTTATTCTCCGCTAGCTTCCTTCTGTTCTCCGCTAGCTTCCTGTTATTCTCCGCTAGCTTCCTTCTGTTCTCGGCTAGCTTCCTTTTATTCTCCGCTAGCTTCCTTCTGTTCTCCGCTAGCTCTAGCTTCCTTCTGCTGTCCACTAGCTCTAGCTTCCTTCTGCTGTCCACTAGCTCTAGCTTCCTTCTGTTCTCCGCTAGCTCTAGCTTCCTTCTGCTGTCCACTAGCTCTAGCTTCCTTCTATTCTCCACTAGCTCTAGCTTCTTTCTGTTGTCCACTAGCTCTAGCTTCCTTCTGTTGTCCACTAGCTCTAGCTTCCTTCTGTTCTCCGCTAGCTCTAGCTTCCTTCTGCTGTCCACTAGCTCTAGCTTCCTTCTATTCTCCACTAGCTCTAGCTTCTTTCTGTTGTCCACTAGCTCTAGCTTCCTTCTGTTGTCCACTAGCTCTAGCTTCTTTCTGTTCTCCGCTAGTGTCCTTATGTTCTCCGCTAGCTCTAGCTTCCTTCTGTTGTCCACTAGCTCTAGCTTCTTTCTGTTGTCCACTAGCTCTAGCTTCCTTCTGTTGTCCACTAGCTCTAGCTTCCTTCTGTTGTCCACTAGCTCTAGCTTCCTTCTGTTCTCCGCTAGTGTCCTTATGTTCTCCGCTAGCTCTAGCTTCCTTATGTTCTCCGCTAGCTCTAGCTTCCTTCTGTTGTCCACTAGCTCTAGCTTCTTTCTGTTGTCCACTAGCTCTAGCTTCCTTCTGTTGTCCACTAGCTCTAGCTTCCTTCTGTTCTCCGCTAGTGTCCTTATGTTCTCCGCTAGCTCTAGCTTCCTTATGTTCTCCGCTAGCTCTAGCTTCTTTCTGTTGTCCACTAGCTCTAGCTTCCTTCTATTCTCCACTAGCTCTAGCTTCTTTCTGTTGTCCACTAGCTCTAGCTTCCTTCTGTTGTCCACTAGCTCTAGCTTCCTTCTGTTCTCCGCTAGTGTCCTTATGTTCTCCGCTAGCTCTAGCTTCCTTCTGTTGTCCACTAGCTCTAGCTTCCTTCTATTCTCCGCTAGCTTCCTTCTGTTCTCCACTAGCTCTAGCTTCCTTCTGTTGTCCACTAGCTGTAGCTTCCTTTTATTCTCCGCTAGCTTCCTTCTGTTCTCCGTTAGCTTCCTTCTGTTCTCTGTTAGCTTCCTTTTATTCTTTACTAGCTTCCTTCTGTTCTCTGCTAGCTTCCTTCTGTTCTCTGCTAGCTTCCTTCTGTTCTCCGCTAGCTTCCTTTTATTCTCCGCTTGCTTCCTTCTGTTCTCTGCTAGCTTCCTTCTGTTCTCCGCTAGCTTCCTTTTATTCTCCGCTAGCTTCCTTCTGTTCTCTGCTAGCTTCCTTTTATTCTCCGCAAGCTTCCTTCTGTTGAGTTTGCGAGCTCTTCCTGAGCCCGTGTGGGTTATTCATCTCGTGCTGTTGGACAGTCAGGACCTGGAGGGGATCAAACAGCAGGCATACCTCCATCACCTGAACAACTGCGGCTTGTAGCGGTAGAAACGTGAAGTACGATGAACACAACGTGAGTTGTAACCGGCATATCAGACGGAGCTGGGAGGGTCTGAAATATAAGTAACGACAGTTTAAAAAGTAAAAGAAAGGAAGTACATAATTACGTTCACTCTGACTTTTATCTCATCGCAGACAGAATTAACTTACAAACTTAACTTCATGTGTTAATATTCATCCATTAAACATCTCAAACCTGCTAATATTTAAAGCTACGTCAGTTCAGAACCAACCAAAGTGTCTCAGATGTGAAGTCAGTCACACTCAAAATGGATTCTCTGTATCTCACACAAACACACGTCCGACCTGAAGCTCTCCTCATCTTCTCTCTTCAGCCCATCTTCACCCTCATGAGACCCTGAGGAAAGAGAGCAGGATGCTCGTCCCCTCGAGGCGAGCGTTACCCGCGCCGCTCTTCACTTTCTGCACTGCGTTCCACGTGTCTTTAATTAAAAATAAGATGTAATTTAAATAAAAGAGCCGGCTGACACCCGCAGCAGTGGCAAAGCCTCGTGTAAGTGTCAACATTAAGACAACCGAATCAGACCCGGAGGGCTTCAGATCGTCTCTGCCAAGCTGTCACCAACAGCAAATACTCTGAAGAAGAAGAACAACTGAAGATATGACTGTGGCTGTGTTCGAAACCGCATACTTCCATAATACATACGACATACTACATACTGCATACTTGCATACTACATACTGCATACTACATACTGCATACTACATACTACATACTTCATACTTTTATACTGCATACTGCATACTTTTATACTGCATACTACATACTGCATACTTTTATACTGCATACTACATACTGCATAATACATACTACATACTATACTACATACTGCATACTTGCATACTACATACTTTTATACTACATACTGCATACTACATACTGCATACTGCATACTTTTATACTACATACTGCATACTACATACTGCATACTACATACTGCATACTGCATACTACATACTACATACTTCATACTACATACTTTTATACTGCATACTGCATACTACATACTGCATACTACATACTTCATACTGCATACTACATACTGCATACTACATACTTTTATACTGCATACTGCATACTTTTATACTGCATACTACATACTGCATACTGCATACTACATACTGCATACTACATACTACATACTTCATACTTCCATACTTCCATACTACATACTACATACTGCATACTACATACTGCATACTCATCGATCAGACAGTATGCAGAGCGTTTACCCACAATGCATTTCGCTCCTGCCCGAGCCGAAATCAGCCGGCCTGAAGCTGATTTCTCTTAAGCTCTAAACTCTGTAAACTTTAGCAACATTTGAAACATTTTCAGGAGAGAAAGTAGTCGTTTAGATCCCCAACGTGTTGAAAACCTGACAAAATACCGGCTGTTTACAATTTTGTTCCCACAAATTCGGCGCTACTAAAGCTAGCCGCAGTGAGCTAACGCACTTCCTGTTATTTTCACAAAATAAAATACCCGTTGCCTTTTATCATAGGGAAAGCCATTACCATACAATTGGTGCTTTTGTTTTGAAAACAGGAAGTGAACCTACCCTCGTTGTAGCTAGCTTGAAACTGCCGTTTTGACAGGAAATGACGATCGGCGACGTCACGTTACGTTGCATCTTGGGTAGTTTGGGTAGTTTGAGTATGAGTAGTAACCTCATGATGCATACCCAACATTTCAGAGAATCTAGTATGCATCCGGGAACTTCTCGCTGACTCAAACTCGCATACTAACTCAGAAAGTTAGTAGGAGAAGTAGGAGAAGTATGCGGTTTGGAACACAGCCTGAGTCTGTCAGTCACTGAGTATGCAGAATTAAGCTTTTTCTTATTCGTGTTATGTCCTGTAACGTTAACATTTGATGCTTTTTGACATTTTTTGTGGCTCCTTGTGGTGTCTTTTGGACTCAGATGGAGGATTTTCTTCCTAAATGAGGTGTTGGCAGCTGCAAGGGTTAGTGAGAGGCTGAGGTAGCTGGTGGTTATGTAAAGAAAAGATGGTTGTTGTGGTGTGAGGAGCAGTGATGGCTGGCATTAGGGGAGTGACTCTGGGACGCCAGTGATCACTCTCTAGCCTCCTGGAGGTGTCGTGGGCCCAACTAGATGAAACTCTGATGAAAGGAGGTTCCCACCTGATGACCCCAATGACATGTTGGTCAGCACTGCTCACTGATCTATATTATCGGGAATTACTCACAGAGTCTGGTCCATTTTTTTTTTTTTTTTCTTCAGCACAAGTTTCTTGTGTTTTCCTTGAATTGACAGGTCATGGTTTTGTTTTGCTTTATCTCATGTCTCATGATTTAAGCTCGTATTTAAGGTAAACACAAGAAACTCAATAACGACACAGAAAAACAGTTTCAACACCTGATACAACCAGATGGTGTTTACCATGTAAAGCCTAACAATCCGAACTGGGTTTGATGTGTTTTTCACACATTTTCTGACACATACTTGCTGTTTTTTCCTCCACTCCTCCAGCATCTCTGCTGTTTGTGTTTGTGTTGCCCTCTCCGGCACCAGAGGCCCTCAGCAGACAGGGAGGCTTCATTTTAAATGCACTCTGCATCAGACAGACAGCTACACCCAGGAACTCCCAGGTGTGAACCCCGTTCATCATACAAATTTAAAATTACAGCAGTGAAGAGGAAAACTGACGGAGAGAAGCTGCTCGAGAGGAAGTTTGCTTCAGCCTGTCCACTTTAATCTATCTGAGACGTGTGGGAATACACAAACGTTCGTGTATACAACAACATCTGCCTTTTCCACCTTTTTCCCAGAGACCTTTCAGCATTTACCTCTTGCCTCGTCTCCTCCTCCAGACGGCGGCGATGACCTTACAGGGTGTCAGAGGTGATTCATATTAACGCTCGAGCTGCTCCCATTAATCCCGCCGACATCAACGAACACACCGAGCGACACTTTTAACACCAGAGAAGAAGAGAGGCCAGGAGGAGACGCTGCGATTTACTGAGGACTGAAAACTCAGCCCTCGCTTAAACCTTTTCCCGAGTTTTCTGAGACTCTCAGAGACACGAGACGTCATATCTGAGGAGGTGTTCACGCACCGATTCCCACCGATTCTTATTTATTCTCCCTGATTCTCACCAATTCTTCCTGATTGTCTGTTTCTGTTAAATCACATCATTACTTTTGCTGGATCTCAGAAGGATGGATAAAGTGAGGTTGTGTCTTTCCCGTGGCAGACAGCGGTGTTTTAAACCAAATGAAAGTGAAGCACTTCAGGAACAACAGGAACAGCGCACATGACGGTACGTCGGGCTGGTTTTTCCTGCCTGTGAGGAACCTGCAGTCGTTGTTTTGCTTTGGCTTCAAAGCTTCTGACAGAGAGGAGGAGAAGGGGAGGGAGAGAAATCCTGAGGAATGAGATGAATTACTGACCCTGTGCAGTGTGTTCTTTAACATTCTCACACAAAGCAAACAGCAGTTTTAGCCTGAAGTTTAACGTAAAAACTCTGAGAGAGTAAAAAGCAGATGAGTCAAAACCTTATCTCTGTTGACTCTAACCTTCTTCTTTGGCTTATTTATCAAAGCAAACCAATTTTCTCTGTGTACACGAACTCTGGACGACTTATAGAAGACTGGAGGGGTTTATAACGGTGAGAACACCCACCGAGCCAAGGATGGAGGAGATGCTGTCGTGCTGCTGAGATGTGACCTGAATACACAACCTGGGAGGAATCCACCGCGGAGGGAAAAATCCTCCAGATTTGTCGCAGTTCCAGAAATATTCTGAACTGTGACCTGTATGAATAGAAAATGAGAAAAGTTCCCTTTCTGTCCGCTGTGTGTGTGTCCACACTGCCCCTCCAAAAATAAGTAAAAAACCAACAAATAAAAGACGTTTTTGCTTGAAATAAGCAACAAAAATCTGCCAATGGAACTAGTGAAAATCGGTTTCTCAATATTTCTTGAAATAAGATGTGATATTTGGGACTTTTGAGTTAAAAGTGATCTTGAAATTAGCTTAAAAACCTCTTCAAATGTAAAAAAAATCTTGTTTCATATGATATGTGACTCAAAACAATTTGTTTTCAAGACTTTTTCACTGAACAAGATATTCCAGATGTATTGTCTTCAAACAAGTCCCTATATCTGGCTGAAATGGTGCTTGTTAGGCAGTTGTGTCTTATATTAAGTGTAATGAGATGTTTTGGACTAGAAATGAGACAAATATACTTGGTAAGACTTTGATTTTTTTCCAGTGTCTGAAGGCTTTGGCCCTACAGTAGTTGCTAAAAACACGATTATCACAAACATCTGACATCTTGTTAATGTTTCACGCACAGAAGCGGGTCAGTCAGAGCTGCATCAACACATTTTTATTTCAACACCAACTGTTTTTCAGCAAATAATGATGATCCGAAAGAAGACTTTCGATAGGGAATAGCTATCCCCAGTAAGATCACTGGAAAAAATGCCCCTCCAAAAATAAGTAAAAAAACAACAAATAAAAGACGTTTTTGCTTGAAATAAGCAAACAAATCTGCCAATGGAACTAGTGAAAATCGGCTTGTCAAGATTTCTTGAAATAAAATGTGATATTTAGGACTTTTGAGATAAAAGTGATCTTGAAATTAGCTTAAAAACCTCTTCAAATGTAAAAAAAAAAGCTTGTTTCATATGATATGTGACTCAAAACAATTTGTTTTCAAGACTTTTTCATTTAACAAGATATTCCAGATGTATTGTATTAAAACAAGTCCCTATATCTGGCTGAAATGGTGCTTGTTAGGCAGTTGTGTCTTATATTAAGTGTAATGAGATATTTGGACTAGAAATGAGACAAATATACTTGGTAAGACTTTGATTTTTTCCAGTGCAGAGGCTGAAAAACCCATGTTGGGCTAATGAGACTGGGTAATTCCTCCAGCTCCTCGTCCTGTTCACGCTGCTCACAAAGACAAACAGAGACAAACTCATCCTGCATGCAGGGAAGCTGCTGATGAAATATTAAAGATGCATAACTCAGCAGCCCAGACACCTTAACTTTTTACTCTCATTCTTTTCTTGGCAGGAAGCTATAGAAAGTTGATGCTTTGTCTTTTTAAGCCTCGTCAGTTGTCAGAGCATCAGTGATAACAAACCTGACAGCTGGAGGGAGTTTAGATCAGCCAAACTGATCAGGAGCATATGAAACGATTTCATCCTGTGTGTCAGCATCACTCCATTTTAGCTCATTTCTATGAGACATATCTTTAAGGGCTGGGCAACGATTAACATGTTTAATCTGATTAATCACATGATTTCCCTGATTAATCACGATTAATCTCATTTGTACGCAGAATCCAAAAATGAATCCAAAAGTAGCGTATAGCTTTTAGCATTTAGCTTTATTTTAAATGTGCTGCCATATGAATGAAAGTGCCATAACATTTGTTGTGCAAACACACTTTTAACATCAGCATCTTTCTGTAGTTTTTATGTAGAAGCCTCGCTCCACTGTCTGTTTCCTTGAATGACTTGCTGCTATCAGTTGTGTGTTTTGCCTTTAAGTGATATTTTAGACTGGAACTACTACGCTGAGAAGACAATTCAACTTGGCAGAGTTTACAGATGACTTTGGTTCTGTCGACTCCGCCGTCTGGAAGAACTTTAAAATGAAAATGGCCGAGTAAAAGTTCCGTACCCTTCTCCATGTTTGGTGGATCCGCCGATTACTTTCTTTTCCTGTTCCACAGCAGACAGCAACAGACTTTTACAAAATAAAAGCCTGTGAGCAGCAGACTTTTACAAAATAAAAGCCTGTGAGCAACAGACTTTTACAAAATAAAAGCCTGTGAGCAACAGACTTTTACAGAATAAAAGCCTGTGAGCAGCAGACTTTTACAGAATAAAAGCCTGTGAGCAGCAGACTTTTACAAAATAAAAGCCTGTGAGCAGCAGACTTTTACAAAATAAAAGCCTGTGAGCAACAGAGTTTTACAGAATAAAAGCCTGTGAGCAGCAGATTTTTACAAAATAAAAGCCTGTGAGCAGCAGACTTTTACAGAATAAAAGCCTGTGAGCAGCAGACTTTTACAAAATAAAAGCCTGTGAGCAACAGACTTTTACAAAATAAAAGCCTGTGAGCAACAGACTTTTACAGAATAAAAGCCTGTGAGCAGCAGACTTTTACAAAATAAAAGCCTGTGAGCAACAGACTTTTACAGAATAAAAGCCTGTGAGCAGCAGACTTTTACAAAATAAAAGCCTGTGAGCAACAGACTTTTACAGAATAAAAGCCTGTGAGCAGCAGACTTTTACAACAATAAAAGCCTGTGAGCAACAGACTTTTACAGAATAAAAGCCTGTGAGCAGCAGACTTTTACAAAATAAAAGCCTGTGAGCAACAGACTTTTACAAAATAAAAGCCTGTGAGCAACAGACTTTTACAGAATAAAAGCCTGTGAGCAACAGACTTTTACAGAATAAAAGCCTGTGAGCAACAGAGTTTTACAGAATAAAAGCCTGTGAGCAACAGACTTTTACAAAATAAAAGCCTGAAAAAAATGTAAAAAAAATAAATAATTAAAAAATAAAAATAACTAAATAAAATAAATAAAATAAATAAATATAAGATATAAATAAAATATTTATCAGAGTTAAATAATTAACAAGTTAACTTGCCTAGCTCTAAAAAAAAAAGACTATTCAAGCGGATCTTAGCTGTGAGTGGCGTGCACACGACCAACATGTGGAGCGCACCGAGCTGGTTGCTAATGGCAGCTGCTCAGCAGCGTTCTGCACATGAAGGCAGTCAGGTCCAGCTCTGAGTTCCTCTAACTTCCATCTCACCTTATTTAGCACCACAGTGTGCAAAGTTAAACAGCAGAAGTTGAGCTAACAGCAGGAAGAATAACTATATGTTTTGGGTCTAAGATGGAGATGAAAAAGATTAAAAGATTAAAGAAGCGATGCAGCTCAAAGAGACGACCAACGGGGGGGGGGGGGGGGGAGAAGAATGAGTTGCATCACTGTTTGTTTCGGAGGAAAGCAACAAAACTCAATGTGAGGAAAGAGCAGGTTTATCTGAGATCAGCAGCAGCTGCTGCAGGAGGAACTTCTGCAGCCTTCAGACTCTTTGTGTTTGCAGCCCACCTTTGAAGAGATGAAGCTGCAGAGATGAGTCATGCTGCTGTTTGGGCTCCATCGGACCACACGGCCTCTCATCCTCACATCCGTCTGCACTAATGACTTCACCCGGCGTGTTTTCAGAAGGCGAGCTGCTCCCAGCTCAGAGGACAAAGCCGGGAGCCACCGGGGACCCGGCCAGGAGGGCCAGGAGACGAAGGACGGAGCCGGAGAGTGGAATAATTAAAGGATGGAAGGTGAAGTGATGCAGGCAGAAAAAGGGATTTAAAAGAGAGACGGCTGGTGTTCAGGGTGAGTGGAAACAGGAGAGCGTTTCAGGGACAGAGAGAAGGTTTGGAAAGAGAATCAGAAAGATACTCCATCCATCCAGCTCAGAGGGGGCGGGGCCTGAGCCCATCCCAGCTGTCATTGGGCGGGAGGGAGGCGGCTTCACCTGGACGGGTCAGAAATCAAACCATCATGGAGTCAAAGCTGAGGGAAAAGAAGTTAGAAATGAATAAAAAGAAGAAGAACGTCTCACTTTTCTCCAGAAAACAGATCCTCCTCTCAGCTTCCTGTTTGTCACGCCCAGGACTCTCGTTTTAGTTTCATGTTTTAGGTTTTTGTGTTCATGTCTTGGTTTTTAGTTTTTGCCAGTGCTTTCCCCCTCACGTCACTTCCCAGTTCATTAGTTTCACTCACTTCACCTGTTTTCTCCCTCAGCTGCTCTCACTCCCTGTTTAGTCTCCAGTCTCCCCTCTCTGTTTGCCGGATCTTTGTTGCCATTCATGCCTGCGCTGTCTGCTCAGCCATGCTACCAGTGTTTGCCCATGAGAAGTATTTATATATTCTATGCCATGCCTAGTGTTTTTGTTTGTTTTTCCTCAGCTACGTTTTTTGATTCCGGCTTTAAGTTTGAACCTTGTTTTTTGCTTTAAATAAATCCAGTTATCCTTTCAAAGTCCGCATCCGTGTCCTCCATCCACCCCATCCTGACACTGATCCTGACACTGTTGGCCTCCCTACGTCCAGGTGGAGGATTTCATGCTTTCCACCTCATTGTGCTCCTTCAGTTCCCTCGACACCGTTCACTTCTCTTTACACCTGAAGCGTGCAGGAAGGAGGGACTCATTCATCACAGGAGATCATTTAACTTCTCACACTATTGCTCCCAGCTTCCATCTACTTTAAATCACTCAGTGGGGTCACATGCAGCGTTGTGCCAGTTCACAGCTTTTCTGAACTAGTTCAAAGTTCAGTTCATTTTACTTTTTTCGTGAGATATTCAAATAAATACTTTTTTTCACACTACGAGCTAGAAATCACTATACGTTCTTTGAAACTGCTCATTGTAGATATTTGCTCATGACACTGCAATTGTGGGTTTCTTACCAGGTGATGAAACTTGCAGCAGTACAGACAAGGTAGACCAGTTGGCAGGGGGTCTTTTTTCCCTTTCCTCCCTTATGACCCTCGAGGGCGTGCATATATGCATTCACACTGGATGGATGTTTTAACCCAATGTGCCGTTTCAAATTCGAGAAGGACGTTGTTGATGTCCTAACTTGTTTTTGCTGCAGGTGGACATATCTTACACAGAAAGGTAAGATTTTTGCCGTCGGGGTCTTGGTTTGCAAGAGTGTAAAATAGTTTTAAATGTTCATAAGGAGAATCGGTGTCTGTCTCCGTGCCATCACTTCCACTAGCCTTTTTTTTTTAATTGCAGCACTGCCTTTCTCTCTCTCTCTCTCGCTCCTCCAGCCCTCCGCGCGCAATTCATCACGGGTAAAGTCGTGTGGAAGCCAGTATGTTATTCAACTATTCTCAACCGGACACTACGTTGCCCATAATGCATTGCGCACCCAATGTCAAAACCATTTCTGTCTGGTGATACATGATTTAAGCGGCACCAGCGAGAATACAGGAGGGAGGAACTTTCTCTCGTTGCGTTTCAAAAGAGAAAACAGATGTCACTCAGTTTTCAATGGAAAACAAATTCCAACGTTCATTTACAGCGATGTCTGCCGTTCATGACCCATAATGTGAACTCATTCACGTTCAAGTTCTTTATTAAAAAAACGTGTTGCGTTCAGTTCAACGTTCACGAAAAAATGAGCGTGTTCAATGAACGCGTTCTTTTGAACTCGTTCACGCACAACACTGGTCACATGGCGCCGAAAGGATCGGATTATTGGCTAAATTACAATCAGACTGAGTTATTAAGTGCATGTAGACACCTTAATCTGACTAAGAATTGGATCGGATTAAGACCCCGAGATAACTCGATTGAAAGCCCAACAGGGTTAACAACTTTCCCGTTGCCATGGTTACACATTGTAACAGTTGGAAAAAGCTACGTGATGACCTATATTGATATTATAATGTTTAATTTTTTAGGTTTTGAACTCCTTTTTTTACTTTTCTGCCATCTAACAACGCTTTAAAATGAACAACAAGCAGAACAGCAGCTCAGTGTGGATGTGAACGGTAGATTTCTGAAGTTTTCTGATGTTCTAACGTGAGCTTCTCTGAAGCGGGAACATTCAGTAGCCTGTTTCTGACCTGCGTCAGGTTAGCATCTGGTGAGCTGATCCGCACTCAGCAGGGTCACATGGCACTGAAAGGATCGGATTATTGGCTAAATTACAATGATTAATAACCACATTCTCTGGGTGTGTTCGTCTAGTTGGACTCAACATCTCTTCTATGTTATCAAAAGTCTACTTTCTGTCAGACTAATACAATGATTAGTTATCGGTCTTTATACTTATCATCCTGCAAACTTACAGGAGTCGGTCAGCAGGCGTCTAACTGTCCAAGCTGTCGCTACGCACTGCCATAATATTATTACTGCCCCACTGAGTGGCAAAAAGTCGGCCGTGCAGACGACCGTTTGGCTGGAGAAAACAGAGAAACCCGTCTGAAACGGTAAGGAGCAGTGATGCAGGTGCATCTTCTCTGTAGTGTTTTCTCAGGAGGTTTCCTGACATTCTTCTCTCATAATTAGCTTTGAGCTGCAGCGTCCTTTCAGCCATCCTTTCCCCTTCATTTGAATGAAGATTTGGGTGATAAAGTCCCATTCCCACAATTAAACAGCATGCCTGAAACAACAAGCTTTCCTTTCCTGTAATTCCCACAGATGACAGCTGATGTTCGAGCTTTAAAACTCGGTTTTAGGGTTCGGGGTGGAATCAGGTTATGGTGAGGGTTGGAGTCAGGAACAGGGCAATGCATTGTGTTAATGGGAAATCTTCTCAGGGATATGAAAACAAGCTTCCATGAGAGTGTGCCGCTGATTGCTCCAGAGGAGACATTTGCTTTGAAGTCCACTCAGTTGCAATCAGTTCTGTAATCGGCACCTCAAATATTCAGGTTGAGATCTTTACCTGGAAAACGGATTATTGTTTCAAGGGCGACATGACCGCAGAAGAAGCCTCCAAAACAGAGGCTGTGTTCCAAACCGCATACTTCTCCTACTACTCCTACTAACTTTTTGAGTTAGTATGCCAGTTTGAGTAAGCAGAAGTTCCCGGATGCATACTAGATTCTCTGAAATGTTGGGTATGCATCATGAGGTTACTACTCATACTCAAACTACCCAAGATGCAACGTAACGTGACGTCGCCGATCGTCATTTCCTGTCAAAACGGCAGTTTCAAGCTAGCTACAACGAGGGTAGGTTCACTTCCTGTTTTCAAAACAAAAGCACCAATTGTATGGTAATGGCTTTCCCTATGATAAAAGGCAACGGGTATTTTATTTTGTGAAAATAACAGGAAGTGCATTAGCTCACTGCGGCTAGCTTTAGTAGCGCCGAATTCGTGGGAACAAAATTGTAAACAGCCGGTATTTTGTCAGGTTTTCAACACGTTGGGGATCTAAACGACTACTTTCTCACCTGAAAATGTTTCAAATGTTGCTAAAGTTTACAGAGTTTAGAGCTTAAGAGAAATCAGCTTCAGGCCGGCTGATTTCGGTTCGGGCAGGAGCGAAATGCATTGTGGGTAAACGCTCTGCATACTGTCTGATCGATGAGGATGCAGTATGTAGTATGTAGTATGTAGTATGCAGTATGTAGTATGCAGTATGTAGTATGTAGTATGTAGTATGTAGTATGAGGTATGTAGTATTCAGTATTCAGTATGTAGTATGTAGTATGCAGTATGCAGTATGTAGTATGTAGTATGTATTATGCAGTATTCAGTATTCAGTATGTAGTATGTAGTATGTAGTATGCAGTATGTAGTATGTAGTATGCAGTATGTAGTATGCAGTATGTAGTATGTAGTATGCAGTATGTAGATTGGAAGTATGTAGTATGCAGTATGTAGTATGTAGTATGCAGTATGTAGATTGGAAGTATGCAGTATGTAGTATGCAGTATGTAGTATACAGTATGTAGTATGTAGTATGTAGTATGCAGTATGTAGTATGTAGTATGTAGTATGCAGTATGTAGTATGTAGTATGCAGTATGTAGTATGTAGTATGCAGTATGTAGTATGTAGTATGCAGTATGTAGTATATAGTATGCAGTATGTAGTATGTATTATGCAGTATTCAGTATGTAGTATGTAGTATGTAGTATGCAGTATATAGTATGTAGTATGCAGTATATAGTATGCAGTATGTAGATTGGAAGTATGTAGTATGCAGTATGTAGTATGTAGTATGCAGTATGTAGTATGCAGTATGTAGTATACAGTATGTAGTATGTAGTATGCAGTATGTAGTATGCAGTATATAGTATGCAGTATGTAGTATACAGTATGTAGTATGCAGTATGTAGTATGTAGTATGCAGTATGTAGTATGCAGTATGTAGTATGCAGTATGTAGTATGTAGTATGCAGTATGCAGTATGTAGTATGCAGTATGTAGTATGCAGTATGCAGTATGCAGTATATAGTATGCAGTATGTAGTATACAGTATGTAGTATGTAGTATGCAGTATGCAGTATATAGTATGTAGTATGCAGTATGCAGTATGCAGTATGTAGTATATAGTATGCAGTATGCAGTATGCAGTATGTAGTATGTAGTATATAGTATGTAGTATGCAGTATGTAGTATGTAGTATGCAGTATGTAGTATGTAGTATGCAGTATGTAGTATGCAGTATGTAGTATGTAGTATGTAGTATACAGTATGTAGTATGTAGTATGCAGTATGCAGTATGTAGTATGTAGTATGCAGTATGTAGTATGCAGTATGCAGTATGTAGTATGTAGTATGCAGTATGCAGTATGTAGTATGCAGTATGCAGTATGTAGTATGCAGTATGTAGTATGCAGTATGTAGTATGTAGTATGCAGTATGCAGTATGTAGTATGCAGTATGTAGTATGCAGTATGTAGTATGCAGTATGTAGATTGGAAGTATGTAGTATGCAGTATGTAGTATGTAGTATGCAGTATGTAGTATGCAGTATGTAGTATGTAGTATGTAGTATACAGTATGTAGTATGTAGTATGCAGTATGCAGTATGTAGTATGTAGTATGCAGTATGTAGTATGCAGTATGCAGTATGTAGTATGTAGTATGTAGTATGCAGTATGTAGTATGCAGTATGTAGTATGTAGTATGTAGTATGTAGTATGAGGTATGTAGTATTCAGTATTCAGTATGTAGTATGTAGTATGCAGTATGCAGTATGTAGTATGTAGTATGTATTATGCAGTATTCAGTATTCAGTATGTAGTATGTAGTATGTAGTATGCAGTATGTAGTATGTAGTATGCAGTATGTAGTATGCAGTATGTAGTATGTAGTATGCAGTATGTAGATTGGAAGTATGTAGTATGCAGTATGTAGTATGTAGTATGCAGTATGTACATTGGAAGTATGCAGTATGTAGTATGCAGTATGTAGTATACAGTATGTAGTATGTAGTATGCAGTATGTAGTATGCAGTATGTAGTATGTAGTATGTAGTATGCAGTATGTAGTATGTAGTATGCAGTATGTAGTATGTAGTATGCAGTATGTAGTATGTAGTATGCAGTATGTAGTATATAGTATGCAGTATGTAGTATGTATTATGCAGTATTCAGTATGTAGTATGTAGTATGTAGTATGCAGTATATAGTATGTAGTATGCAGTATATAGTATGCAGTATGTAGATTGGAAGTATGTAGTATGCAGTATGTAGTATGTAGTATGCAGTATGTAGTATGCAGTATGTAGTATACAGTATGTAGTATGTAGTATGCAGTATGTAGTATGCAGTATATAGTATGCAGTATGTAGTATACAGTATGTAGTATGCAGTATGTAGTATGTAGTATGCAGTATGTAGTATGCAGTATGTAGTATGCAGTATGTAGTATGTAGTATGCAGTATGCAGTATGTAGTATGCAGTATGTAGTATGCAGTATGCAGTATGCAGTATATAGTATGCAGTATGTAGTATACAGTATGTAGTATGTAGTATGCAGTATGCAGTATATAGTATGTAGTATGCAGTATGCAGTATGCAGTATGTAGTATATAGTATGCAGTATGCAGTATGCAGTATGTAGTATGTAGTATATAGTATGTAGTATGCAGTATGTAGTATGTAGTATGCAGTATGTAGTATGTAGTATGCAGTATGTAGTATGCAGTATGTAGTATGTAGTATGTAGTATACAGTATGTAGTATGTAGTATGCAGTATGCAGTATGTAGTATGTAGTATGCAGTATGTAGTATGCAGTATGCAGTATGTAGTATGTAGTATGCAGTATGCAGTATGCAGTATGTAGTATGCAGTATGCAGTATGTAGTATGCAGTATGTAGTATGCAGTATGTAGTATGTAGTATGCAGTATGCAGTATGTAGTATGCAGTATGTAGTATGCAGTATGTAGTATGCAGTATGTAGATTGGAAGTATGTAGTATGCAGTATGCAGTATGTAGTATGCAGTATGCAGTATGCAGTATGCAGTGTGTAGTATGCAGTATGTAGTATGCAGTATGTAGTATGCAGTATGTAGTATGTAGTATGTAGTATGCAGTATGCAGTATGCAGTATGTAGTATGCAGTATGCAGTATGTAGTATGCAGTGTGTAGTATGCAGTATGTAGTATGCAGTATGTAGTATGCAGTATGTAGTATGCAGTATGTAGATTGGAAGTATGTAGTATGCAGTATGCAGTATGTAGTATGCAGTATGCAGTATGCAGTATGCAGTGTGTAGTATGCAGTATGTAGTATGCAGTATGTAGTATGCAGTATGTAGTATGTAGTATGCAGTATGTATGCAGGGCAATGCATTGTGTTAATGGGAAATCTTCTCAGGGGTATGAAAACAAGCTTCCATGAGAGTGTGCCGCTGATTGCTCCAGAGGAGACATTTGCTTTGAAGTCCACTCAGTTGCAATCAGTTCTGTAATCGGCACCTCAAATATTCAGGTTGAGATCTTTACCTGGAAAGCGGATTATTGTTTCAAGGACGACATGACCGCAGAAGAAGCCTCCAAAACAGAGGCTGTGTTCCAAACCTCATACTTCTCCTACTACTCATACTAACTTTCTGAGTTGGTATGCCAGTTTGAGTAAGCAGAAGTTCCCGGATGCATACTAGATTCTCCTAAATGTTGGGTATGCATCATGAGGTTACTACTCATACTCAAACTACCCAAGATGCAACGTAACGTGACGTCGCCGATCGTCATTTCCTGTCAAAACGGCAGTTTCAAGCTAGCTACAACGAGGGTAGGTTCACTTCCTGTTTTCAAAACAAAAGCACCAATTGTATGGTAATGGCTTTCCCTATGATAAAAGGCAACGGGTATTTTATTTTGTGAAAATAACAGGAAGTGCGTTAGCTCACTGCGGCTAGCTTTAGTAGCGCCGAATTCGTGGGAACAAAATTGTAAACAGCCGGTATTTTGTCAGGTTTTCAACACGTTGGGGATCTAAACGACTACTTTCTCACCTGAAAATGTTTCAAATGTTGCTAAAGTTTACAGAGTTTAGAGCTTAAGAGAAATCAGCTTCAGGCCGGCTGATTTCGGTTCGGGCAGGAGCGAAATGCATTGTGGGTAAACACTCTGCATACTGTCTGATCGATGAGTATGTAGTATGTGGTATGCAGTATGTAGTATGTAGTATGTAGTATGTAGTATGTAGTATGTAGTATGTAGTATGTAGTATGTAGTATTCAGTATTCAGTATGTAGTATGTAGTATGCAGTATGCAGTATGTAGTATGTAGTATGTAGTATGTAGTATGAGGTATGTAGTATTCAGTATTCAGTATGTAGTATGTAGTATGCAGTATGCAGTATGTAGTATGTAGTATGTATTATGCAGTATTCAGTATTCAGTATGTAGTATGTAGTATGTAGTATGTAGTATGTAGTATGCAGTATGTAGTATGTAGTATTCAGTATGTAGTATGCAGTATGTAGTATGTAGTATGCAGTATGTAGATTGGAAGTATGTAGTATGCAGTATGTAGATTGGAAGTATGCAGTATGTAGTATGCAGTATGTAGTATACAGTATGTAGTATGCAGTATGCAGTATGTAGTATGCAGTATGTAGTATGTAGTATGCAGTATGTAGATTGGAAGTATGCAGTATGTAGTATGCAGTATGTAGTATACAGTATGTAGTATGTAGTATGCAGTATGTAGTATGCAGTATGTAGTATGTAGTATGTAGTATGCAGTATGTAGTATGTAGTATGCAGTATGTAGTATGTAGTATGCAGTATGTAGTATGTAGTATGCAGTATGTAGTATATAGTATGCAGTATGTAGTATATAGTATGCAGTATGCAGTATGTAGTCTGTAGTATGTAGTATGCAGTATGTAGTATGTAGTATGCAGTATGTAGTATGTAGTATGCAGTATGTAGTATGTAGTATGCAGTATGTAATATGTAGTATGCAGTATGTAGTATATAGTATGCAGTATGTAGTATGTATTATGCAGTATTCAGTATGTAGTATGTAGTATGTAGTATGCAGTATATAGTATGTAGTATGCAGTATATAGTATGCAGTATGTAGATTGGAAGTATGTAGTATGCAGTATGTAGTATGCAGTATGCAGTATGTAGTATGCAGTATGTAGATTGGAAGTATGTAGTATGCAGTATGTAGTATGCAGTATGCAGTATGTAGTATGTAGTATGCAGTATGTAGTATGTAGTATGCAGTATGTAGTATGCAGTATGCAGTATGTAATATGCAGTATGTAGATTGGAAGTATGTAGTATGCAGTATGCAGTATGTAGTGTGCAGTATGCAGTATGTAGTATGCAGTATGCAGTATGTAGTATGCAGTATGCAGTATGCAGTATGCAGTATGTAGTATGCAGTATGTAGTATGTAGTATGTAGTATGCAGTATGTAGTATGCAGTATGTAGTATGTAGTATGCAGTATGTAGTATGCAGTATGTAGATTGGAAGTATGTAGTATGCAGTGTGCAGTATGTAGTATGCAGTATGAAGTATGCAGTATGCAGTATGTAGTATGCAGTATGTAGTATGCAGTATGTAGATTGGAAGTATGTATTATGCAGTATGCAGTATGCAGTATGCAGTATGTAGTATGCAGTATGCAGTATGCAGTATGTAGTATGCAGTATGCAGTATGCAGTATGTAGTATGCAGTATATAGTATGTAGTATGCAGTATATAGTATGCAGTATGTAGATTGGAAGTATGTAGTATGCAGTATGTAGTATGTAGTATGCAGTATGTAGTATGCAGTATGTAGTATGCAGTATGTAGTATGCAGTATGCAGTATGCAGTATGTAGTATGCAGTACGTAGTATACAGTATGCAGTATGCAGTATGCAGTATGTAGTATGCAGTATGTAGTATGCAGTATGTAGTATGCAGTATGCAGTATGTAGTATGTAGTATGTAGTATATAGTATGTAGTATGCAGTATGTAGTATGTAGTTTGCAGTATGTAGTATGCAGTATGTAGTATGCAGTATATAGTATGTAGTATGCAGTATGCAGTATGTAGTATGCAGTATGTAGTATGTAGTATGCAGTATGTAGTATGCAGTATGCAGTATGTAGTATGCAGTATGCAGTATGCAGTATGCAATATGTAGTATGCAGTATGTAGATTGGAAGTATGTAGTATGCAATATGCAGTGTGTAGTATGCAGTATGCAGTATGCAGTGTGTAGTATGCAGTATGCAGTATGCAGTATGTAGTATGCAGTATGCAGTATGTAGTATGCAGTATGCAGTATGCAGTATGTAGTATGCAGTATATAGTATGTAGTATGTAGTATGCAGTATGTAGTATGCAGTATGCAGTATGTAGTATGCAGTATGTAGTATGCAGTATGCAGTATTCAGTATGCAGTATGTAGTATGCAGTATGCAGTATGCAGTATGTAGTATGCAGTATGCAGTATGTAGTATGCAGTATGTAGTATGCAGTATGTAGATTGGAGTATGCAGTATGCAGTATGCAGTATGTAGTATGCAGTATGCAGTATGTAGTATGCAGTATGCAGTATGCAGTATGCAGTATGTAGTATGCAGTATGCAGTATGCAGTATGTAGTATGCAGTATGTAGATTGGAAGTATGTAGTATGCAGTATGCAGTATGTAGTATGCAGTATGCAGTATGCAGTATGCAGTATGTAGTATGCAGTATGTAGTATGCAGTATGTAGTATGCAGTATGTAGATTGGAAGTATGTAGTATGCAGTATGTAGTATGCAGTATGTAGTATGTAGTATGCAGTATGTAGTATGTAGTATGCAGTATGTAGTATGCAGTATGCAGTATGTAGTATGCAGTATGTAGATTGGAAGTATGCAGTATGCAGTATGTAGTATGCAGTATGCAGTATGCAGTATGTAGTATGCAGTATGTAGTATGTAGTATGCAGTATGTAGTATGTAAGTATGTAGTATGTAGTATGCAGTATGTAGTATGTAGTATGCAGTATGCAGTATGTAGTATGCAGTATGTAGTATGCAGTATGTAGTATGGAAGTATGCAGTATGTAGATTGGAAGTATGTAGTATGCAGTATGCAGTATGTAGTATGCAGTATGCAGTATGCAGTATGTAGTATGCAGTATGTAGTATGCAGTATGTAGTATGCAGTATGCAGTATGTAGTATGCAGTATGTAGATTGGAAGTATGTAGTATGCAGTATGTAGTATGCAGTATGTAGTATGTAGTATGCAGTATGTAGTATGTAGTATGCAGTATGCAGTATGTAGTATGCAGTATGTAGATTGGAAGTATGCAGTATGCAGTATGCAGTATGCAGTATGTAGTATGCAGTATGCAGTATGCAGTATGTAGTATGCAGTATGTAGTATGTAGTATGCAGTATGTAGTATGCAGTATGCAGTATGCAGTATGTAGTATGCAGTATGTAGTATGTAGTATGCAGTATGCAGTATGTAGTATGCAGTATGTAGTATGTAGTATGCAGTATGTAGTATGTAGTATGCAGTATGTAGTATGCAGTATGCAGTATGTAGTATGCAGTATGTAGTATGTAGTATGCAGTATGCAGTATGTAGTATGCAGTATGTAGTATGTAGTATGCAGTATGTAGTATGTAGTATGCAGTATGTAGTATGCAGTATGCAGTATGTAGTATGCAGTATGTAGTATGTAGTATGCAGTATGCAGTATGCAGTATGTAGTATGCAGTATGTAGTATGTAGTATGCAGTATGCAGTATGTAGTATGCAGTATGTAGTATGTAGTATGCAGTATGTAGTATGCAGTATGTAGTATGTAGTATGCAGTATGCAGTATGTAGTATGCAGTATGTAGTATGTAGTATGCAGTATGTAGTATGCAGTATGTAGTATGTAGTATGTAGTATGCAGTATGCAGTATGCAGTATGTAGTATGCAGTATGTAGTATGTAGTATGTAGTATGCAGTATGTAGTATGTAGTATGCAGTATGCAGTATGTAGTATGCAGTATGTAGTATGTAGTATGCAGTATGTAGTATGCAGTATGTAGTATGCAGTATGCAGTATGTAGTATGCAGTATGCAGTATGTAGTATGCAGTATGTAGTATGTAGTATGCAGTATGCAGTATGTAGTATGCAGTATGTAGTATGTAGTATGCAGTATGCAGTATGCAGTATGTAGTATGCAGTATGCAGTATGCAGTATGTAGTATGCAGTATGTAGTATGCAGTATGTAGTATGTAGTATGCAGTATGCAGTATGCAGTATGTAGTATGCAGTATGCAGTATGCAGTATGTAGTATGCAGTATGTAGTATGCAGTATGCAGTATGCAGTATGTAGTATGTAGTATGACCATTCAACACAAACTGTGGATGTTTGAGACGACTGTTTTACATTCAGCAGTTTGCATCCAACCTGAAGGAGCAGGAAGTCGGTGTCACCGATCACGCCAACACATCCTCTGACAAACATGTTCCAGGATGGAAGCGTTATGGTAAACGTGTGGGCGTCAGCGGCTGCTTCTGACAGGCTTACGTGGATGGAATGATGGATGAAGACAGAAGAGAGCAGGATGGAGGGATGGCGAAAGAGGACGAGTCTGTCAACACCTTGCGGTGACGGGTCGTACATCCTGTGATAACATTAAACATTTGCATTTAGATATACTCAGAATACATTTCATTTAGCTCCGAGTCTGTCCTTAAACTGGAAAACTTTCATTTCTTTGACCAGATTATTTCCACATTCACAAAGTATTTTGATGTTGTGACACACAGAAATATCTCAAATGTTGAGCTCATTTGCATCTTTGGTAAATTATGAAGACAACCTCGTAGCTTTATATTTCTGTGGCTCACATTTCAGTGAAGATCGACTGCAGTGACGTGTGTTGTTTTCAACTGTTGAGTAACGTCTGATTTATTTGTTAACACAAGCATTCAATCAGACAGAAAAATACTAAATAATCATCTTTAGGCAAATTAGAGTTCATCCAACTGATAAAATAAATTAAAATGAATTCATTAATTACAAAATAGCTTAAATTAAAATAATCCAGGTAAATTCAAGAACTTCAACAAAAAATAAAAGAGACTTAGGAAATGTTTAAAACATATGTAACCCATATGTAACCTAAAAAACAAACATTCACCTATCCATGGGGGAAAAACGAGTTTAGGAAACTTAGCGCTACATGTTTCCTCAAGTTAGATGTTGAGTTTCTGCTGAAATGTGCGTTTGTTTTGGTTGACACAGAAGACACATAATGTAGCTGCTGTTTCTCACTCTTTGTAAGGTAAACATGCTTTCAGTATGAGGCCTCGTCTGCGTCTTCATTTCCCACCGTTGGTTCTGACATTTTTCATCTGTTTCTTTGTTTGTTTGCTACGACTGCTAATGCTAAAGCTAACCCGTCCCGCCGCTGAGATCGAGTACGGTCACGTGACCAGACCGCACGGCTGCGTCTGATTGGTGGAACACAGTCAGGTGGTAGAGCCTTTGGTGGAAGTCTCTCTCTCTGTCAGAATAAAACATTAAAATGAGGCGTACGCGGGGGGATAAAAATAATGAGGCGTAGAATACCAAAGAGGTAAGAAGAAAAGTAACCAGCTCATTGTAGCCTAATGTAGCGGAGTAAGAGGACAGTTTCTGCTGCACACATCTACTCAAGTAAAAGTAAAAAGAATAGAGATTTAAAACTACTCCTAGAAGTATAATGTTTTCAAAAACTTACTTAAGTAAATGTAGTTCGTTACTACCCACCTCTGATCTTAACCAGATAAAATACAGTTTGACAGGTCATGGTTTTGTTTTGCTTTATCCTTAAAACAGTCTCACGATTTAAAGCTTTAAGGAACCCGTCTCGTAAACTTAGTAATTGCTCAAATCCAAAGTTGGATCTCCCCGATTCTCGTTACTACCCACCTCTGGTTGGGAGGCAATTCTCAATTCAATTCAATTCAATTCATTTTTATTTATATAGCGCCAAATACAACAAATGTCATCTCAAGGCACATAGATAATAAAGTCCAATTCAAGCCAATTGGAATTCAATTAATTATAATAATTATTCATAAAATAATCCTAAAATTCTCACAATTTTTCATCTTTTTTCTGTTTCACACGGGGGGAGAAGATGATATGAAGAAACTAAGTACATGCTGAGTCTCACAACATGCACTTTGAGGCGGTGTGAAGGACTTGAACGAAGCATAATTGTGTAACTGGTGATCGGAAGCTCCGGCCTTGTATCTGCGATCAAGAGACAAAAAAAACAAGTGAAGGGTGAAACTGCAGGAAGGGAGCAGGGGGCATTTACGGAGTGAGTTAAATGGTGATGGAAAACGGAGCTGTGGAGTTTAGAGTCGAGATGAAAAAAGTTCCCCCAGCAGGCAGGAAACATGTCAACAAATCTGATGACTGTGAGATATGGAACAGCCCAATAATCCTAAACCTAAACTGTTTTCAGAAAGCGAATCTCCTGCGTGAGCTGCATGTATCCTGACTGAGTGAATGATTGGACGCCGAACACGGCTCTGATTTTAAGGTAATAACCACTTTATAGTCGGTAAACTGATATTTTTTTGCCCTATTTAAGGAGCAATCTGGTCCACACAGCTGCTCCCTGCCTGCCAGACGTGTTAATGTGCATCAGAGCTGACGTCACACTTTTAAATCCTGTCAAGTCAACAACATTAAATGTGAGGAAGATGAGTGGTTTTCATTTCCCTGCCCTGGGTTGTGTACATTAGACGCTCCTCACCGCCTCACACTCGGTCGGATCGGGGAGGTCCAGGTGAGGCTCGTCTTTCCACCTGCAGCAGCAGCTCAGCGTGTCGTCCTCTGGGCTGTAAATTCTTCTCTGGAGGCTCTGACACAGCAGCAACATTTTACAGTAAAGAGGATTTCTGCAGATCTGCAGTGACCAGGAGACGAATTGGCTTTTTAAAGAGAAACTGGGGCTGATTTCATTGCTGGGAACATAGATTAGAGTCGCTGGTGAAGCACTCAGGGATCCAGTTTCACTGACGTTCCTCTCTGTGAGGCTTGATGACAAAAAGTTGGCAAAAAGAAGCTGTGCATGACCTGTTTCTGCTCTCAGAAAGTAGCGGTGGTGTGCCACAAGGCTCCATCATGGGCCCGCTCCTACTTCCACTCTATATGTTGACTTTGGGCTGTAAATATTTCCTATCGCTGCTCTGTGGACAACATGCAGATCTACGTCCATTTAAAACCAAAAAGTGATTCTATCACAGGTCTATACGTCGTCTGAAGGACACAAAAATCTGGAACTTCTTGCTCCTAAATGAAAAGATAAATGAAACTATTATATTCGGCAAACCTGACCGACTGAATGACGCTGATGGAGTTCTTGGTCCGCTTATCTCTTACAGCTGACCTTCAAAAAAGATCAACTCAGTGGCCAAATGTAGGTTTTTTTCATTTTAGGCTCCTCGGAAAGATGAAACCATCAATCTGTTCATTGAGTCCTGGTTAGATGAGTGCATCTCTCTGTATTATGGACTGAACCTTTTGTTCTTCCACCACCAATCCTCGCCTCATCTGGTAGTCCTGCGTTTGGGTCTTAAACATGAAGCTCTACATGAATCTTTGCCCACGAACATTAGCAGCGTTGCTAGCTTAAGAAAGCTTAAGACTAGTTTAGCTTTTTGTGTCCTTCAGACGACGTATATACCTGTGATAGAATCACTGTTTGGTTTTAAAGGGACGTAGATCTGCATGTTGTCCACAGAGCAGCGATAGGATATATTTACACCCCAAAACCAACATATAGAGCAGAAGTAGGAGCGGGCCCGTGATAGAGCCTTGTGGCACACCACGGCGACTTTCTGAGAGCAGAAACACACTGGAAAAATTCAAGGTCTTACCAAGTATATTTGTCTCATTTCTAGTGAAAATATCTTATTACACTTAATATAAGACACAACTGCCTAACAAGTACCATTTCAGCCAGATATAGGGACTTGTTTGAAGACGATACATCTGGAATATATCACATCTTATTTCAAGAAATCTTGACAAGCCAATTTTCACTAGTTCCATTGGCAGATTTTTTGCTTTTTTCATGCAACAACGTTTTGTATTTGTTGTTTTTCTTACTTATTTTTGGAGGGGCATTTTTTCCAGAGAAAGTGTCTTACTCTTCCTGGGGAGAGATTTAAGTTACTTCTAACCCTTAGATGTTCATTACAAAAATAAAGCTGGACTTTAAATGTTTAACCAAATGACAGAACTGTTGTTTAAAAGACTGATCCATCCCTTTAGTGTCTGCAGTTTAACTTTTTGTTGAATCATGCTGAAAGAGAAGGACGTCGCTTTGATGGTGTCCCACGAGAGCTGCCAAGAGCCGAGAACCTTGAAAAGACATCCAAGGTTGGATTCATTTGTATTTATCCACAGCCCGAGATGGTGTAAACCTAAAGGAGATATCAGAGGTTTTTACTGTCTTTAACTATTCTGGGTTTTCATAAAAATGTGGCAGTGACACTGAATCAAAGGGAGACACCGCTCGAACATGGGAGTGATTTTCTCCCATGGACGAGGCAAAAGATGGCAGGCCATCAATTCAGCCTCCATGCCTCATTGCCTCAGCCTCAGGAGAGACTCCTCCCACATTAGGCATCCCCTGATTCAGAGCCAGAGGGGGCTGAGAGGCAGACGTTAGAGCAGGGTTAGAGGAGACCTTTGACCTTTAACCATCCTTTTATTAGTCCTGTTTTCCCCCTCAAATTCCAACTTATTTTTCATTAGAAAAAGAACAGAAAAATACTAAATAGATATATATATATAATAAATAAATAAATACAAAAAAATACAAAACATACAAAAAAAACATGAAAAAAAAGAAAAACAATACACAATACGATTCAGTGTTAACTACACACTTATCCTATCAAAATTTGCAGAATATACTTAGAAACACTCGCGCACACACAGACGTATAATATAAGTCAACATGTGTATATATATATATATATATATATATATATATATATATATATATATATACATACATCTACATCACACATATTATCACACACACCCTCAATCTTTTTTTAATTTTTTTTATTTTCTCATTTTTATATATTAATTTTTTTATATTTGATTTATTTTCTTATTTATTTTTATATATATTTTTTTATTATAAATAGTAATAGTAATCCCCCCAGTTACACTACATAGAATTCCCCCTTCTCCCCAAACAGAAACAAAATTCTTCTAAGTTTGACACCATTTTATAATATGTGAGTTCCCCCTTAATCCGTGAACCTATTAAGCTCCTAAAAATAAGTTGTGTGTCTATTGAGCCCGTACCTTCCATTTTATTTTTCCTCGTAAGCCATATGCTCATTTTTGCTTGTCCTATCAAGAAATTAACTAAACAGATATTTTGACTTTTTGCAACTGTGTATTTTGGACCAAAAACAAAAATGTTATCCTCTAAACTATGACCTAGTTTATTAGAAGCTGTTGTAGGAGAGTGAAGAGAGGCGTCAGCCTGGGACACCTTAACCATAAATGTTCAAGTGTTTCCTTCTCCTGGAAGAAACTTTTTTTGGATGCATCATTGAGGTTTGACAGCACTGGCGTTCCGAAAGATAGCAAACCCATTTTCTTCATCGCTCCCTTCCTCTGCGGCCCTGACGGGTAGTGATGGAAAGTCTGAGGATGGGATAGGCTGAGCTTCCCTATTTTCCATCCCTAGAGCTTAACTGAAAAAACCAGGAAGCCCCCCAATCACTTCTTGTAGTAGACAAAGAAATTTGCATCCTGTTTCTTCACTTAGGCTGTGTTCGAAACCTCATATTACATACTTCCATACTACATACTACATACTGCATACTACATACTGCATACTACATACTACATACTACATACTGCATACTGCATACTACATACTACATACTGCATACTACATACTACATACTACATACTACATACTGCATACTACATACTACATACTGCATACTACATACTGCATACTACATACTGCATACTGCATACTACATACTGCATACTGCATACTGCATACTACATACTACATACTACATACTGCATACTACATACTGCATACTACATACTACATACTGCATACTACATACTGCATACTACATACTACATACTGCATACTACATACTGCATACTACATACTACATACTGCATACTACATACTGCATACTACATACTACATACTGCATACTACATACTACATACTGCATACTACATACTGCATACTACATACTGCATACTGCATACTACATACTGCATACTGCATACTACATACTACATACTACATACTACATACTGCATACTACATACTGCATACTACATACTACATACTGCATACTACATACTACATACTGCATACTACATACTGCATACTACATACTACATACTGCATACTACATACTGCATACTACATACTGCATACTACATACTACATACTGCATACTACATACTACATACTACATACTGCATACTACATACTACATACTGCATACTACATACTGCATACTACATACTGCATACTGCATACTACATACTGCATACTGCATACTGCATACTACATACTACATACTACATACTGCATACTACATACTACATACTGCATACTACATACTGCATACTACATACTGCATACTGCATACTACATACTGCATACTGCATACTGCATACTACATACTACATACTGCATACTACATACTACATACTGCATACTACATACTGCATACTACATACTGCATACTACATACTGCATACTGCATACTACATACTGCATACTGCATACTGCATACTACATACTACATACTGCATACTACATACTACATACTGCATACTACATACTGCATACTACATACTGCATACTACATACTACATACTGCATACTACATACTACATACTGCATACTACATACTGCATACTACATACTGCATACTACATACTACATACTACATACTGCATACTGCATACTACATACTACATACTACATACTACATACTACATACTACATACTGCATACCACATACTACATACTCATCGATCAGACAGTATGCAGAGCGTTTACCCACAATGCATTTCGCTCCTGCCGAGCCGAAATCAGCCGGCCTGAAGCTGATTTCCCTTAAGCTCTAAACTCTGTAAACTTTAGCAACATTTGAAACATTTTCAGGTGAGAAAGTAGTCGTTTAGATCCCCAACGTGTTGAAAACCTGACAAAATACCGGCTGTTTACAATTTTGTTCCCACGAATTCGGCGCTACTAAAGCTAGCCGCAGTGAGCTAACGCACTTCCTGTTATTTTCACAAAATAAAATACCCGTTGCCTTTTATCATAGGGAAAGCCATTACCATACAAATGGTGCTTTTGTTTTGAAAACAGGAAGTGAACCTACCCTCGTTGTAGCTAGCTTGAAACTGCCGTTTTGACAGGAAATGACGATCGGCGACGTCACGTTACGTTGCATCTTGGGTAGTTTGAGTATGAGTAGTAACCTCATGATGCATACCCAACATTTCAGAGAATCTAGTATGCATCCGGGAACTTCTCGCTTACTCAAACTCGCTTACTAACTCAAAAAGTTAGTAGGAGTAGTAGGAGTAGTATGCGGTTTCTAACACAGCCTGTGTCTGTCAGTCACTGAGTATGCAGAATTAAGCTTATTCTTATTCTTGTTATGTTCTGTAACGTTAACATTTGATGCTTTTTGACATTTTTTGTGGCTCCTTGTGGTGTCTTTTGTCTTTGGCTCTGATTTGCGGGACTCAGATGGAGGATTGTTTTCCTAAATGAGGCGTTGGCAGCTGCAAGGGAAGCCCCAGGATTAAAACTAATTCCCAAATTCTAACCTAAAAGCATCACATGGTCAGTTGGATAAAAACTAACCCACGCAGGAAACAAGATGAGCTCAAAAGGAGGAGAAGAGGAGGCGCTGGGAGGGTTCAGGGTAAAGAACTGAGTTTACTGAGGGAGGTGAGGTTTAACGCACCTGAAACAGGACGTGAAACAAACTCCAGGTGCAGAACCGAAGATGGAACTCCAAAGTCAACATTAAGACACACAACATAACAAAACCTAAAGGCCAGAACAGCTTCATCGAATCACCTTCTTCCTGCAGAGCCCAAAGTCTGCCTTCGTACTGCAGGAAGTGAGGAAAGGTCAATTTGTCAGGCCGACGCCGCTGTAAACACGGCCTTCTACAAACACTCAGACGGGTCAGGAACACTGAGCATCAGAAGGGAGGAGGCTGCAGTTATGAGAGCAGAGAGGCAGTCTGAAAATGCTTTAAGTGCAGACACACTTACAGATGCTCATCTGTTCCTTTAATCTGTGACTGAGATGAAAACGTTGTAATTTACTTAGTTCTCATTCGTCCTGATACAGAGCGCCAAAATAAACATCTGGATGTAAACATCCTGCAAGGCCACATTTGCTAAGTCATGCATAAACAATATTGTATTGTATGCCTTTAACATAACCACAGTCTTATTCCAGTCTCTTGTTATTCATGACATCATTTATACATTTTTAAATACCTTCTAGGGCTGGGCGAGTTAACTCGTTATTTTTGCGTTAACTCGTTAATTATTTAACGCAGATACATATTTTATTGCGCATTAACGTATGTTTTCTTTTTTTGCAATTTAAGTACAATTTTTTTTTAAACATTTTTTTCAGGCTTTTATTCTGTAAAAGTCTGTTGCTCACAGGCTTTTATTTTGTAAAAGTCTGTTGCTCACAGGCTTTTATTTTGTAAAAGTCTGCTGCTCACAGGCTTTTATTTTGTAAAAGTCTGTTGCTGTCTGCTGTGGAACAGGAAAAGAAAGTAATCTTTGGATCCACCAAACATGGAGAAGGGTACGGAACTTTTACTCGGCCATTTTCATGTTAAAGTTCTTCCAGACGGCGGAGTCGACAGAACCAAAGTCATCTGTAAACACTGCCAAGTTGAATTGTCTTCTCAGCGTAGTAGTTCCAGTCTAAAATATCACTTAAAGGCAAAACACACAACTGATAGCAGCAAGTCATTCAAGGAAACAGACAGTGGAGCGAGGCTTCTACATAAAAACTACAGAAAGATGCTGATGTTAAAAGTGTGTTTGCACAACAAATGTTATGGCACTTTCATTCATATGGCAGCACATTTAAAATAAAGCTAAATGCTAAAAGCTATACGCTACTTTTGGATTCATTTTTGGATTCTGCGTACAAATGCGATTAATCGTGATTAATCAGGGAAATCATGTGATTAATTAGATTAAACATTTTAATCGTTGCCCAGCCATATAAAAGACTGAAGTCGATGTTGTAAAAGAGGAAAATTCTGCCTAATTCTGATATCTGCTGATGAATGAAAAGGTTTTAGATTCTCTGAGTGAACACGTCTGATGGAGCCAGCCCTCCATCCTTTATCCAGGCAACAGATAACCGCCGCTCACACCTTTAATTCCCACCGACATGTATTAAGAAACACTCCAGCAGGTCAGCAATTAATGGTGATTCAGGCTGAAAACTGCCCTTTGAAAGGCCACAGCGACCACTAAAGAGGATAAATCTGCTCTCACGTTTAATTCAGCCCGGCGTTATGTGATGAGCGGAGCTGCTTTTACAGGCAGGCTGAGGCGGTGTGAGCTCAGGAGAAGTTCATGTTTAATCTTTGTTTTCAGCTGCATGCAGACGGACATTTGGTTGATCAAAAAATCATAAAATCAGAGTGTCTACCCATACAAAAGCTCTTAAAATGTGATTATGATTATGATGACACTTTTATCTTATTTGATTTTGTTGTATTTTATTGCTTTCACTGTTCTTTTATTGTTTTTATTTGTTTTTACTTCTTCTTCTCTTCATTTATTACCTGCTGTAAAGCACTTTGGTACCCCGTAATGATCGTCTGTAAAGGGCTATAGAAATAAAATACATTTAAATTCACATTATAAGCCATTCTATCACTCCTGCCTTCGACTTTGACACCTTCTTCAATACAAAAGATGTTTAAAACTCGTTATTTTTATGACAAACGCCAATAAATTGAAAGAAATGAGTTTTGCCTCGGTGGTTTTCTGAGTCTTTTGGTTAAAAGTCATTCTTTGAGAGGATTGGAAATCTTATTAAAGCTCCGCTGCAGATACTGTGCCGTCTGACATCCTTCAGATTTTATCCTTCTTCTCAATACTTGTTTTTCATAGGCAGGAACATCATTTTACTCAGAATTTTAAGTAAATTTTATATATCTGTAGTATTTGCTGTTATGAAGTAACTTAGTAGATTTTAACGATACACTTTCAGAGTAAAGTTTCTGTAGTATTTCTAGGTTTATGTACATACAACTATTAAACATTTAAATTGTATGAGGAAACCTAAGTAAAACTTACTCTTCCCCCATAATTCATGTGTTACGGTAATAAAATGTTTAATTTTACTTAAAGGGACATTATGTAATTTCTTCCCCCATCTAGTGGTGCAATTTTATTTTGCAAAGTTGAATGAATTTGCTCTCTAGCGCCTCACGTTTTCAAATGTGCGTTGCAACTTCTTGAACTACGGCAGGCGGAATGTGTCAAGATTCAAGAAGCTATAGCTTCAGACTCAAGGTCCGTACAAACAAAAAGAAATCAAGACACACAGTACAAAGGATTATATAACACACATACAACAACACTATGAATACAGATGACAGATAACATGTCAGATAACATAACATCTCCTTTGGTGTGCAAGCAACGCAATTAGTCATATTCCGGGAGTTACCGGAAGTGACGTTGACGCAGCGTTAGCATTAGCCTGCGTTAGCAATAGGAGCATTAGCAGCGGTAAATAAACTCCCGGTAAACTTCCAAACTTTCTAACGCCTCGTTTTGTGAGTTAAGAGCCTATGTGTACTACGGCAGAAGTTTGGTAACAATCAATGCATTATTAGTGGGATCATTTACGAGATAAAATCTATTTAGCATTTTTTTTTTTTTTTTAAACTTTATTAGTAAATCAACAAAATAACAGTTTACAAATGTGAGCATAACGCCAAAAAGAAGATATCCAGGGGGAGCATAGGAATAATAATAAAAAGAAGAAGATGATGCACTTACAAAAAGAAAGCTAATGAACACAAAGACATATGTGCCAAGGAATAAAATCTATTTAGCATTAGCGGCTGTAATAAGCCATTTGGCAGAAATGACGTCACAATGACGTCATTTCTGCTTGCAGGCCTGGTGGGGAAATCGCGATTCGAAGTGCTTTATGTCCCTCTCAGCACTTCGTCGTTTTTCATAGACCGGAAGGACATGGCAGCCTCCGTAGAGCTTGCCCGCTCTATGTACATACAGACAAGTTATTCTTCACTCAGGAGGATAAGTGAGATTGTTGACAGAGATCATTTTACACCAATGAGGACTAATTTATGAATGAATATGTTGATTTGAGCTAATAAATGACTTAATTTATTACATAGTGTCCCTTTAAGAAGCTCGAGTTCTTACTGAATCTTCAATACACTGGAAAAAATGTCCCTCCAAAAATAAGTAAAAAAACAACAAATAAAAGACGTTTTTGCTTGAAATAAGCAAAAAAATCTGCCAATGGAACTAGTGAAAATCAGCTTGTCAAGATTTCTTGAAATAAAATGTGATATTTAGGACTTTTGAGATAAAAGTGATCTTGAAATTAGCTTAAAAATCTCTTCAAATGAAAAAAAAAAGCTTGTTTCATGTGATATGTGACTCAAAACAATTTGTTTTCAAGACTTTTTCATTTAACAAGATATTCCAGATGTATTGTCTTCAAACAAGTCCCTATATCTGGCTGAAATGGTGCTTGTTAGGCAGTTGTGTCTGATATACTTGGTAAGATTTAGATTTTTTCCAGTGTATACAAGGCAGAAATGATGACAGTTACTCTAATAGAGTTTACTTCACCAAAAAGTCCCTTTTTCCAGTGCATGAAAGGAATTGATCCGTGAATCAGTGGTTATTGATTGATTCCTGATGGCGTCTGTTCTCACACACCTGAAAGCATGCAGATGTGTGTTTTTTTTGTTTTTCTTTTCCAACTTTTTTTTTGTTTCTCTCATGACTATTCTATTTAAATTGCTTTGTTTGGGTCCTTTTAAAAAAGAAAAAAAAAATACTCTGTATGACCTTGGCATTATTACTGTCCATATACCCAAGGTGTTTGCTTTGTGTTCACTTTATTTATTTATTATTACTTCTACTCTTTATGCTGGCTGTGCCCTCACATTGCTGTTGATATGGAAAATTCAATAAAATATTTTTGAAAGAAAGAAAGCGTGCAGATGTGACTTTAACATCTGGCTCAGTCCCACTGCCTGTTTTCTGCTGCCCCGTCCAACACATCTCTGCTGCTTATCTCAGATAAGGTGGAAGCCCACCTGCAGGTTCTGCTCAGGTGGGCCCAGCTGTGGATGCTCAAAGCAATCAAAATTAAACGGTCTGGTTTCTGACTTCCTTTTTTCCTTTGGTCCTATCTAAGAATAACGACTTTCTTACTCCTGATTTTGATAAACTGACTCATTAATGCTGGAAATGGGTTTCCATAATTCTGCGGCTGGCTGGCTGCAGAAAAAAGAAGCTTTTTATTTTTCATTTCTTTAAATTTGGACGTGCTGAGAAGGATGGGTCCAGATTTTATGCTTTAACTGTAACTAAAAGTTATATATTTAACATTTGAAATGATGCAGGTAATGGAGCTCAATGAGCTGCTGAATCCAACACCGAGTCATGAGGAAAAATATCATAAAATGGAATGTTTCTGATCCAGAGGGGATCAATGGCCCATTCAGGTAGCAGCAGCGATTAGCACCAAACAGGAAGCTGATTATCTCCAGCAGATCAGGGAGCAGCTCGCCTCCCGCTCGTTTACATTTTAATATCTGGGAAATTCAACAGATGGGGCCAAAAAACATCAATATGGGGGCAAAGAGTGCTGAACCAGATCCAACTGAACCAGATCCAGCTGAACCAGATCCAGCTGAACCAGATCCAGCTTAACCAGATCCAGCTGAACCAGATCCAGCTTAACCAGATCCAGCTGAACCACGTCCAACTGAACCAGCTGAACCAGATCCAGCTGAACCAGATCCAGCTGAACCAGATCCAGCTGAACCAGATCCAGCTGAACCAGATCCAGCTTAACCAGGTCCAGCTGAACCAGGTCCAGCTGAACCAGGTCTAGCTGAACCAGATCCATTTTAACCAGGTCCAGCTGAACCAGATCCAGCTGAACCAGATCCAGCTTAACCAGGTCCAGCTTAACCAGAACCAGCTGAACCAGGTCCAGCTTAACCAGATCCAGCTGAACCAGATCCAGCTTAACCAGGTCCAGCTTAACCAGAACCAGCTGAACCAGGTCCAGCTTAACCAGAACCAGCTGAACCAGGTCCAGCTTAACCAGGTCCAGCTGAACCAGATCCAGCTGAACCAGAACCAGCTGAACCAGAACCAGCTGAACCAGGTCCAGCTGAACCAGATCCAGCTTAACCAGATCTAAAATGCTGAAAGTGTTTTGCACGTCAGACTCTCAGAGGAACGATTTGTTGGACACGGTCACAAATCTATGATGTCACCTTGGAGATAAATCCTCCCCCAAGGCAAAGATGGGCCATATTTCCCCCAAACTGAGCCATGAAATGGTTAATATTTCCTCTTTTCTCTGGAGGAAAAGCACGTCACGCTCTTCTTCTTCTGCACAAACTCTTTGGTGAAAACACTTCTGAAGCTAGAACTCTGAAAGAATAAACACTGAAAGTCCCCGAGGACATAAACCTGCTGCTGCCAAAGCTCCTCAAACACAAATGTAGCAGGAAATGTCTTCATGGTATCGGATGGACGATGAGTCTGAGGAGCAGCAGAACCTCTCAGCACCAGCCGGGTCAGAATCCTCCAACATTAGTGGGGCTGCAGGAGGTCCACATCTGTTTAAACTCAGATCAAGATACATTGCTAACGAGCTAGCAACGTTAACTTGCCCGTAATGTTGGCTAACAAAAAGGCTAACATGTTGGCTAAAACTATGTTTCATACATATTTATGCCCCTCCTGGCACATGAAAGGACATTCGCAGCGATTCACTTACCTCAATGTGATTCTTAAGGTTGGATGGAGAGTTTTTAAACGCCTTTAGATCATAGCACTTAGGAAGGCACAACCTACATTCGGTAGGTTTTGGGATTTCCCGAGGTAGCCAAACATTGTTGCCAGGTATGAGTCTTCTGTGTCTCCCTCAATTCAATTAAATTCAATTCATTTTTATTAATATAGCGCCAAATACAACAAATGTCATCTCAAGGCACTTAGATAATAAAGTCCAATTCAGGTCAATTGGAATTCAATTAATTGTAATCATAATTATTTATAAAATAATCCAATTCGTTCATATAGAGCCAATTCAAAACCAGTTTCCTAGCTAAGGAAACCAACAGATTGCACTGAAACTTGTCTTCAGTCCATTATCCCGTCCTGAGCGTGAGGCGACTGTGTAGAGGAACGACTCCCCTCGTCACCCCGCACATTGGTATAATACGGTTCCAGATAATTCTTTGATTATTTTACCGTAATTTGTAACGAGGTGGCAAATGTCAAAGTATATTCTTTAGCTTTTAAATGTAGTAGAGTAAAAGTAAAAGTCCTGATTTAAAAAAAAAACCAAAACTCAAGGAAAGTACAAATCCTCAAAAAAACTACTAAAGTAAAAACTACTATACACCTCTGCTGTTTATGAGGCTGTATGATGGCGTAGAGGGGCGGGGTGAGCACCAATCAAAGAAGAACAGGTGAGAATAACAATCATTTAGCCTACAAGGTGTCTGAATAAAGATTAGCTGGATCATATTCACATGAAACATGTTTTTTTTGGATGGAAAAGCAACTTTAAAGCTGAAGTTTGTTGCTTTCAGAGCAACAGGAAGTCTGTTGAACTTGTTCTTTGGTGTTGTGATGAAGTTTTGGCCTCTTCCTCTCCGCCACCTCCCATTTACTTCAGATAAATGCATTTACCCTGAAGCAGTTCAGGTGAACAGAATATTAAAAACTGCCACCCTGGTTTTCAGTCACTGACACTGTGCTCATCCCATTCAGCCGCCAGCTGATGGCGTTTAGCTTTGGTTTAGTTCCTCTTTAATCCTGCTTTCTTTTCTTTTAATCACTCACCCTGAAGCTCAGTGTTTGAACTGAATATTTCTCTGAATAAGTAATGATTACTAACTGATATTAATCAACTTTGATTAGTAATTATCAGGTATTACCTACTAGCAAACAAGAGATGATTTTACCCAATTTCAATAAGTAAGTAGCTGTTGAATAGATGCATAAATATGAGATAACTTTTACCCAATTTATATAAGCATTTCATTGCTTTTTATTTCAGTTATTTCATACTCAATATATGGAATTGAATCTCACCCCAACAAAGTCAATGCAAATTGTTACCTCAGATTTATTGGGTAAATTCTATAGATTAATTATTATTATTAATTATTATTATTATTATTATTATTATTATTATTATTATTATTATTATTATTATTATTATTAATAATAATAATAATTATTATTATTAATTATTATTATTCTATAGATTACTGTACGTTTATTGTTTTTATTTGTTTTTACTTATTCTTCTCTTTATTTATTACCTGTTTTAAAGCACTTTGGTACATCGTAAGGATTGTCTGTAAAGGGCTGTATAAATAAAATACATTTACATAGTTGGTAAAGCACCGACTTTCTTCTTTTACCATAAAAACACTAAACGCTGTCTAGCTTTGTACTGTACATGGAGTCTGATTCTTCTTAACAAACTCTCTTCTAACTTCTTTGTCTTTCTTTCATCCCACCAGACGAGTTAAAGGGCAACAACGACAGACAATGGTGACGCCAAGGAAAGGTTGGCCAAAAAAAAACAGGCAAATTAAAGGGGGCAGAATGAAAATGTGCAGGTGAGGGACCTCATTACCGGAGGAATGATGACTGAACCTCCAGGTTAGAGCCACTTACTCTGGAGGGCGTCCAGTGCTGTGTGACTCCATCAGCCAGATGGTTCATCTCTAAGGCTGAAGGTAAACCTGCTGCTCAGAGTCATTTGATTTAGAAAGTTTCCAAATCAGGTTTTAATTCAGTTCTTGGTACGAGAGTATGGATGAATACCAAAGAAAATTACATTTTTAATGGGTTTTTACCAGGGCTGGACGAGTTAACTCGTTAATTTTTTAACGCCGATGAATATTTTATCGCGCATTAACACAGGTTTTATTATTTTCTTTTTTTTTTATTTAAATTTTTTTTTTAATTTTTGTGCCTTTAATGGATAGGAAAGTTCAGAGAGACAGGAAGCAGGGGGCAGAGAGAGGGGGAACGACACGCAGCCGTCCGATACGGGACTCAAACCAGTGAGGACAATAGCCTCTGTCGCTCACAGGCTTTTATTTTGTAAAAGTCTGTTGCTCACAGGCTTTTATTTTGTAAAAGTCTGTTGCTCACAGGCTTTTATTCTGTAAAAGTCTGTTGCTCACAGGCTTTTATTTGGTAAAAGTCTGTTGCTCACAGGCTTTTATTCTGTAAAAGTCTGCTGCTGTCTGCTGTGGAACAGGAAAAGAAAGTAATCGGCGGATCCACCAAACATGGAGAAGGGTACGGAACTTTTACTCGGCCATTTTCATTTTAAAGTTCTTCCAGACGGCGGAGTCGACAGAACCAAAGTCATCTGTAAACACTGCCAAGTTGAATTGTCTTCTCAGCGTAGTAGTTCCAGTCTAAAATATCACTTAAAGGCAAAACACACAACTGATAGCAGCAAGTCATTCAAGGAAACAGACAGTGGAGCGAGGCTTCTACATAAAAACTACAGAAAGATGCTGATGTTAAAAGTGTGTTTGCACAACAAATGTTATGGCACTTTCATTCATATGGCAGCACATTTAAAATAAAGCTAAATGCTAAAGGCTATACGCTACTTTTGGATTCATTTTTGGATTCTGCGTACAAATGCGATTAATCGTGATACAAGGAACATGTTGGAAGCACTTTGTCAGTCGGGCTGTAAACTTCTCCTGAATAAGGAAAGCGGAGGCGTTGGCTCGGCAGTGCACATGTAATCTGGGGAAAATGTCCAAATTTGCTGTGCAATAAGTTGTGTTTAATAGTTGCCAACAGGGGGATATCAGCCCTAAGGACTGTGCAGCAAAGCGGTTTTGCAGTTTGAAGCTGTATTTTAAACACTGTGACGATAGAACAGCAATGATTGCCCGGAAACACAGATGGTTTAGGGCTAAAGAATCCAACATGTCAAAGGTAATTCACCACAAAGACAGAAAAACAAGTGTGTGTGATGTGTGTGTTTGATCCATGCAACTTCTGCCTCTTTTTACCCACAACTGGTGGCTGGACCTGTCAGAACGGATGGCTCTGAAACCTAAAACTCTGCTGGTTCCATTTTAATTCACAATAACTGTGCATGTGATGAAAGATTCAAAGGTTGGAGAGCTGGTTCCAGACGTTCAGTTTGGAAATGTCCATCATTAGTAAACAGTCGTGCCATCACGCTGCCTCCAGGGGGCAACAACTCTGTTTACCTGCTCACAAACGGGTATTTAAAAAGCAGAATAAAATTGATAATATCCAAGATTATTGAGAAAGTTGTATTTAACCAGCTCAACGACTTTCTGAATGAAAGTGGAAGTCTTGATAACAGATGTCATCACAGCACTGAAACAGCTCTGGTCGCATGAATCTGAGCGAGTGGCCATGACTTGTGGAGTCCCCCAGGGGTCGATTCTTGGACCTGATGTGTTCAGAGAATATAAAGCCAGCAGAGCTCTTAGATCCAAGGACTCAGGTCAGCTGGTCCAGTCCAGAGTCCAGACTAAACATGGAGAAGCAGCATTTAGCTGTTATGCTGCCAACAAGTGGAACAAACTGCCAGTGGAGATTAAACTTTCACCAAATGGAGACATTTTTAAATCCAGGTTAAAAACATTTCTGTTCTCATGTGTCTATGCATGAAATCTGCACGATATCTTTGAACTTATCTGGACTGTTGCTGGTTTTTAAATAAATTTAAATTATTAGGGACCGAGCAGTGAAACTGCTCATGAAATTTTGCGAGCGCCACCTGCCCGTCGACGACATGAAAGAATCTAAACTTTATATTTTTGGGAGTCGCTCATTGACTCTGTAGCGCCCCCTACGATGCTTAAAAATGGTCCCCGCATTGGGATTAGTTTCGCATGGGAACACAAAATTCGGTACACTCATTCATCATGCCCAGACGCACAAAAAAGTCTCATGCCTCCATGGTCCCACGTCCACAGGAAGGCGGCCATTTTGGATGGAAAATGAGTTTTGGAGCCATTTTTGGCCGATTCCACGCCTTGCATATGATCGAACTTGTCCTACAGATTTAATGCTACAGACTTCAAACTTGGCCAGGTTACTCTTAAGACATGGGGGGAAAAATTCATGGGGAAACTTTTTCAAAACTCTGGACGGTGTGGGCGTGGCCAGGCAGTGAAAATCGCGTGATGGCGTTTGTGGTTTGAAAGCCTTATCATCATTGGAAGGTCATGAAACTTGGCACACACGTCCTCCCTGACGACCTCGTACGTATGTAAAGGGTATCGTGTGTGGGCGGAGCTAAATGGCTCAGTGGCGCCCCCTAGAAATGTTCAAAAACCCCTCCGCATTGGGGTTATTATGTGCTCGTACGTACGCAGAAGGTATCGGTCCCGCTCACAGCTGCTCGCAGCTTTCTAGTTTTATTTGTTTCTCTTTATATTCTTTTATGTATTTTAATGCTTCTTCCTCTCCCTGCTGCAATGCTTTTATTTTATGTGAAGCACTTTGAATTGTTTTGGACATGAAATGTGCTACAAATAAATTTGATTTGATGATAATAAGGTGGAAACAGAACACTGGGAGTACTTGACCAGTCAGGAATGGGTTCGTGCTCCAGGTATCAGGTATTCTCAGCAGAACGAGCTGCAGCCCGTTTAAAAACAACCTTAACTCAAATTCTGGGAACACGGAGGAGCCCAACAACAGTTTAGGTCCGGGCAACATGAGTGATTCAAAGAGACACGCAGACAAAGAACTGCCCCTTTAGCTGAGCTGAGGAGGAGGAACTGGTGTCTGCATTGACCTGTGACAGCCAGTCAGACTGTTCACCACGCCGGCTGCACACGTGCACACCCAGGCGAGCGCCTCTGTCAGGGTGATTAGCACTCCTTGACTTTTAATCAGTTTAATTAGGCAGCTGAAAAGGCCAGTCTGAGCTTTAGTGGCCGGCCTTTGTTGGCTCATTAAACCTGCAGGGATAACACTTTGTCTCCCAACGTGACCGCTGTGGGTCCTGCCCTCCGGCTGAAGCTGATGCCTCCTCACGGGGGGAGAAGTCGATGTTTGGGGAGCTAAACTAGGGCTGGGCAACGATTTAAAATGTTTAATCTAATTAATCACATGATTTCCCTGATTAATCACGATTAATCGCATTTGTACGCAGAATCCCGAAATGAATTCAAAAGTAGCGTATAGCTTTTAGCATTTAGCTTTATTTTAAATGTGCTGCCACACAACATTTGTTGTGCAAACACACTTTTAACATCAGCATCTTTCTGTAGTTTTTATGTAGAAGCCTCGCTCCACTGTCTGTTTCCTTGAATGACTTGCTGCTATCAGTTGTGTGTTTTGCCTTTAAGTGATATTTTAGACTGGAACTACTACGCTGAGAAGACAATTCAACTTGGCAGTGTTTACAGATGACTTTGGTTCTGTCGACTCCGCCGTCTGGAAGAACTTTAACATGAAAATGGCCGAGTAAAAGTTCCGTACCCTTCTCCATGTTTGGTGGATCCGCCGATTACTTTCTTTTCCGGTTCACATAAGATGTGATATTTAGGACTTTTGAGATAAAAGTGATCTTGAAATTAGCTTAAAAACCTCTTCAAATGTAAAAAAAAAAAAACTTACTTCATATGAAATCCGACTCAAAACAATTTGTTTTCAAGACTTTTTCATTTAACAAGATATTCCAGATGTATTGTATTCAAACAAGTCCCTATATCTGGCTGAAATAGTGCTTGTTAGGCAATTGTGTCTGATATTAAGTGTAATGAGATATTTTGACTAGAAATGAGACAAATATACTTGGTAAGACTTAGATTTTTTCCAGTGTAAGAAGTAAAACTGCAACAAATTTAGGAAGCAGCGCTCCCTGAAGGACGCACTTGAAGAGCAAATATCTTAAATGTGAAGCCAGAGACCAGCTGACCGTGCACGGACCGTGCACTCTCATGTTAAAGAGAGTAAATAACAGCAGGTAATGCTGACAGCATGGACATGAATATTCAGCTGCCTGTGAAAACAGAATAAATGTCCTCAGAGAACGTGGTGGATGATCTCTGCAGAGCTTTGTTTTCTACAGAATCAGTGCATGGGCTCATCGTTGCTTTGTCAACAACTTAAATGGTTAAAACCGATGTTCCACATTTCATTAGAGGCTTCAATAGGTTTCTTTTGTTAGTTTTTTCTTATTTGCCGAAGCTCTGAGTCGTTGGAATCTGATTTTCACGTATCCGTATGTTTGAAGACGCACTTTGGTTGAGCTTTAATGGAAACGAGCACATCTGAGATTGATTTAGTTGCACTGGAAAAAATGCCTCTCCAAAAATAAGTAAAAAAAACAACAAATAAAAGATGTTTTTGCTTGAAATAAGCAAAAAATCTGCCAATGGAACTAGTGAAAATCAGCTTGTCAAGATTTTTTTAAATAAAATGTGATATTTAGGACTTTTGAGATAAAAGTGATCTTGAAATTAGCTTAAAAACCTCTTCAAATGAAAAAAAAAAACTTGTTTCATATGAAATACAACTCAAAACAATTTGTTTTCAAGGCTTTTTCATTTAACAAGATATTCAAGATGTATTGTCTTCAAACAAGTCCCTATATCTGGCTGAAATGGTGCTTGTTAGGCAGTTGTGTCTTATATTAAGTGTAATGAGATATTTGGACTAGAAATGAGACGAATATACTTGGTAAGACTTTGATTTTTTTCCAGTGTGTGTTAGCGCAGTGCATGTGAGAGCTGAGAGGCCGTGGAACTGTGATTTACACTGATCACCGTCTGCTGCTGAACAGAAAACAATATTTCACGTTAGTTTTCCTTCATTTTTAAACTTCATGAAGTGCTGCTGCAGTTTCTAATCTCTCTACTATTTATCAGAGATGTGTTTCTTATGGTTTACCTACAGAAACCAGGGCTTTAAATGATTAATAACGCTTTTAAAGAGCGTTCATGAATCACCTGAACACTAACCTCTGGCTCTGCTGGCTGCAGGCGGGTCTTAATCAAAGTGTTATTAAGCTGAATAAACTCACTGAAGCTCGATGCTTGGGTTTAACTCTTACTTTTGATCTTAATGTGTGAGTGAGAGTCTTGAAACCTTGAAACCTCTGAGTGAGTCTGGCTAATCATTCTAGTTCAGTGATTCTCTGAAACTGAAATCATGTGCAGATCAATAAGAGCGATCAGGTCTGGTGCCTCGCATCGATCAGATACCTCTGAGGAGTTTAAAGTCACAGACCGGAGATTTTGCAAAGACTCCAGAGCTTACAGGGTCACCGTCTTTAAGACCACAGCTGGATGTTTCTGTTAGGTTGCGTTGGTTTGCGTAACGACACGAATGCGGACTTTAAAAAACAAAACTCGATTTATTCGTCAAAAACAAGCTTAAAGCAAAACGGCCGAGCCGGATGACGAGACGAGAACTATGAAAACAAAACATGACTAAGACAAAAAGAACATGACTTGGAAAAATAAAATAATTTGCTTAGCTTAGCTTAGCTTAGCTTAGCTTAGCTTAGCTTGGCTTAGCTTAACTTAACTTAATTTAGCTTAGCTCATCTTATTTTATCTTAGCTTAGCTTAGCTTAACTTAACTTAACTTAACTTAACTTAACTTAACTTAACTTAACTTAGCTTATCGTAACTTAGCTTAGCTTAACTTAACTTAACTTAACTTAGCTTAGCTTATATTAACTTAGCATAGCTTAGCTTATCTTAGCTTAGCTTGGCTTGGGGTGGCTTAGCTTAGCTTATCTTATCTTAACTTAATTTAACTCAACTTAGCTTAGCTTAGCGTAACTTAGCTTAATTTAGCTTAATTTACCTTAACTTAGCTTAATTTAGCTTAATTTAGCTTAGCTTATCTTAACTTAGCTTGGCTTGGGGTGGCTTAGCTTAGCTTATCTTAACTTAATTTAGCTTATCTTATCTTAACTTAACTTAATTTAACTCAACTTAGCTTAGCTTAGCGTAACTTAGCTTAATTTAGCTTAATTTACCTTAACTTAGCTTAATTTAGCTTAATTTAGCTCAGCTTATCTTAACTTAACTTAATTTAACTTAACTTAGCTTAACTTAACTTAGCTTAGCTTATATTAACTTAGCATAGCTTAGCTTATCTTAGCTTAGCTTGGCTTGGGGTGGCTTAGCTTAGCTTATCTTAACTTAATTTAGCTTAATTTAGCTTATCTTATCTTAACTTAACTTAATTTAACTCAACTTAGCTTAGCTTAGCGTAACTTAGCTTAATTTAGCTTAATTTAGCTTAATTTAGCTTAATTTATCTTAACTTAACTTAACTTAATTTAACTTAACTTAACTTAACTTAACTTAACTTAGCTTAGCTTAGCTTAACTTAGCTTAATTTAGCTTAATTTACCTTAACTTAGCTTAATTTAGCTTAATTTAGCTTAATTTATCTTAACTTAACTTAGCTTAACTTAGCTTAGCTTATCTTAACTTAACTTAGTTTAACTTAACTTAACTTAACTTAGCTTAGCTTAGCTTAGCTTAACTTAACTTAGCTTAATTTAGCTTAATTTACCTTAACTTAGCTTAGCTTAATTTAGCTCAACTCAACTCAACTCAAGATGGGATTACAATCAATCCTAGTGATTATTTCATATGAAATATGACTCAAAACAATTTGTTTTCAAGACTTTTTCATTTAACAAGATATTCCAGATGTATCGTCTTCAAACAAGTCCCTATATCTGGCTGAAATGGTGCTTGTTAGGCAGTTGTGTCTGATATTAAGTGTAATGAGATATTTGGACTAGAAATGAGACAGACGTACTTGGTAAGACTTTTTTTTTTCCAGTGCTGTTGTGGATCGCAAACACAACTTTAGAGCGATTGAAATAATTCAGGGAGCGTTTGAACTCTCTGTTCAGCATGAAACCAACACAGAGCAAAGCAAAGAGCTCAGGTGTGGAGAGGAGATAGTCGCTCTCAGTGGGCGGCGTTTGCTCCGGCTGTCCCACTGAGTCCGTGAGGGAAGTGGATCAGAACCACGTCGGTTTATTTGTTTTTCTCTGTTCTCCATGGCAGGTGCGGACGCAGATAAAAACAGCAAAGTGTTGTCTGGCATCGCTTCCTCTTTAAAGAGGTAATAAAATACTGAGTCCCTTTGGAATGTTCATCTTTTGAGTTTCTTTCATGAACATTGACACAGAAGCCGTGAAACAACTCAATATAAAGTAACTTTCTTTCTATGCTGGCATTATTAACCCTCTGCTGGATAGCTGTGATATTTCATGAAGCACAAGCAGTTTACGCCTGTTTCCATGAGGAGGCTGCAGGGGTTTGGTGGTGAGTCGGGGGGCTAAAATATCTACATCACCTTCCAGGTTTACTGTTTACTTCACTGACAGCAACGTTGCTCTGCATCCTTAAACAAGCTGGGACTAAATTCAATTAACATATGGGCTGGGCGAGTTAACTCGTTATTGTTGCGTTAACGCGTTAATTATTTAACGCCGATAAATATTTTATTGCATATTAACGCAGGTTTTATTTTTTTATTTTTCAAATTTTTTACATTTTTTAAAATGTAGTTTATTATTGTAAAAGTCTGTTGTTCACAGGCTTTTATTTTGTAAAAGTCTATCGCTCACAGGCTTTTATTTTGTAAAAGTCTGCTGCTCACAGGCTTTTATTTTGTAAAAGTCTGCTGCTCACAGGCTTTTATTTTGTAAAAGTCTGTTGCTCACAGGCTTTTATTTTGTAAAAGTCTGCTGCTCACAGGCTTTTATTTTGTAAAAGTCTGTTGCTCACAGAATTTTATTTTGTAAAAGTCTGTCGCTCACAGGCTTTTATTTTATAAAATTATGTTGCTCACAGGCTTTTATTCTGTAAAAGTCTGCTGCTCACAGGCTTTTATTTTGTAAAAGTCTGTTGCTCACAGGCTTTTATTTTGTAAAAGTCTGTTGCTCACAGGCTTTTATTTTGTAAAAGTCTGTTGCTCACAGGCTTTTATTTTGTAAAAGTCTGCTGCTCACAGGCTTTTATTTTGTAAAAGTCTGTTGCTCACAGGCTTTTATTTTGTAAAAGTCTGCTGCTCACAGGCTTTTATTTTGTAAAAGTCTGTTGCTCACAGGCTTTTATTTTGTAAAAGTCTGCTGCTCACAGGCTTTTATTTTGTAAAAGTCTGTTGCTCACAGGCTTTTATTTTGTAAAAGTCTGCTGCTCACAGGCTTTTATTTTGTAAAAGTCTGTCGCTCACAGGCTTTTATTTTGTAAAAGTCTGTTGCTCACAGGCTTTTATTTTGTAAAAGTCTGTCGCTCACAGGCTTTTATTTTGTAAAAGTCTGTCGCTCACAGGCTTTTATTTTGTAAAAGTCTGTCGCTCACAGGCTTTTATTTTGTAAAAGTCTGTCGCTCACAGGCTTTTATTTTGTAAAAGTCTGTCGCTCACAGGCTTTTATTTTGTAAAAGTCTGTTGCTCACAGGCTTTTATTTTGTAAAAGTCTGTCGCTCACAGGCTTTTATTTTGTAAAAGTCTGCTGCTCACAGGCTTTTATTTTGTAAAAGTCTGCTGCTCACAGGCTTTTATTTTGTAAAAGTCTGTCGCTCACAGGCTTTTATTTTGTAAAAGTCTGTTGCTCACAGGCTTTTATTTTGTAAAAGTCTGTCGCTCACAGGCTTTTATTTTGTAAAAGTCTGTTGCTCACAGGCTTTTATTTTGTAAAAGTCTGTCGCTCACAGGCTTTTATTTTGTAAAAGTCTGCTGCTCACAGGCTTTTATTTTGTAAAAGTCTGCTGCTCACAGGCTTTTATTTTGTAAAAGTCTGTTGCTCACAGAATTTTATTTTGTAAAAGTCTGTCGCTCACAGGCTTTTATTTTGTAAAAGTCTGTTGCTCACAGAATTTTATTTTGTAAAAGTCTGCTGCTCACAGGCTTTTATTTTGTAAAAGTCTGTTGCTCACAGAATTTTATTTTGTAAAAGTCTGTCGCTCACAGGCTTTTATTTTATAAAATTATGTTGCTCACAGGCTTTTATTCTGTAAAAGTCTGCTGCTCACAGGCTTTTATTTTGTAAAAGTCTGTTGCTCACAGGCTTTTATTTTGTAAAAGTCTGCTGCTCACAGGCTTTTATTTTGTAAAAGTCTGTTGCTCACAGAATTTTATTTTGTAAAAGTCTGTCGCTCACAGGCTTTTATTTTATAAAATTATGTTGCTCACAGGCTTTTATTCTGTAAAAGTCTGCTGCTCACAGGCTTTTATTTTGTAAAAGTCTGTTGCTCACAGGCTTTTATTTTGTAAAAGTCTGTTGCTCACAGGCTTTTATTTTGTAAAAGTCTGTTGCTCACAGGCTTTTATTTTGTAAAAGTCTGCTGCTCACAGGCTTTTATTTTGTAAAAGTCTGTTGCTCACAGGCTTTTATTTTGTAAAAGTCTGCTGCTCACAGGCTTTTATTTTGTAAAAGTCTGTTGCTCACAGGCTTTTATTTTGTAAAAGTCTGCTGCTCACAGGCTTTTATTTTGTAAAAGTCTGTTGCTCACAGGCTTTTATTTTGTAAAAGTCTGCTGCTCACAGGCTTTTATTTTGTAAAAGTCTGTTGCTCACAGGCTTTTATTTTGTAAAAGTCTGTTGCTCACAGGCTTTTATTTTGTAAAAGTCTGCTGCTCACAGGCTTTTATTTTGTAAAAGTCTGTCGCTCACAGGCTTTTATTTTGTAAAAGTCTGTTGCTCACAGGCTTTTATTTTGTAAAAGTCTGTCGCTCACAGGCTTTTATTTTGTAAAAGTCTGTCGCTCACAGGCTTTTATTTTGTAAAAGTCTGTCGCTCACAGGCTTTTATTTTGTAAAAGTCTGTCGCTCACAGGCTTTTATTTTGTAAAAGTCTGTCGCTCACAGGCTTTTATTTTGTAAAAGTCTGTTGCTCACAGGCTTTTATTTTGTAAAAGTCTGTCGCTCACAGGCTTTTATTTTGTAAAAGTCTGCTGCTCACAGGCTTTTATTTTGTAAAAGTCTGCTGCTCACAGGCTTTTATTTTGTAAAAGTCTGTCGCTCACAGGCTTTTATTTTGTAAAAGTCTGTTGCTCACAGGCTTTTATTTTGTAAAAGTCTGTCGCTCACAGGCTTTTATTTTGTAAAAGTCTGTTGCTCACAGGCTTTTATTTTGTAAAAGTCTGTCGCTCACAGGCTTTTATTTTGTAAAAGTCTGCTGCTCACAGGCTTTTATTTTGTAAAAGTCTGCTGCTCACAGGCTTTTATTTTGTAAAAGTCTGTCGCTCACAGGCTTTTATTTTGTAAAAGTCTGTTGCTCACAGGCTTTTATTTTGTAAAAGTCTGTCGCTCACAGGCTTTTATTTTGTAAAAGTCTGTCGCTCACAGGCTTTTATTTTGTAAAAGTCTGTTGCTCACAGGCTTTTATTCTGTAAAAGTCTGCTGCTCACAGGCTTTTATTCTGTAAAAGTCTGTTGCTCACAGGCTTTTATTTTGTAAAAGTCTGCTGCTGTCTGCTGTGGAACAGGAAAAGAAAGTAATCGGCGGATCCACCAAACATGGAGAAGGGTACGGAACTTTTACTCGGCCATTTTCATTTTAAAGTTCTTCCAGACGGCGGAGTCGACAGAACCAAAGTCATCTGTAAACTCTGCCAAGTTGAATTGTCTTCTCAGCGTAGTAGTTCCAGTCTAAAATATCACTTAAAGGCAAAACACACAACTGATAGCAGCAAGTCATTCAAGGAAACAGACAGTGGAGCGAGGCTTCTACATAAAAACTACAGAAAGATGCTGATGTTAAAAGTGTGTTTGCACAACAAATGTTATGGCACTTTCATTCATATGGCAGCACATTTAAAATAAAGCTAAATGCTAAAAGCTATACGCTACTTTTGGATTCATTTTGGGATTCTGCGTACAAATGCGATTAATCGTGATTAATCAGGGAAATCATGTGATTAATTAGATTAAACATGTTAATCGTGGCCCAGTCCTAGTTAAGATACAACAAATCCAGCAAAGATGGGAACAGATGTGTTCTGGGGCTGAATGTGGCTGAACGGATGATTTCAGGTCCCGTTCAGCTCCATAAACGCAGCTGACTGATCGATGAGGCTCTGCTCTGTTCTTTAACTGCCTGGTGTGAACAATCCTGCCACAGCACTGACTCACTTCTGTCCCTCTCAGACATCTCTTTGGACCCTCTTAGGCTGCTCCATTCATCAGCTCCCGCAGGTGTTTCCCTCACGTCTTTATATCCGCCTGTCGTACAGGATCTGTCAGCTCCATGAGAGCAGCTTTGCTGTGATGAAACCTTCCCTGGGGCTCTCTGAGCTGCTTCCTGGTCCCAGCAGGATTTACCTGAAGAATTCAGTCCACGCGGTGGTTTGTCTGAAAGAAATCCCAGACTCAGAGTCGATGGTTACTTCTAATCATTATTCATTGTGTTGTGATAAATGTTGGTAGTTACTCCCAGAGGAGAAGAAGAACAGATTTTCACAATATTAGACGATTAAAAGACGATGAATTTGTTCAGCCTTTGTCATTGGGACCAGAAAATATACGATGTTCATTTCCTGATAAGTTTACTTTCAGCAGAAAGTCACCAAGTTAACTGCAAGCTGACTTCAATATAGTTCTTTTTAAATATATTCATCTTATTCATAAAGAGCAAATAAAAACAAAGCCCGAGGTCAGGGATACCTTCATGGGGGCGAAGAAAGGAAAACATGAAGCTAATAACAGGAATGATGGCAGACGACACATAAAGAGTTCAAAATGAGGAGAGGTGCATCATGGTGTCCTCTGATGCTGTTTTATTACACCAAACTACAACTTATATATTATTAATATTATTATTATCATCCTGCAGACGGCTACGTGTTGACTTTAATTGAAATAAGATCCAGAGAAGCACAACTTTGAGCAGATAGATCTCAGGATGTATAAATGATTAGTTCTGCGTTTGGTCATTCGGTGGCAACAGACAGACTCTTTTCCTTTGGTCAACAGAAGTTCTGAAAAGCAGAATCTACTCATTAATTCACTGTGAAGCCCTCGCTACCTCCCACCGTCTATCTGCAGTCATCTTATTTCTCATTTCATCTTTTTATTATTCATTTTCAATGTTCTTTGCATATTTGGCTCCTTTAATCCAAACATCCAATTCAAACCTTAAATCGAGCCTGACGTGGTCGGACAGCAGCTGCCTCTCTGAATGTTAATCTGTCGCAGCAGGTTTTATCACGCCGTGGGATTCCTCCCCATGTTTTTAGTTTGGTGTTTTATCATGTGCTAATCATGTTTTAGTTTCCTAGTCCAGGTCCGGTATTTAGTTTTGCCATGTTTTAGTTTTCTAGTCCAGGTCCGGTATTTAGTTTTGCCATGTTTTAGTTTTCTAGTCCAGGTCCGGTATTTAGTTTAGCCATGTTTTAGTTTTCTAGTCCAGGTCCGGTATTTAGTTTTGCCATGTTTTAGTTTTCTAGTCCAGGTCCGGTATTTAGTTTTGCCATGTTTTAGTTTTCCCTCATGCCTAAAGGCCCATTTATGCCCTACGTTAACTACGGAAACGGACGCTTTCACCCGGTTCCGGGGGGCGTTTCATCCGTCAGTTTGTCCGTAGGTCAAGAGCTTAGCAATCCGGTGAGCTCTGGGCGAAACGGAGCAATACCAGAGGAATTGGTGGGGGCGGTAGAGAGTCAGGAGCGTGTTGGCTCCGGAAGTTATGGAGGAAGAAGAAGAACGAAGAATAGGAGATTAAAAATTTTTAAGATTTAAAAATGCCAGGTTAATGGAGGAGAGGATTTGTGAGATGGTCAGGGGGTATATACATTTGTATGACTGCAACTTCCTCAATTGACGCCATGTTTCTCAAACCCGCGGCCGACAATGACTCAATATATAATACCGCCCTCTAGAGGATTTCTTACGGACGTGCGCAATACGGACGGAGGCATAAACAGAAGCTCCGGGAGCAACGTATGGACCGGACAGACGAATTTCGTCCGGTTCCGTAGGGCATAAATCGGACTTAAGTTTTCTAGTCCATGTTTAGTTTTTAGTTTAGCCATGTTTTAGTCCTTTATTTATTTCCTTCATGCCTTGTAATCTTGTGTTTTTAAGATTCAGTAAGAACTCGAGCTTCTTAAGTAAAATGAAACATTTTATTAACGTAATACATGAATTATGGGGGAAGAGTAAGTTTTACTTAGGTTTCCTCATATAATTTAAATGTTTAATATTTGTATGTACATAAAACTAGAAATACTACATAAACTTTACTCTGAAAGTGTATCGTTAAAATCTACTAAGTTACTTCATAACAGCAAATACTACAGATATATAACATTTACTTAAAATTTTGAGTAAAATGATGTTCCTGCCTATGAAAAACAAGTAGACTTTACTTCATTTGTTTAAATAAATATAACTTAAAACTTAGATGTAATTAAGTAAATGTTACTTAATATCTTCAAAACTGTGTTTTATGGTGAGTAAAATTTACTTGATATATCAGCATTAAATATTACTTAAATCATTTGAGTGCAAATACTTCCAAAGGGTTTTTTAAGTAAATCTTCTGAGTTGTTTTTTTCAGTGCAGCAGGTCGGACTCTGCACTCTGGTGTAGATAATATACATTCTCACATAGAATCGATGCAGCTGCATTAGGACGGTAACAGATGTGTCTGTTTGTCACTGAAACTCTGCTGGCTAATAAGCTTTAAGTGGTTTGCTGAATGATAGATATCATAACAACAGAGGAGAGGAAGGCAGCTTATGATCATTTAAAGGTTTTAATTTTTCATTTAGCGTGTCGGAAGTAGAATTTCCATAATCGCAATGATATATGTGTGACCTCTGAGGGCAAATATGTGTTATTCTAACCAACTAAAATGACTTTTGGGTCTCAGATGCATATAATTTGGATGAGTTTATAACAATCAGCAGTTCTTCTGGGATGTGGCCCCACAGTCATTTTCCTGACGTGATTATTCTGACTCTGAGTTTCTTTGCCCGACGTCAGTGCAGGTGGAAAGTTGCTGACACATTCGGATTTAAAGTTATCAGGATTTACTGGAATGATGCTGCGATAAAAAATATTTTGAATATTTAAACCCTTTTTTTAATTAGCTGTGAGCAGTTTGGAAGATTTTAAAGAGGCAGATTATATTTGAGTGTTGATACTGAATCATTCTGTGAAGTAAAAAAGCTTTATGAGCTTTAAAACCACGATGATGCTGCCGTTCTGATCAATCACTGAATAAAAAAATGACTTCTTCTGCCAATAAGAGAATTTTACACCAACGTATTGATGGTTTCTGGGCTGGAGCCTCCATCCCAGCAGAGGTGATGGGCCAAAACACAAAAGAAAAAGCATTTAAATCGCATTTAAAGCCAGTTTTTAAAGGTCTCAATCACTAGTAAATTGCACCATTTTCTTTGGCCAATAGTTCGAGGGGACAATCTGCTCTAAGTTAACGAACAGGTTGGTAGTTCAGACGCCAATCTGAGAGGACAGATTGAATTGTGTTCCACAAATAAATCTCGTTTTGTGTTTAATGGCATGAAACAACCTGTTGACTCGACTTCGATGGAAAGTCTGTCACTCATCGTTTCCTTCTTAAAGCTTCTTTGCTTCGTGACCGAATCAAACTAAAGAATTAAGGCTGAGAGTTTAGTGCTCACGTGCACACAGAGCCGGGAAGAATTCATGCCTGTTACATCCAACTGCTCATTTCATGTTTCAGCAAAAATAAAGAGTTTTTTTTTTAGGGCTGGGCGAGTTAACTCGTTAATTATTTAACACAGATAAATATTTTATTGCACATTAACGTAGATTTTCTTTTTTTTTTTTCTATACCTTTAATGGATAGGAAAGTTCAGAGAGAGGGGGAACAACATATTTTATTTTGTAAAAGTCTGCTGCTCACAGGCTTTTATTTTGTAAAAGTCTGCTGCTCACAGGCTTTTATTTTGTAAAAGTCTGTTGCTCACAGGCTTTTATTTTGTAAAAGTCTGCTGCTCACAGGCTTTTATTTTGTAAAAGTCTGTTGCTCACAGGCTTTTATTTTGTAAAAGTCTGTTGCTCACAGGCTTTTATTTTGTAAAAGTCTGTTGCTCACAGGCTTTTATTCTGTAAAAGTCTGCTGCTGTGGAACAGGAAAAGAAAGTAATCTTTGGATCCACCAAACATGGAGAAGGGTACGGAACTTTTACTCGGCCATTTTCATGTTAAAGTTCTTCCAGACGGCGGAGTCGACAGAACCAAAGTCATCTGTAAACACTGCCAAGTTGAATTGTCTTCTCAGCGTAGTAGTTCCAGTCTAAAATATCACTTAAAGGCAAAACACACAACTGATAGCAGCAAGTCATTCAAGGAAACAGACAGTGGAGCGAGGCTTCTACATAAAAACTACAGAAAGATGCTGATGTTAAAAGTGTGTTTGCACAACAAATGTTATGGCACTTTCATTCATATGGCAGCACATTTAAAATAAAGCTAAATGCTAAAAGCTATACGCTACTTTTGGATTAATTTTTGGATTCTGCGTACAAATGCGATTAATCGTGATTAATCAGGGAAATCATGTGATTAATTAGATTAAACATGTTAATCGTGGCCCAGCCTTAGTTTTTTTTATTGGATTAAAGCATCAAAAACACACAAATAAGCAGCAACAGAAGCCCGATTATTCATCTAAAACATCTGTGTGAAACGGCTTTACTTTGATGCGTTTTTATTCATTTCAAATTATTCTCCTTATCTGAGCTGCAGTTAGTTTCTGTCTCTTTGTTGTTTTTTTAAGCTTTTCTTCAGTTTTAAACAGTATTTTGTTCACAAAGCTAAGGTGACATTGGTTAACTCCCATAACAATCTGAACCCTCACAGAGGTCCGCTTCAGGGTTTTATTTTTCCTGAGCAGAACCTCTAATCCTGTAATTCTTCCTAATTAGTCTGTAATGTGTTGGTTCTGGGCCGAGGGGACCGAACGGTGTCCTTGTCATCTCCTGAACTCAAAAACTACAAACAGTGATGGAAACTTAAGTTTCTGGCAGTCATGTGACTTCTCCGGGGGATCCTTTTCCCCTCATAAGAGACTGTTTAAAATAATAGATATCACCACGAAACTTCCTCAGTTGATTACTTATACAAGTATGGGAAAAAAAATGTATTACAAGTTTTAGAAATTTGTATGTTTAATTATGAAAATTAAATATGCGCACATTTGCATATATTTCCAGAAGATAGATCTGAACATATGATAAAGCCAGGTGCACAATTCTTTGTTCATTTTGTTTACACACAAAATGAAAAGAAAATTACCGAAGGATTTCAGGATATCTGCTTTCATTTCCTAGGAAATCAAAATATGCTGCCCATAGCCTAAAAAACATCGATTTTCGTAATTTTTTATTATTATAATGTCACATAAATCAGGCCAGGAATGATTTATCAACAAATCCTTCTGTAAATATCTCCAGAATACTGCTAAGTGTATAACTGGAAAGTTTGGTGTTAGTAGGTGCTCCATAGGCTGAGATATTGATACTGGAAAAATACAAAAAAATGATTTTGAGAAAACGGCATTTAAGGCGAGACACCACAGGTGAATAGGGGAATATTTTAAAATAATAGATATCACCACGAATCTTCCTCAGTTGATTACTTATACAAGTATGGGAAAAAAAATGTATTACAAGTTTTAGTAATTTGTATGTTTAATTATGCAAATTAGGCATTATCTCATTAAATATGCGCACATTTGCATATATTTCCGGAAGATAGATCTGAACATGTGATAAAGCCAGGTGCAAAATTCTTTGTTCATTTTGTTTACACACAAAATGGAAAGAAAATTACAGAGGGATTTCAGGATATCTGCTTTCATTTCCTAGGAAATCAAAATATACTGTCCATAGCCTAAAAAACATCAATTTTCGTCATATTTTTTTGTTATGATGTCACATAAATCAGGCCAGGAATGATTTATCAACAAATCCTTCTGTAAATATCTTCAGAATACTGCTAAGTGTATAACTGGAAAGTTTGGTGTTAGTAGGTGCTCCATAGGCTGAGATATTGATACTGGAAAAATACAAAAAACGGCATTTAAGGCGAGACACTACAGGTGAATAGGGTAATATTTTAAAATAATAGATATCACCATGAAACTTCCTCAGTTGATTACTTATACAAGTATGGGAAAAAAATGTATTACAAAATTTAGAAATTTGTATGTTTAATTATGCAAATGAGGCATTATCTCATTAGATATGCGCAAATTTTCATATATTTCCGGAAGATAAATCTGAACATGTGATAAAGCCAGGTGCAAAATTCTTTTTTCATTTTGTTTACACACAAAATGGAAAGAAAATTACAGAGGGATTTCAGGATATCTGCTTTCATTTCCTAGGAAATCAAAATATACTGTCCATAGCCTAAAAAACATCGATTTTCGCCATATTTTTTTTTATTATAATGTCACATAAATCAGGCCAGGAATGATTTATCAACAAATCCTTCTGTAAATATCTTCAGAATACTGCTAAGTGTATAACTGGAAGGTTTGGTGTTAGTAGATGCTCCATAGGCTGAGATATTGATACTGGAAAAAAACGGCATTTAAGGCGAGACACTACAGGTGAATAGGGTAATATTTTAAAAAAATAGATATCACCACGAATCTTCCTCAGTTGATTACTTATACAGGTATGGGAAAAAAAATGTATTACAAGTTTTAGTAATTTGTATGTTTAATTATGCAAATGAGGCATTATCTCATTAAATATGCGCACATTTTCATATATTTCCGGAAGATAAATCTGAACATGTGATAAAGCCAGGTGCAAAATTCTTTTTTCATTTTGTTTACACACAAAATGAAAAGAAAATTACAGAGGGATTTCAGGATATCTGCTTTCATTTCCTAGGAAATCAAAATATGCTGTCCATAGCCTAAAAAAACATCAATTTTTGTCATTTTTTATTATTATAATGTCACATAAATCAGGCCAGGAATGATTTATCAACAAATCCTTCTGTAAATATCTTCAGAATACTGCTAAGTGTATAACTGGAAAGTTTGGTGTTAGTAGGTGCTCCATAGGCTGAGATATTGATACTGGAAAAATACAAAAAACGGCATTTAAAGATTTAAATAGGGGAATTCATTTTGGTAAATTTGGGCGAAACGCACTGCAGCGAGTGAACAAAATGTGATGAAATAAACACTTTAATTTATGTTTTCACAATTTTCTTTATAGCAGGTTGAAAGAACACATATGGAAGGAGTAGACTGGCCCAAAATCTGGAAAATCCCTGTTTTTGCCTGCCGTGTCTCGCCTTAAGGTTTATTTCAGAAGATGAAATGTGTCAGACCTGAGTCCAGTTTTCTGTCAGCGGAGGGAAAGCTCTGGAGACGTAAAAAAAGCTGATCCTGAGGCTGAGAGATAAGTGACCCGTCAGAGAGGAACGTCGAGTTGTGACAGAATCAGGGTGTTAATCTGGACATCAAATCCATAACCACTTCGGCTTTTTACCGCTCCAACATTGTGAAAGCCAAAGGAAAAATGTCAAAGAAATACTTAAAAGTGTTCAGCCTCTTATGGGGAGTTTATTGAACAGACCGTCCCAGAGACATTTCAGAATGCCGGAAATTCCCTTTGACATCAGTTTGTGACCATCTTTTATACCCTCCTGACTCATTCAATGCGTACGTGGCCCAAAGCCAATCTCTCTTCGGCGCCTCGTTTTCGCCATCTTCTAGACGGAGCTCAAACTAAACTCAAACAATATGCACGATCCGGACAACAACCAGGCACACTGTGTGATTAGCACAAAGTGTCTTGGCTCTGCTCTCCCACAAAAGGCTCACACTTGACTTTATTTCCAACGAGCTCGGGGCATTTGGGTCCAGTTTAGGTGGCTTACGCTGACGACCTGAGACTCGGAAGTAGGGATGGGAATCGAAAACCGGTTCTTGTTGAGAACCGGTTCCCAGTGTTTCAATTCCTTGGAATCGTTTGGCCATTTTGCAAACGATTCCCTTATCGATTCCAGTGGGCGTGAATGACGTCACCACGCAGCGTTGCGTGGCGAGTCCAGCGCAGCCAGCAGCCAACAGTAAACATGGCGCCCAAGCGGTACAAACGCTCAAAAGTTTGGTTACACATCCCTAAAAAAGACGACAACAGGGCAACTTGCAAAGTGAATATTTCACCAAAGGGAGGAAATACTACCAACATGCAATAACTATGAATGAATGATTAACGTTGGTGAATCTGAACCCAGCAGCGTTAGCAACGTTAGCATGTCCTCGGCTAACACTGCAGGTAACTAACTAACAAACACTGCCTATCATGTTAGCACCATTTGCCTGATTGTAAAACCTGCTGTTAGTAACGGTTAAGGTTAAATGAATGCCTTCTCAGGCATTACATTTAGATGAAATCATGAGAGACAGAGCCTGACTGGCTCAGAGCCAGAGGCTGGTGGTACTACCCCCAGTTCACCTCTACCTCCAGCTTCTCCTTTCACCAGAGCAGGAAGAGTTAAATTACCCAGGCCAGGATAGACCAATGTGGACCTCACCGTTGTTGGGTTTGTGAGGTCATGACTCGTGTTACTTCTAAACTAAACAAAGTTGATGCTGATCGACCGGTTTGTTGTCCTTTTTCTCCAAATGAGAATCGATAAGGGAACCGATAAAGAACCGAATCGATAAGTAGAATCGGAAATGGAATTGGAATCATAAAAATCTCATAAATTCCCATCCCTAATCTGAAGTGTTTCTGTGACTTTAACCCATCCAAAGACATCCCTGAAAGGCTTGGAACATAAGCTGGAAGCATCATTTTTGTCAGGATGCACCAAATACCAAGAATAATCACCCAGCTGATGTTAGACTGCAGACTCAGGAACATTTTTTCCTTTACTGCCTGTTTGACACTTTAACGGCTGCTTCCAACGTCTTTTATCAGTTTTACTGATTAATAACCATCACTAAAACTGATAAAAAACAACACTTTTTGTGATGATGGTGACCATTCTTGATTTGTATTTACTTTGAGCCTCTCGACTGGATTTTTGCCAGTAAATACATTTGTTTTTCATGTTTTATTTCCCCATGAAGCACATTTACTTACACTGCGTAAATGTTCCGTATAAATAAAGCTGCCCGGCCTTCTGCAGGTTAATGAACCGGAAAGTAAATCTGTGAATAATGCAGAGATGTGAAACTGCAGCGGCACCTCGGCTGTTCATCACCAACGGTCCCTCGTCGGGTTAAACTGTCACAAGATGAGGGAGAATCTGACTTTAAACAGGTGAAAGTCTTCAGTTGGAGGCTGGAGGAGTGTGTTGATGAAGCTGCAAACAGGAGATCTGATGAGGACGGTGACAACCTGCTGGAGAAGAATGAGATTTATTACCTTTTCAGGACAGAAATGTGCTGGAAACCCAAATCATTTACATACCGGAGACTTAATTTGTGTCCAACACCATGAATAAAGAGTCGAGTTTCATCATTGTTTAAAGAAAAAGAGGTGCGTAAAGTATAAAACTGTAATGATCCCCCTGTTTCATGTGTGCTCTGCCTCAGATGCCTTCAGGAGGCTTTTGTTTCTACATTATTGGCTTCATATTTATGTATTTATGTATATATATTTATTAGGGCTGGGAGAGTTAACTCGATATTATCGCCGATAAATATTTTATCGCGCATTAACGCAGGTTTTCTGTTTTGTTTTTTTCATTTTGTTTTATTTAAAAAAATTTTTTTATTTTTTGTGCCTTTTAATGGAAAGTTCAGAGAGACAGGAAGCAGGGGGCAGAGAGAGGGGGAACGACACGCAGCACAGGGCCGTCCGATACGGGACTCGAACCGGGGCCACCCCTGTTTTATTATTTATTTTATTACTGTAAAAGTCTGTTGCTCACAGGCTTTTATTTTGTAAAAGTCTGTCGCTCACAGGCTTTTATTTTGTAAAAGTCTGTCGCTCACAGGCTTTTATTTTGTAAAAGTCTGTTGCTCACATGCTTTTATTTTGTAAAAGTCTGTTGCTCACAGGCTTTTATTCTGTAAAAGTCTGTTGCTCACAGGCTTTTATTTTGTAAAAGTCTGCTGCTCACAGGCTTTTATTCTGTAAAAGTCTGTCGCTCACAGGCTTTTATTTTGTAAAAGTCTGTTGCTCACAGGCTTTTATTTTGTAAAAGTCTGTCGCTCACCTGCTTTTATTTTGTAAAAGTCTGTCGCTCACAGGCTTTTATTTTGTAAAAGTCTGCTGCTCACAGGCTTTTATTCTGTAAAAGTCTGTTGCTCACAGGCTTTTATTTTGTAAAAGTCTGTTGCTCACAGGCTTTTATTTTGTAAAAGTCTGTTGCTCACAGGCTTTTATTCTGTAAAAGTCTGTTGCTCACAGGCTTTTATTTTGTAAAAGTCTGCTGCTCACAGGCTTTTATTTTGTAAAAGTCTGTTGCTCACAGGCTTTTATTTTGTAAAAGTCTGTTGCTCACAGGCTTTTATTCTGTAAAAGTCTGTTGCTCACAGGCTTTTATTTTGTAAAAGTCTGTTGCTCACAGGCTTTTATTCTGTAAAAGTCTGTTGCTCACAGGCTTTTATTTTGTAAAAGTCTGCTGCTCACAGGCTTTTATTCTGTAAAAGTCTGTCGCTCACAGGCTTTTATTTTGTAAAAGTCTGTTGCTCACAGGCTTTTATTTTGTAAAAGTCTGCTGCTCACAGGCTTTTATTCTGTAAAAGTCTGTCGCTCACAGGCTTTTATTTTGTAAAAGTCTGTTGCTCACAGGCTTTTATTTTGTAAAAGTCTGTCGCTCACCTGCTTTTATTTTGTAAAAGTCTGTCGCTCACAGGCTTTTATTTTGTAAAAGTCTGCTGCTCACAGGCTTTTATTCTGTAAAAGTCTGTTGCTCACAGGCTTTTATTTTGTAAAAGTCTGCTGCTCACAGGCTTTTATTCTGTAAAAGTCTGTTGCTCACAGGCCTTTATTTTGTAAAAGTCTGTTGCTCACAGGCTTTTATTTTGTAAAAGTCTGTTGCTCACAGGCTTTTATTTTGTAAAAGTCTGTTGCTCACAGGCTTTTATTTTGTAAAAGTCTGCTGCTCACAGGCTTTTATTCTGTAAAAGTCTGTTGCTCACAGGCTTTTATTCTGTAAAAGTCTGTTGCTCACAGGCTTTTATTTTGTAAAAGTCTGCTGCTCACAGGCTTTTATTCTGTAAAAGTCTGTCGCTCACAGGCTTTTATTTTGTAAAAGTCTGTTGCTCACAGGCTTTTATTCTGTAAAAGTCTGTTGCTCACAGGCTTTTATTCTGTAAAAGTCTGTTGCTCACAGGCTTTTATTTTGTAAAAGTCTGTCGCTCACAGGCTTTTATTTTGTAAAAGTCTGTTGCTCACAGGCTTTTATTTTGTAAAAGTCTGTCGCTCACAGGCTTTTATTTTGTAAAAGTCTGTTGCTCACAGGCTTTTATTTTGTAAAAGTCTGCTGCTCACAGGCTTTTATTTTGTAAAAGTCTGTTGCTCACAGGCTTTTATTTTGTAAAAGTCTGTTGCTCACAGGCTTTTATTCTGTAAAAGTCTGTTGCTCACAGGCTTTTATTTTGTAAAAGTCTGCTGCTCACAGGCTTTTATTTTGTAAAAGTCTGTTGCTCACAGGCTTTTATTTTGTAAAAGTCTGTTGCTCACAGGCTTTTATTTTGTAAAAGTCTGCTGCTCACAGGCTTTTATTCTGTAAAAGTCTGTTGCTCACAGGCTTTTATTTTGTAAAAGTCTGCTGCTGTCTGCTGTGGAACAGGAAAAGAAAGTAATCGGCGGATCCACCAAACATGGAGAAGGGTACGGAACTTTTACTCGGCCATTTTCATGTTAAAGTTCTTCCAGACGGCGGAGTCGACAGAACCAAAGTCATCTGTAAACACTGCCAAGTTGAATTGTCTTCTCAGCGTAGTAGTTCCAGTCTAAAATATCACTTAAAGGCAAAACACACAACTGATAGCAGCAAGTCATTCAAGGAAACAGACAGTGGAGCGAGGCTTCTACATAAAAACTACAGAAAGATGCTGATGTTAAAAGTGTGTTTGCACAACAAATGTTATGGCACTTTCATTCATATGGCAGCACATTTAAAATAAAGCTAAATGCTAAAAGCTATACGCTACTTTTGGATTCTGTTTTCAGGGGAGGAAGAACACGGATTTGATGCTGTAAAAGTTTTCCAGCAGCTGGATCGTCTCTCACACTGACAGCAAACAGCACGTCTTCATATTGTTTTCTCTAAAGTTTCTGAGACGAATAATAACCGCCTGAAAGGTGCCGCTTCTCTGTCAGAATGCTGTTTCTTCCCGTGTAATCATCCCACATAATCACTGTAATCGTCTTAATTTCCCTCCTCATCGACGTCATTTCTCCTCTCTGCACTGATGCCTGATTAGACTGAACTTCCCCTTCATTTCACTTCATTACTCAGATAGTTTTCTGTTGAGGAGGCTGCAACTTTCAGCAACTTCTGCATCTCTGAGCGTGTTATTTCATGTCCACTCTTTGGATCAGACGGGTTTGCAGTAGAGCCCTGCGCTCCCGCGGGACCCAACGCAAAGCACCGCGGCGCGGGACACATTTTGAAAGCTCATTGCGGGCGGGAGCGGTGGTAAGCTGCAGTCCCGCTAACTAAAAATTAATATAAAAGCTATAAATTATTCATTTATGTCTATCACATAGGCTATACAGTAGGCCTACATTGTGCTGGATATTATATTTGGTGGCCTATTAATAAAAAAATGAAATGTCTACATTTGCGGATGTGTCTAATCTCGTGTAGGTTTCCGATTTCGTTCTGCTCTTCCGTGTTAAAGGGATAATCCGGAGTAAAATGCACTTTAGATCAATTTACGGGATGTTGGGAGTACATACGTTGAGTTGACATCAAAATCATGTCATTCGGATGTGTTTTGAGAATTTCGATTTGACCGTTTTTAGCCAAAAGTCGTTAGCCTGGAAGTGAATGGGGCATATCATGTCAGCGCTACAAAACGCTATTGTTATACCTCTTCTACAGCTCCAAACAACATAACACTTACGTGGTAGTGAGTAGAGGGTCCCTAAAGCCAAACCGAAGTGTCCCGAGGTCTTCATGTGGTCGGATATAGAGTCCAGAATGAATTTAATCAAGCCAGTACCTTTCCGGAAATGTGTCTGCTGCAGCTGCCGCTACAGGCCGTGGTGAAGTTGGTTTGATATTGGATATTCGACAGATATTCACAATAAGGAAATAAGGTGTCTTTTTTTTTCAAACCAATATCAAACCAACTTCACCACGAGACCCGACCTCGGAGAAGGAGCTAAATAGTTATAGGAACTGAGGGAGAAAGCCCCGAGTTCCTGTATGTCCGAACACGGGAGAAAACGGCCCCGCGGATTAAAAGGTTATTAGAACTGCCAAAGGTTCCTACAGTCCGAAAGCGGCTAATGCTTCTGAAGTAAGTGCTGGTTTAAAGAGAGGTACATTCACCGTTAAAAAGTCCAAAGTGCTAAAATCAGATGTTTGGAAGTCATTCTCGCTCGTGTACGACGCAGAGGGAAACCAGCTGCCCTCTGCTTCTTGTGATAAGGGCCAAAAGGTTCTGACATGCAACAAATCAGGCACATCAGGCCCGAATCGTCATGTCTGTCCTGGCTTAGAAGGACCACAGCTGTTGGAATTCAGAGGGAACAAAAGACCGCGGAGAAATGCGCTGATTTCGTTGCTGCGGACCTCCGCCCGTATGATCGGTGCTTGCGGATTAGTTCAGTTAGCGCAACACTTAGTTGACACAGCAGCCACAATAAGCAAATTCGATGTGCGAGACATCCTGCCCCATCCAACAACTGTGTCACGCCATGTAGATGAAAGGGCGCTCAAATTCAGAAGAGCTGTAGTTGATGACATTAATGAGACAGTTGGGAAATACGGGTGTGCTGTGACAACGGATGCCTGGACTGAAACATATCGAAAAACCTCTTTCCCCTCAGCCACCCTGCATTACATAAATTCAGATTACAAATGACTATGTGCCCCTCGTGAAGGATCGGACAGTGGTGTGCGCAGCTAAGATCATGTTGCGGGACTGTAAATTCTGTCCCGCGCAGGCCTCTAGTCTGCAGGACGTTTCTATGTTGATTCCTGATGTGGAATCACTGAACTCTCCTTCGCCGTCTCCCCCTTCGAGTCTGTTTTTGTCAGGTTTTCTCCTCATTTAAGGACTTATTGGTACGGCTAGGCAACGATTAAAATCTTTAACTTTAACAGCCGCGCCTGTTACGGTGTTTGCTGCTCGGTCTGCACAGCAGGCAGTGATACGAAGGGAGAGAAAATAGGGCCAAGAGATTGTGAGGTCTGACTTTTTCCTGGAGAACCATTTTGTGATGCAAATGTATTACTCTGTTGAACGCATATTGTTTTAAGAAGCAAAACGCTTTATTTTTGTGGCCCCAGCCAGCGGCGTCAGTTCAGCCAAAGCTAAGGTATGGCAAGGTCACTATAGTCACATGACTACAGTATCAATAAATAAATATACAAAAATCACCACAAAAGTCTGCTATGTAGCTTATCTGTGTGCAAATGCAGTCTCAGTCACATAGCCGCTAACATAACAATGGACTCGTCTCCGTCTCCCTGTTAGCATTAGCATTAGCATTAGCAGCCTTCACTCCCTGGTCCTCCTTCCTCCGCCGCTGGGGCAACATTGGACCCCTTTTTTATTTGGTGATAAATAAATCTAAAGATACCACATTTCAAAAGGGGATACAAGTGTACTTATTTTTTTTTAAAATTGTGTATTTATTTATTTATTTATTTTTAAGATGATAAAAAAAGGGAAGATGATACTTAGATCAATTGATTGTGTTGTTCAGAATTTCATTTGTAGTTCATTTATATTTATTAAATAAAAGAATAATAAATACAAATTGACACAGAGTAATTCCATAAATTTAGTTTTTTTTTAAAAAGAAAAAAAGAAAAACGAACATTTACATTTTCCCCTGGAGCCGAGGTGGGGCAGCTGCCAAACCCAGTTGACGGCCATGGCCCCAGCCAACTAGCCGGACTACCTTCATCAACACCAAAACGAGGCTGGAACTCTGCTCACAGGACGCAGCAGGGGGTAAGAAGATGTTCAGAAATGATGTTGCTGATATGGGATGTTACACAGCTTCATGTCAAAAGAGGCAAACTGTCCCTTTAAGAGGCGAACTGTCCCTTTAAGAGGCGAACTGTCCCTTTAAGAGGAGAGCTGTCCCTTTAAGAGGTAAATTAATGAGAAGGAGGAAGCAGAGCTATAGAGTTACAGAGTTGCGACACGCTTTGAAGTCGCCGCTAGGGCTGTCACGTGGTTCATGTGAGCCTCCGGAGTTCCAAACATCACAGCGCTGTCAGTCAGTTTGAACGGGTTTTAGCGGGACGGAGCACAAAAATGATAACTTTAACATTTACGACGCAATTTTCGGTAAATATTGACCCATAATGTGCATTGATCACTTCACCGACGATGTATTTTATCAACGTTTTTCTTTTTTGGAGCGGCAGAGACACATTTATCACCATTTTAAATCGTAGAGGGTACCCCTGCATGCTAGCAGGGGGCAGCTACCTCGTCCTCCTTTATACTGAATCATGCCAGTGGTCCAGCTTACCTTCAGATCTACATCCTCCAACAGAGCCTGATGTTACTGTCTGTTCCCAGGATCTACTCCTGTTGTCCCAAACACTCCATCTGTAGAAGATGTCATTCAGTCTGTCTGTTCTCTCTGGTGTCGGATGGACAATGAGCCCCCCCGCGACCCGATCGACGGATTCAGCGGGTATAATGGATGGATGGATGGATTAAAATATGAATTTAACTTTTTTTCTGGTTAAAACCATATTAATGACAAAATAAATGTGTCAGTTGTGAAAAAAAAATAAACAAAACAGATTTAAACCAAACATTTTATTATAAAATGTCATCATGGAAAATGTAAAACAAGCCTTAATAAAGAAGTTCTTTTACTGCTATTTATACTGTTGGGTAGATTAATCTGCAACAATGAACTGTATTTGATCAAATTCAAGGGTTTGGACATTGTAGAAAAGTTCTGAAGTCCTAATAAGGGTTGATCCATGGCAGCAGCGAGCACCACATCTGCTGGCCTCCCTGACAACAACAACAGAGAAATTAATAAATTCATTATCACAGCTGCGAAGTCATGCTGAAAAACACTTACTTAATTAAAGACCAGTCAGCTAATGCCTCACTATGCCAAAAATGTTGTAATTTAATCAATTTACCGGAGAAAATACGTCAGAAATACCAAAAATGTATTAAATATATAGTATTTTGGTAATGTTTTAAAACCTAACAATCAAAACAACTTTACACAATGTCACCTGACAATAAAAAGTTAACGGACTTTAGTGAAATGATCACGTTAATTACCTCACGTTAGCCTCCGTTACCAAGCTTTAAGCTAGGTCCCTAAATCCATTCCATTTTTAACATCAACATCGACATTTCATGCTAACCAAATGTAAAAATAACGATGTCTAAGAGTATACTTCTGATAGATAATGCTTAAAAATGTAAAAAACGTTTAAAATGCTGTTATTTTATTAACTTACCAGTAATTGTTCTTGACGAGCAATTGAGGTTAACGGAGCTGCGTCTCTTGTTTGGAACTGTTGGCGTCTCTGTGACCCACGTGACTTCCGCATTCCTTTCTTTCTATTGAGAATGAGGAGTTGTCGTCATAGTACAGAGCCCCGCCCCTATCCGCCATGTTGGCAGAATGCTAGCGAGAAAACGCCATTCTCTCCGTTCGTTTACATTGTACGCGTGTGTTTTTAAATCAGTAAGTTTAAACAGTGCGGAATTGCAAGAACATGCCTGGAAATCACTGCTGTGTGAAGAACTGTTCCAGTACCTCACATAATACGTTTGGGAAACACAGGAACAACGAAATACATTTTTTTTTCGGTTTCCTAAATGGATGCAGCATCAGGGAGAGCAGGCGTCTGACCTGAGGAGGAGACGCCGGGTTGCCTGGCTGGCTGGACCTTACTTTCGATTGCACCCCTCCGTCGATGAGAGTGTGTTCTCTACATTTTCACTCGGGTACGTTATCTAAAAATCTCTTTATGTTGTTGTCTCTTAAAGCTACGAAGTTACTTTATGTTGTTGCAAACCCTGAAGTGCACCTGACGTTGCTGCCTAGCTAGCTAACTAGCGAACTGTTGCCTCTTCGAAAATTAATGTTAACTACCCCCTAATGTGGCTAATGTGTTAATGTGTACCCCTTCAGCCCTTTTGTCATACCATGAGCAGCGTTACCCTCTCAGTCTGTATCTTTATGTTGCATGTGTTCTGTGATGGGTTTGCCATTGATTGCATAGATTTTTTTCATAAACTATTTATTCTGTTGTAGGTAAGCCATCATATGAGATGTTGGAGAACCACGCTGACTGGACAAATTCAGATTTTTACATTCAACTGTACCTGTGCACATGCTGCTCAAATGTGAGGGTGAAAACCTAATGCCTTTAGATAGGATTGTCACTGTTTGCTGTGCCTTAACGAACATGTGCAAAAGTGTTGTTTGAGTTCATTCCTCATTGTTCATTGCTTTTTAATTTGTTTGAAATAAATGCTTGAAACAACTTGATATGGCTTAACAATGTTTATTAACAGAACAGGAAAAAAGAATAAGGGCGCAAGGTGCAGAATGCAATATACCTCTAGGAAAAGTTAACAGTGCAAAAGAACATGTGTGCATTCAGTATAAAAAGTATAAAAATTTCCAGCATGTAAACATTGACAACAAGCAATAATAAAATAATACTGTTACTAGTGCAAAAGAACAAAGAAACACTATTCAGCACAAGAAGAGCAAAACCATGGCGTGTCAGCGGAGGGTCTGTCCACAAGCCCCACACAACTGAAGTGATACCACTGGACTGGTAAGTGGAGACTCAGAGTCTCCGTGAATGCAGGACCTGTAAAATAAATAAAGTGAAATAAACTAAACAGTAAAAAGCATTTATTTCAAGTTACAGTCTACACATTAGACACATTGATAATGGCTGTAATCTAACCAGGACATGTACACCTTGCATTCAAAATGTTAATGGCTTAAATCTAACCAGGAATGTACGCCTTGCAATCACACATACAAGGGCGTAATTTTGGGTAGGGACGCTAGGGTCACGTCCCTACCAATATTCAGCCCCCTACTCAGGGTCTCCGCGGATCCTTAAAAAGTATTAAAAAGTCTTAAATAAAAAATACTTTTTTTAAGGTCTTAAAATGTCTTAAATTTCGCCGATTTTCGAAGAGTGGCATTAAATTTCATCTGGGCGAAATGAAAGAAAGATATGTCTGGAGAGACGATTTTCTATCGCTCTGTGCACAATATGGCGACCGCTGACGTTTTGTGTGTGCGCCAGTACTTCCGGTGATTTGACAGCTAGCTGGTCAGGTTAGGGCCAGTGGCCGTAAACAAAGGTTAACTTATAGCCGAGAAGAAAGATGATAATATAACGTAGCTAAAAAGACTAGCTTTCTTCAGTAGCCTAATGCTTACCGATTTAGCAAGCCTAGCAGCCTAGTTGCTAATGCTAGCCGCAGTAACGTTACCAACCATACCCGACGTCAAGGAGTTAGCTGAGCAGGGGCAAGAGTATGGAGGTGCAGAGTTAACTTCATAATGGGTGAGTGCAGGTTTCATTCACTTGTTTTCATTCTTTCACAGGATTGATTTACTTCATTGGTTTATCCGATTGCTGGCCGCCGAGCCATTATGTGTCTGGGTTTGTGTAGGTTACTGATCATGGTTGTTAGCAGTCGATAGTCAGGTTGTGAGCGTGATGTGTGTGTGAGTGTATATTTTTTCTATGGGTACGTGCCATTGACTGTATGAGCGGTCTGTGCTCGTTTTTATTTATTTGATTAGATTGGAGATACTTTATTAATCCCGAAGGAAATTAAATTTTGTTGTGTGGTTTATGCTGCAAAGTCACTGTCCATAGTCTGTGCTTCACGTGAGTTGTCCAAAGTTCTGGTTTAAGTTAACTTGGGTAGTAAAATTGTTTTGCTAGTTGTAAAAGCACAGTAGACATAACTCGAAAATTAGGTTCAATTATGGATTTATTTTGCTCAGAGCCTCAGACAAACAGACAGACAAATGGCAGCGAAAACACGCTCCTTCGAAGAGGTGTGACAATTGGGCACGATTGTCCGGTAGTGTGTGGTGTTCCCTTGTGCGTTCAAATCTTATGCGATCATGTTGACACACTGATTCAGTATCACTGAAGCACACATTTCACACTGGACTTTTTTTCAACACCGAACAGCCTAGAGTGTAGTTTTTATATATATTTTTGCCGTGGTAATGGTCTTAATTTTTATTCTTAGAGGTCTTAAAAAGGTCTTAAAAGTCATTAAATTTGTTGATAAAAAATGTGCAGTTTACTGCATTATATGAGTAACATTACATAACACTTAGCTGACTTTTTTTTTATCCAAAGCGACTTATAAGAACACATTATTGGTTACAGTCTCTGGAGAATTGTTGGGTTAGTTGTTTTGCTCAAGGTCACTCCAGGTGTAAACAGAGGTAGCCTAATCGTGGGATTTGAGCTTGCAACCCTGTGATTTAAAGACCAACTCCCTAAACATTAGGATGGCTCGTTAACAGCATCTGCATGCCATTAACTTATGATTGGTAATGCAAAAAAAAAAAACTATCGTGGAGCACTTTTGTGTCCCCACCAATGTCAAAATCAAAGTTACTCCCTTGCACACATAAGTACCCTAGCCAACCCAGAACTGGTTTGTTCACTTTGCAGCCCCCAACACAATAACCTGCTACAGTATGTGTCGTTGGGCTAAAATCAAATGACAACTAAATACCTAAACATAAGCTTTAGCATACATCAAAACATTGGAAACGTTTGTGTACATTGAACATCTCGTTAATCTAGTGTTTACAAAACAAGTCGCAGTTAATTACGTTGTCATTTTGGTCAAGAAGTGTCTCAATGCAATGTAATTACAACACACTAAAATGCATGACAAGAACCTTACCTTTGCCAGTACAACGCTGTTATCATCACCAGAGCCACCTGGAGGCTTGTAGATGGCCAAGTCCTGCACCCAGCCACAGCAGAAAGTCTCGTACGATTCCAAAGATTTGTGACTTTTAAACTCCTGCATAGTGTAGTAACTTACACCAAAGACAAGATAATTGACTATGTCCCTATATGTGCACGCAGGTAACTGGTCCAGGTCTCTGTGCCATTCTGCTGCAGGGAGCTCGTAAGGATCAATATTTTGGATGCTGGACAGTTTCTCCAAATACCGCTGCTTTGCGCTTGTAATAAGCTTGTCCCTGTAAGCTCCCTTTTCTTTCGCCTTATCTCTCTCCATTGCTTTGCTTTCTTTCTTTTGTATTCGTCTCTGCCCGGCCGAAATGACAAATGCGGGAAGATATCCGTTAAGTTAATGGCGTTGCCCCTGGCAACCAATAGATTCTTCTGCCAACATGGCCGACCGGCCGACCGGAGTCACGTGACTCCTCATTCTCAATAGAAGTCTATGGGAGTGTCGCCACTCTCTTTTTACACCACTCTGGGAGGAAGGTACTTGAACCCTGTCAGCTGGCAGCTGTGTCCACCTCTCCTGCAGGTTGTGAGTGGAGCAGATATTCTTCACCTCATTACTGACTCTGCTTTGAGGAGATCTGCGTTCAGCAGCCCATGACTTTTCAATTATATATATCTGTGTGCCCCCACCTCAGCCCGAGTGTGATGCAGACTGTGACGAAACGAGCAACTTTTCTGTGGCGTGAGTCAGCAGACGGAACAGCTGGAGTGGCTCTGATTAATTAACAGGTAGAATCTGTTGCTGGTTCCACTCCTGCTGAGCCGAGCTGAAAGGCTGCTGCCTTCATTCTGAGAATATGATGTAAACTAATGTAACTCTGTTTGTTTGCACCGGCTCTGAGCTGGAAACAGAACCAAACTATAAACTAGGGCTGGGCAACGATTAACATCTTTAATCTAATTAATCGCATGATTTCCCTGATTAATCACGATTAATCGCATTTGTACGCAGAATCCAAAAATGAATCCAAAAGTAGCGTATAGCTTTTAGCTTTTAGCTTTATTTTAAATGTGCTGCCGTATGAATGAAAGTGCCATAACATTTGTTGTGCAAACACACTTTTAACATCAGCATCTTTCTGTAGTTTTTATGTAGAAGCCTCGCTCCACTGTCTGTTTCCTTGAATGACTTGCTGCTATCAGTTGTGTGTTTTGCCTTTAAGTGATATTTTAGACTGGAACTACTACGCTGAGAAGACAATTCAACTTGGCAGTGTTTACAGATGACTTTGGTTCTGTCGACTCCGCCGTCTGGAAGAACTTTAACATGAAAATGGCCGAGTAAAAGTTCCGTACCCTTCTCCATGTTTGGTGGATCCGCCGATTACTTTCTTTTCCTGTTCCACAGCAGACAGCAGCAGACTTTTACAGAATAAAAGCCTGTGAGCAACAGACTTTTACAAAATAAAAGCCTGTGAACAGCAGACTTTTACAAAATAAAAGCCTGTGAGCAGCAGACTTTTACAAAATAAAAGCCTGTGAGCAACAGACTTTTACAAAATAAAAGCCTGTGAGCAGCAGACTTTTACAAAATAAAAGCCTGTGAGCAGCAGACTTTTACAAAATAAAAGCCTGTGAGCAGCAGACTTTTACAAAATAAAAGCCTGTGAGCAACAGACTTTTACAAAATAAAAGCCTGTGAGCAGCAGACTTTTACAGAATAAAAGCCTGTGAGCAGCAAACTTTTACAGAATAAAAGCCTGTGAGCAGCAGACTTTTACAAAATAAAAGCCTGTGAGCAGCAGACTTTTACAAAATAAAAGCCTGTGAGCAGCAGACTTTTACAGAATAAAAGCCTGTGAGCAGCAGACTTTTACAAAATAAAAGCCTGTGAGCAACAGACTTTTACAAAATAAAAGCCTGTGAGCAGCAGACTTTTACAAAATAAAAGCCTGTGAGCAACAGACTTTTACAAAATAAAAGCCTGTGAGCAGCAGACTTTTACAAAATAAAAGCCTGTGAGCAGCAGACTTTTACAAAATAAAAGCCTGTGAGCAACAGACTTTTACAAAATAAAAGCCTGTGAGCAACAGACTTTTACAATAATAAAATAAATAATAAAACAGGGGTGGTCTGTGGCGTAGTGGGCTGAGCAGGCGCCCCATGTACAGAGGCTATAGTCCTCGCTGCAGCGGGCCCTGTGCTGCGTGTTGTTCCCCCTCTCTCTGCCCCCTGCTTCCTGTCTCTCTGAACTTTCCATTAAAGGCACAAAACGAAAAAGAAAACCTGCGTTAATGCGCGATCAAATATTTATCGGCGTTAAATAATTAACGAGTTAATCGCGATTAATCAGGGAAATCATGTGATTAATTAGATTAAAACTTTTAATCGCTGCCCAGTCCTAGTTTATAAACATTTTGGCTTTACTCTGTCTTCTGTCTCTTAAAGGTTAAAACAGATGAAACCTTTTGCTCCAGCTTAAGAAGTTGGATGAAAATGATCCTGAATTAGTCCAACACCAGAATCTTCAGGATCCATCTCAGGGGGTCATGAACGTCTGATCAAACTTTTGAAGACGGGAACATGTGAACCCCTGCAGGGGATGGAGAAGCGAGAGATTTCATTATTCATTATTTTACTCTCAGATTGCTGTTTGGTTTCAGGGAGCAGCAGCTGTTATCACCGAGGGTTCAGCACATTAAGAACTCTCATTTCATGCTCTGGTGATCAAACTGAATACATGTTCTCGCCTTTTCAACTTTGATAACACGCACAGTCCATCCAAAATGTCTTATTGTAGACTAAATCCAACTGTTGCTCTCATTAAAGTCATCAAGTTTTTATTTAAGAGTCCTGAAATATTTAACTTTTGACTTTGATCTCATGGTGAACAGAACGAACATCAGTTTGATCTGAGTTTAGCTTTTATCTTGGACTCATCAGGTGAATGTTGGGGCCTTTTTAGGGAAGTAAGTGAGGTCAACTTCTGAGTTCGGCCTGGTTTTGTTGTCCCATCCTCCCCCACAGATGTCACGGAAAGTCATTCCTTACTCAGTAATTACACTAGAAAAAATGCCCCTCCAAAAATAAGTAAAAAAACAACAAATAAAAGACGTTTTTGCTTGAAATAAGCAAAAAAATCTGCCAATGGAACTAGTGAAAATCGGCTTGTGCAGATTTCTTGAAATATAATGTGATATTTAGGACTTTTGAGATAAAAGTGATCTTGAAATTAGCTTAAAAACCTCTTCAAATGTAAAAAAAAAGCTTGTTTCATATGATATGTGACTCAAAACAATTTGTTTTCAAGACTTTTTCATTTAACCAGATATTCCAGATGTATTGTCTTCAAACAAGTCCCTATATCTGGCTGAAATGGTGCTTGTTAGGCAGTTGTGTCTTATATTAAGTGTAATGAGATATTTTAACTAGAAATGAGACAAATATACTGGGTAAGACTGATTTTTTCCAGTGTAATTTCTTCACTTTGTCTTGGTTTGTCATGTTTCAGCCTCGTCTCATCAGGAGATAAACTACAAACTAAATGAAGCTGCTGAGACAAAGAAAGAAATCCGTTTTCCGTTGTGTTGAGGTTCAGAATCAGGTTTCAGGTTTTCTCAAGTAAAAGTAAAAAGTATTCATCCAAATAATTACTTGAGTAAGAGTAAAAAAGTGCTCGGTGAAAAAACTCCTCAAGTACTGAGTAACTGTTGAGTAACGTCTGATTTATTTGTTAACACAAGCATTCAATCAGACAGACAAAAATACTAAATAATCATCTTTAGGCAAATTAGAGTTCATCCAATTGATCAAATAAATTAAAATGAATTAATTAATTACAAAATAGCTTAAATTAGAATAATCCAGGTAAATTAAAGAACTTCAGTTAAAAATAAAAGAGACTTAGGAAATGTTTAAAACATATGTAACCCATATGTAACCTAAAAAACAAACATTCACCTATCCATGGGGGAAAAACGAGTTTAGGAAACTTAGCGCTACATGTTTCCTCAAGTTAGATGTTGAGTTTCTGCTGAAATGTGCGTTTGTTTTGGTTGCCACAGAAGACACATAATGTAGCTGCTGTTTCTCACTCTTTGTAAGGTAAACATGCTTTCAGTATGAGGCCTCGTCTGCGTCTTCATTTCCCACCGTTGGTTCTGACATTTTTCATCTGTTTCTTTGTTTGTTTGCTACGACTGCTAATGCTAAAGCTAACCCGTCCCGCGGCTGAGATCGAGTACGGTCACGTGACCAGACCGCACGGCTGCGTCTGATTGGTGGAACACAGTCAGGTGGTAGAGCCTTTGGCGGAAGTCTCTCTCTCTGTCAGAATAAAACATTAAAATGAGGCGTACGCGGGGGATAAAAATAATGAGGCGTAGAATACCAAAGAGGTAAGAAGAAAAGTAACCAGCTCATTGTAGCCTAATGTAGCGGAGTAAGAGGACAGTTTCTGCTGCACACATCTACTCAAGGAAAAGTAAAAAGTATAGAGATTTAAAACTACTCCTGGAAGTATAATGTTTTCAAAAAATTACTCAAGTAAATGTAACTCGTTACTACCCCCCTCTGGTGAGTCCCTCTCCGTATAAAACCTTTTGTTTCCACTCTGTGTTTGCTCGTCTTCGGTATCTAAAAGTAATCGGTTAGGTTCAGGAAAAGCATGAGACCTGTTCCCTCATGCGTTTTTCTGATGAATGGTCTTGATGATAAAATAATAAAAAGCACAATTAGTCTCCATCAGCTGGAATATGGATGTGTTGGTCAGACGGTCTGATGTTTCCTCTGACAGCAGCATTGATGTTGAGTATTTAAATTAATACACTGAAACTTTCACTGATTCGTGTATTGATCTGTATCCTCCGCAGAGGTTTACGCAATTCCCCTTTAAATCATCAGCATTGCAGTGTGTTGTTTTGGAGCTTTTGTTTTTATTTAATTGTCCTCGACCTGCTGCCGTGACTCTCCTGACTGTTCCTGTGTGGTCCTGATTAATCTGAACTGCAGGATACGGGTGGAATACACATCAGTTAAAGGTTTCTGAGGTTCATCGATCAGAGTTTCTCATTAATCCGGCTTTTTGTTTCGTTTCTTACACAGTCAGCAGTAAAAGTGAAAGTGAATTAGGTCTCTGGACTTCAAGGCTTTCAACCAACATCACTTTAATTTTATTCAAGATTTTCTGATTGGTTTCAGAGCCACGCTGGATACCTGCCTTCATGAAACTAACCCTAACCCTAAACCTAAGGTCACAGGACCAGAGTCCTAACCCTAAACCTAAGGTCACAGGACCAGAGTCCTAACCCTAAACCTAAGGTCACAGGACCAGAGTCCTAACCCTAACCCTAAACCTTAGGTCACAGGACCAGAGTCCTAACCCTAACCCTAACCCTTAGATCACAGGACCAGAGTCCTAACCCTAAACCTAAGGTCACAGGACCAGAGTCCTAACCCTAACCCTAACCCTAAACCTAAGGTCACAGGACCAGAGTCCTAACCCTAACCCTAACCCTAAACCTAAGGTCACAGGACCAGAGTCCTAACCCTAACCCTAACCCTAAACCTAAGGTCACAGGACCAGAGTCCTAACCCTAACCCTAAACCTAAGGTCACAGGACCAGAGTCCTAACCCTAACCCTAAACCTAAGGTCACAGGACCAGAGTCCTAACCCTAACCCTAAACCTAAGGTCACAGGACCAGAGTCCTAACCCTAACCCTAAACCTAAGGTCACAGGACCAGAGTCCTAACCTTAAACCTAAGGTCACAGTACCAAAGTCCTAACCCTAACTGCCCCCAGGTCACCACCATAAAAAATAATTTATGTGTTTTCCTCAAAAAAAAACATTTTTTAGAAAAGTATTTGGTTGGTTGTTGGAAGTGCAGGCTGCAGCCTACATTTGAATACTTTTTTTATTTATTTTTTATATATTATTATTATTTTTATTTATATGTGTTTATTTTTTTATTGTTTTCATTGTTTCATATTCATTGCACAATGACTTGCTGTCTAATTACTGTGGTTTGTTGTATCGTTTTTGGTCATTTGACTGTTATTTTCTTTCCTGCCATGTGTTTTGGATGTTTGAACTGTTGGTTGTTATATTGACACCTTCCCTAAACCTAAGGTCACAGGACCAGAGTCCTAACCCTAACCCTAAGGTCACAGGACCAGAGTCCTAACCCTAAACCTAAGGTCACAGGACCAGAGTCCTAACCCTAACCCTAAGGTCACAGGACCAGAGTCCTAACCCTAACCCTAAGGTTACAGGACCAGAGTCCTAACCCTAAACCTAAGGTCACAGGACCAGAGTCCTAACCCTAAACCTAAGGTCACAGGACCAGAGTCCTAACCCTAAACCTAACCCTAAGGTCACAGGACCAGAGTCCTAACCCTAACCCTAAGGTCACAGGACCAGAGTCCTAACCCTAACCCTAAACCTAAGGTCACAGGACCAGAGTCCTAACCCTAACCCTAAACCTAAGGTCACAGGACCAGAGTCCTAACCCTAAACCTAACCCTAAGGTCACAGGACCAGAGTCCTAACCCTAACCCTAAGGTCACAGGACCAGAGTCCTAACCCTAACCCTAAGGTCACAGGACCAGAGTCCTAACCCTAAACCTAAACCTAAGGTCACAGGACCAGAGTCCTAACCCTAACCCTAAGGTCACAGGACCAGAGTCCTAACCCTAAACCTAAACCTAAGGTCACAGGACCAGAGTCCTAACCCTAACCCTAAGGTCACAGGACCAGAGTCCTAACCCTAACCCTAAGGTCACAGGACCAGAGTCCTAACCCTAAACCTAAGGTCACAGGACCAGAGTCCTAACCCTAACCCTAAGGTCACAGGACCAGAGTCCTAACCCTAAACCTAAGGTCACAGGACCAGAGTCCTAACCCTAAACCTAACCCTAAGGTCACAGGACCAGAGTCCTAACCCTAACCCTAAACCTAAGGTCACAGGACCAGAGTCCTAACCCTAACCGCCCCCAGGTCACCACCATAAAATTAATTTAAACAATTTCCTCAATAAAACATTTCTTAACCCAAATAAAACCGCCCATTTTTCTCTTTATATACACCTTGATGTCCCTTCCAGTTACTTCAAAACCATTTCAGTGCCAGGTCACCAGTAAGGCGTGCACCCCCTTGGCTTCGACACCAAACTCCATGGCAGCTAATAAGTTGCGTAAGAGGGGAGCCACTGAGTAGAAACTCACAAACCCAAACCTATCTCAGGTTGGTACATCTGTTTTTCTCATTTTTCTTTTCTCGGTTAGTAATGAAACCTTCTGAGTGACTGTGAGGCGGGTCACACCATCAGCCGGCGTGCTGAATGGTGTCGGAGGTCCTCCCTTCTAACGAGTCCGTCCTCCTTTACATCACTTTCCTCCAGCTGGTGACGCAGCAGCCGATCCGATGAGGCAACAGCTGTCGGCCCCAACCTCCCGCAGAGTTCAGCTGGCACCGTGACAGCCGCCCACGGCCGCATTCACGAGCTGTGACACCCGCCTACTTGCTGTAATTTCAGCTCCACTTACATTTGATGGTCTGTTTGAAAAGCTGAAAGCTCCAGATGACAACCAGCTGTTAAAGAGCCCCGAGCTGTCTGCACCTTGATGCATTGATTTCTGTAAAAAATGAAAAACCCGGCGCAGTCTGTGAGAATGTGCGCTGACTTTTATTACGGTGTCGGATTAAAGCATCAGTTTTTTTTTTCAAGCACAGAAAGAAGAAGCATGCCTGGCACATCGAAAACATACATCAAACCTTTTAGAGAGGGAATAAACATCCAAACATGGTGAAAGGAGTGTCACAACATCATCATCTGTGCACACAAACTCAAAAGCAGCAACACAAAGTAATCATCCGCCCGGCTCTGTTCGTCCCGTCGTCCACCACAACATCCGCCACTCAGTCTGAGGGAAACCAAACCAGCAGTATGATGACACTTTTATCTTATTTTATCTTATTTGATTTTATTGCTTTCACTGTTCTTTTATTATTTTTTATTTGTTTTTACTTCTTCTTCTCTTTATTTATTACCTGCTGTAAATCACTTTGTTACACCGTAAGGATCGTCTGTAAAGGGCTGTGTAAATAAAGTACATTTACATTTACATGAGAAGTTTACAGAATTATTATGCTAAAGCCAGAGTCGGGCTGTTTGACTGAGCGTTCACGGTGCTGAGACTTTTTTAAGTTTCTGTAATGCAGTTAAATACTAATTATAAGCAGGGGGAAATGGAGATTGTGTTGTACTCTCTTGCAGCTAATTAATTCCAGATAATTGCTTGCTTGGCTTCAGGAGACTCGCAGCGAGGTGCACAACAGGTCAGAAATTCTCTTCAAATGTAAGATTTCTCTACAGGCAGGCCCACAATTACCAGTTCAATCAGGAATAATGAATATTTACTTTGTTCTCAGGACATTTCTTTTCCCCCGCAATTAAAGTTCTTGTCAAGGAAAGCCACAGGAATTGTTTAGAAATTGACTTCATCCTCTTTAACGGCCCTCCAGCCCCTGAGAGCGTAATCCCCTGCATTCCCGTCCTTGGAAGGGATTTGTTATGAGACATCTTAAGGATGTTCTTAAGGACGATGTTTTTATCAGCGGCTGCTGTACGAATCCCCCGGTGTAAAATATCAACATGCACTCAGCCAACCAGCAACCACTAAACGGCTTCAATGTAATGAGAAATAAAGTAAAAGTGCATTCATCTGCTGCTGGCAGGCTCGGCTGACATTGGTTTGGAGAGGAAACCTCCAGAAGGACATCTGTTGTTGTTCAGCTTCTCACAGCCTCAGCTGGGTCATCGTTCCCCGAGCTGAGGCCGTGTTCTGTGACTCTGACAAAGAGAGACTTTATGATATTCAAACGTCCTAAATAAGAAAACTCACTGACGGCCAGAGGTCCGTTTCACAAAGCAGGTTCAACAAACTCTGAGTCTGTTCCTGACCTCTGAGTTGATCTACTCTGAGATAGAAAACCCTGAGTTTTCGGTTCCAGAAACGCTGATTTGAGTGAGTTTACTCAGCTCTGAGTAGGTTCACCTTGAGTTTAGCGCGTGCGCCACAACTTTAAAAAGCCAGCATCAATGGAGCCCCGATTCGACGAGTCACCATGGCAACGGGGAAGAGGAGGGGCTACGTTTTTCACCAACCTCGAATTGGAAATCTCAATGCGCTCATACGGCGAGTTTCAATACGTTTTTAGAAATAAGTGCAACACCGCTGCGTTCTCGTTCTTTATGGGCTGACTGCAAAAAGTTTAGTACAAAGTAGGGGTGGGCGATATGGAAAAAATGTTGTATCACGATTTTTTTGCATAAAATCACGATTTCGATTTTTTATCACGATCTTCCATCCAAAAAAAAAAAAAAAAAGACCAATTACAGTAGAGTTAAATCGACATGCTGAACCACAGAAGAGCTAAGGAGTAAAAGAAAGAATTTGGCAATCAACACATTGTAATTCAACTGTAACCCAATTCTAGATGAAAAATAATGATCTAATTGATGACATCTGACACAGTGAGAGTGAAGCAACCGGAAATAGAAAAACGAACCACTGATGACGACTTGACTCCACCTCATGATGCCATTTAGCAACAGATGAGCAACGCTGCATGTTCATTTACTGCAGCCACAGTCACGCACTGCCATCACCAGAGCGCCCTAAAGGAATACTTTCCAGCTGTAATGTTTGTCACGGTCGCGGTGCTTCCCTTTTCTCTTGCACCGTAGTTAGCTTACGAGCTAACGGTTTCCTCATCCGACCCGAGAGTGCTGCTGCTGGCCGTGAGTTTCTCCCGTGCGCCGCTATGGATGTGCTGTGGATGGTGCCGCTGCTGCCGTTCTCATTCCTGATGTGGACCAGCAGCAGTGGGTTAGGGTAGAAGAAACCCCGAACCAATTCCAAATTACAGAGGTGGATTTCCTCTTCTTCACCAGCTCGTCGGCTTGGCTTTTAGCCATGGCCGTCCATGCGTTTTCTAAGTTTTTACAAACACAACATGGAGGCGTGTAAGAAAGTGTCACGACGCACAGTTCGCTATGATTGGTCGGTTAGGTTAAGGACGCCCTACGTCTGCCGCATCGACGGGAACCAGCATTAACAAAAATAAATAAATCATTGCGCTGATTGGTAAAGGCGATCTATACGGTTTCTCTAATTTGGTAGATCGCCTGCGCACCCCTAGTACAAATCAAGAAAAACCTCAGAATTCTCCTTTAATAACGACAACATTAGGCTACTCTCGGGCTGCCAGCACAAAATCTGTTTTTAATCATAACCAGATCATATCTCAAAGTTTGAGCTGCAGAAGAATCCCATCGAATTAGATTCTTGGTTTTCTTTAACACAGGTTTGGGTTAGAAGGTGATTGTGGTTCTTTTTACAATGCAACTGTTTCTTTAATGGCCGCCGTTTTTACACTTACAGGTCATAAATTTGAGTGTAATCATCGTTCCTTTGGTGGGACTGCCCCAACTTTAAGCAAGCTGATTTTAAACATGTGAAAGATCTCATCCACTGTCATTCAGTCAGATATCTGAGAGTATTTTGTCCCGTACAGTTTCATCCCTTTGGCCAGCAGAAAGCCCTGAAGGGAAACTTCCAACACCACTGCATGCTCCACGCTCCAGTCATTTATTTTCGCTTCTTTTCAGCTAATTGAGTCATTTGTAATAAAATACCAACCTTGTAGTTCATGGTCTTTAGTTTGGACTGAAATATTCACAATCTGGCCAGAGAGAGCAGCATCTCCAGGCTCTGCCACCACAGTAATGTGTCTCAGGGTCTCTACTGTGCTTGTTGAGGTCATGGTTTCTCACTCAAACTCACTCCTAACCTGGAGAAAGCAGCCTGCAGGTCTCCAGCAGAGAATCGTGGCTTTACTTTGAGCTTATTATTCGCCTCATTAGCCTCCAAAGCAAAGCGACGCCGGTGGACGCGGTGACTAACAGAGCCATAAAGCAAACATTCACCACAAGGCTTCTCCACTTAGTGGGATCTGGGTTCAGGAGGCTTCAGGTAGCGCTCCACAGCTCCAGACTCTCATTGAGGCAGAGTTCAGAGTTTTCCAGGTTCTGCATCTGGAGCTGAAGACCTTTGTCCTTTGAACAGATGCTAAGGCTGAATGTTCTAACCCCGTCTCCCCGTTAAATCAGCCATTAAACAGAGAAAATGGCTTTTTTTTTGTCCAGCTTTATTCTCAGTTTGGGTGTTTTCTCTTTGCTTCCCAGAGGCACTTCTTGTTCTGGATGTCCAGCTGTAGGACGGATGTGATGAAGTCCGATTGGAAATGATGAGTTTTCTCTGGCCACGCACCCTGCGATCTGCTCCAGATGTTCGGATAAAACCTCCAGGAGGAGCCGAGGAGCTCCGCCCACCTCACAGAGCCACTTCCTGTCTGTTGCCATTGGCTGATGGCGCCATGATGGCGGCGGTGGGCGTGGTCTTCTTGATGGAGGTGAGGCGGATGTGGGAGGTGCTGTGCAGGTAGCTGGCCTGGCGCTCGGGACGGAGACCCCGACCACATCGCAGCTGACTGAGGAAGAGGAGCAAAGAGTCAGAATCATAAAAGGGTTTCATGTCTTTCTGCTTTCTAGGGCTGGGCAACCATTAACATGTTTAATCTAATTAATCACATGATTTCTCTAATTAATCCAAAAGTAGCGTATAGCTTTTAGCATTTAGCTTTATTTTAAATGTGCTGCCATATGAATGAAAGTGCCATAACATTTGTTGTGCAAACACACTTTTAACATCAGCATCTTTCTGTAGTTTTTATGTAGAAGCCTCGCTCCACTGTCTGTTTCCTTGAATGACTTGCTGCTATCAGTTGTGTGTTTTGCCTTTAAGTGATATTTTAGACTGGAACTACTACGCTGAGAAGACAATTCAACTTGGCAGTGTTTACAGATGACTTTGGTTCTGTCGACTCCGCCGTCTGGAAGAACTTTAAAATGAAAATGGCCGAGTAAAAGTTCCGTACCCTTCTCCATGTTTGGTGGATCCGCCGATTACTTTCTTTTCCTGTTCCACAGCAGACAGCAGCAGACTTTTACAAAATAAAAGCCTGTGAGCAGCAGACTTTTACAGAATAAAAGCCTGTGAGCAGCAGACTTTTACAGAATAAAAGCCTGTGAGCAACAGACTTTTACAAAATAAAAGCCTGTGAGCAACAGACTTTTACAAAATAAAAGCCTGTGAGCAGCAGACTTTTACAAAATAAAAGCCTGTGAGCAACAGACTTTTACAAAATAAAAGCCTGTGAGCAGCAGACTTTTACAGAATAAAAGCCTGTGAGCAGCAGACTTTTACAAAATAAAAGCCTGTGAGCAGCAGACTTTTACAAAATAAAAGCCTTTGAGCAACAGACTTTTACAAAATAAAGGCCTGTGAGCAGCAGACTTTTACAAAATAAAAGCCTGTGAGCAACAGACTTTTACAAAATAAAAGCCTGTGAGCAACAGACTTTTACAAAATAAAAGCCTGTGAGCAACAGACTTTTACAAAATAAAAACCTGTGAGCAACAGACTTTTACAAAATAAAAGCCTGTGAGCAACAGACTTTTACAAAATAAAAGCCTGTGAGCAACAGACTTTTACAAAATAAAAGCCTGTGAGCAGCAGACTTTTACAGAATAAAAGCCTGTGAGCAGCAGACTTTTACAAAATAAAAGCCTGTGAGCAACAGACTTTTACAAAATAAAAGCCTGTGAGCAGCAGACTTTTACAAAATAAAAGCCTGTGAGCAGCAGACTTTTACAAAATAAAAGCCTGTGAGCAGCAGACTTTTACAAAATAAAAGCCTGTGAGCAGCAGACTTTTACAAAATAAAATAAATAATAAAACAGGGGTGGTCCGTGGCGTAGTGGGCTGAGCAGGCGCCCCATGTACAGAGGCTATAGTCCTCGCTGCAGCCGGCCCTGTGCTGCATGTTGTTCCCCCTCTCTCTGCCCCCTGCTTCCTGTCTCTCTGAACTTTCCATTAAAGGCACAAAAGCCCCAAACAAATTTATAAAAATAAAAACTGCGTTATCGTGCGATGTAACTCGATAATAACGAGTTAACTCGCCCAGCTCTAACTTCTTTAAAGTTATGAGGAATAAACACCAAACAGGACCCAAAAGCAGGAGCTTATTTCCCTTCAGATTTGCAGGTAAATCCTGCAGCTGCAGCAGCAGCAAAGCCTCAGCCTCCTCAGGTCGCCGTTTCTCTGCCAGCTTGTGTTCATTAAAAGAATTTCCAGCCTCCCGCTGAGCCGCATTAATGAAGGATGTTTAATATGAGTGGAAGCTCTCAGAAAGGATGAGGCCGTTATTACCGACTCACAGATAAAAACCCAGCGCTCGCCCTGTGGACGTGTGCGGACTGTGTGTCTGAGTGATCAGTGGAACAAATGTTCAGCCTCCTGGAAAGTTTTGATTAGTCTACAGTTTCAATTTAGCACGGTCTGTACGCACAGAGCAAAACGCCGAACACGTCCAGAGCAGCCGGCTGTCAGAGAGGAAGAAGAGGAGGCTGACTCATCATGTGGTTAAAATGCTTAAAGAACGTGTTTGGCCTTCAAACAGACAGATGTGTAACGATGACGTCGTGGGTCTGAGGGCTTCAGAGGTCAGACTGAGACATCTGAGAAGAGGTTTGGGTCCATGTTTTCTGTCGCTGAAATGAAAGTTATTGTATCCACCAGCCTTCAGTTGGTGCTGCTTTGGTTTTTGTTGGGTTTAGTTTAGCTTTTACTGTTAAAGCATTAAAAATACATAAAAGAACATAAAGAGAAACAAATTAAATCAAGTTCAAAGATATCGTGCAGATTTCATGCATAGATACATGAGAAAATAAATGTTTTTAACCTGGATTTAAAAATGTCTCCATTTGGTGAAAGTTTAATCTAAAGTTTACCAGAAATAGTTTAAAATCTCCATTTTTTTCCAGCTGACTGGGTGCAGAAACATTTTATTAGTTACTTTGAAATTTGCCAAAGCTGTCACAGAAAATAATTATTAGTAATAATAATTATAATTATTATAAATAAATAGTATTATTATTATTAATTATATTATTATTTTTAATTATATCAATAATAAATATTTTTATTTTAATTATATCAATAATAATTATTATTATTTTAATTGTATCAATAATAATAATAATTATTTTAATTTAATTTAATTTAAATAATTTCATAAATATATATACATTCATAATAATAATGATAATATGAATAATAATACAATATTATTATTATTATTATAAATAATTATGATTATTATTAATAATAATTATTATTATTTTAATGATACAAATAATAATAATTATATTATAATTGTATTATAATTTCTTAAATATATATATATATATATTCATAATAATAATGATAAAATCCTTCTCCCAAAGTGCAGAGAGACAGATAAATCTGATTAATTAAACTAAGCTGTTCTTTATGATAATAATGATAAAATCAGATAAATCTGACCTGTTGAAGTGCCTGCGGAAGCTCTCGCTGAGCAGGTAGAGGGCGAAGGGGTTTACGCAGGAGGAGGAGAAGCTGAGGACCCGGGCCAGCAGGGTGATGACCAGGTGGGCCAGCGACAGGTCCATCTGGTGGTAGTGGAAGGAGCGGTACATGTAGAGCACGTGGTTGGGGAACCAGCACAGGGCGAACAGGCCCACGAAAACCAGCACGATCTTAGCCAGACGCTTCCTGGTCTCCATCTGAAAGAGGCGGAACAGCAGAGGGGGGTAGTAACGAGTTACATTTACTTGAGTAAGTTTTTGAAAACATTATACTTCTAGGAGTAGTTTTAAATCTCTATACTTTGTACTTTTACTTGAGTAGATGTGTGCAGCAGAAACTGTCCTCTTACTCCGCTACATTAGGCTACAATGAGCTGGTTACTTTTCTTCTTACCTCTTTGGTATTCTACGCCTCATTATTTTTATCCCCCCGCGTACGCCTCATTTTAATGTTTTATTCTGACAGAGAGAGAGACTTCCGCCAAAGGCTCTACCACCTGACTGTGTTCCACCAATCAGACGCAGCCGTGCGGTCTGGTCACGTGACCGTACTCAATCTCAGCGGCGGGACGGGTTAGCTTTAGCATTAGCAGTCGTAGCAAACAAAGAAAGAAACGGATGAAAAATGTCAGAACCAACGGTGGGAAACGAAGACGCAGACGAGGCCTCATACTGAAAGCATGTTTACCTTACAAAGAGTGAGAAACAGCAGCTACATTATGTGTCTTCTGTGTCAACCAAAACAAACGCACATTTCAGCAGAAACTCAACATCTAACTTGAGGAAACATGTAGCGCTAAGTTTCCTAAACTCGTTTTTCCCCCATGGATAGGTGAATGTTTGTTTTTTAGGTTACATATGGGTTACATATGTTTTAAACATTTCCTAAGTCTCTTTTATTTTTAACTGAAGTTCTTAAATTTACCCGGATAACTTTAATTTAAGCTAATTTGTAATTAATTAATTCATTTTAATTTATTTTATCAGTTGGATGAACTCTAATTTGCCTAAAGATGATTATTTAGTATGTTTGTCTGTCTGATTGAATGCTTGTGTTAACAAATAAATCAGACGTTACTCAACAGTTACTCAGTACTTGAGGAGTTTTTTCACCGTGCACTTTTTTACTCTATTTTTTAAACCCCAGCCAACTAGCCGGACTACCTTCATCAACACCAAAACGAGGCTGGAACTCTTCTCACAGGACGCAGCAGGGGGTAAGAAGATGTTCATAAATGATGCTGCTGATATGGGATGTTACACAGCTTCATGTCAAAAGAGGCGAACTGTCCCTTTAAAACAGTGGGATGAAAAGCGGCTGCTGCACATCCACAGTCTGTAGCTAACTCTGCTGGAACTTTAGCCTCAGACAGAGTTTATCCTCTGGGCTCTGGTGTCCTCTGAGGCTGCTGCTGGATGGAAGATGCTCCTCAGCAGCAGCTGATTGGATCCCTCAGGGGCTGAAAGTCGGGTTCAGAATCGATCGGGCACGATGCAGAAGCCCTTAACAGCACATCCATCGCTGCACATAAACATGTGGTGTGTGTTGTGTGGAAGTGCTTCTCTGTGTAGCTCAGACATCATGTCAGACCTGAGATGAACATGTTTCTGATGCTTTCAGGTATCAGAGGAGCAGCGGACCATGTCTTTCCTCTTTTTAAAACCCATTCCTGTAGTTCCTTCAGCCTGAGAAGAGGCTGAAAAACCGCTGAAAGCTCCAGGATGTGGAGCAGAAAGGAGGACATTGGTCTTTCCTTCCCTTCTGGGTCCATCTGTTTGGTTTGGACCACAGATGGACAACAGGTTCATATTTTTCTGCTGGATTTCAGCTCTTGTAATACTGTACATTTCAGATACTTTTTAATTCTTATTTTATATTCTTTATTCATTTTTATTCATATTTCATATTTAATTTTAATTCTCTTTTTAATTGGTAGCAGGACAAGGACTAATTTCACTGCACATTGTACTGTGTATGATTGTGTATGTGACAGATAAAACTATCCTGAATCTTGAACCTGGTTCTGGATTTTATTAGAGCAGAGCGACAGTCTGGAAACGCGTTCAGTGTCTTAATGGTCAGATTTCAGTCCCAGGTTCTGATGGAAGGAAAATCTGTGAATGAGAGCAGCTTTATGGGGAGTTCAGCTGGATTAATAAACACTTTACTGTTTAAAGCAGGGGGGTCAAACTCATTTTCACATCAGCATAATCGTTGCCCTCAAAGGGCCGGATGTAACTTATAAATGTAACTACTCCTTAATGTTAAATAACTCTGAATTTATTACTTATTCAAGTTACAAATATTACATTTATATCTACATAGATGTAAAAAATATATATGTGTGCTTGTTGCTCTGTTATTATATCATAAATCCGTTTAATTTGTCAGGTTATGAAACCCACATCAACTCCATCAATCAACCATCAAACTATCCGAGTGAATAAAGAAAAATAACATCAGACACAAGTTAGGACATTTTCTTTGTTCAGAACTTGAAATATCAAACAAAGCTAGCTTTTACTGCCGCGTTGTTTTCGGTTGCGATCACAGTTTGCCTTTTAATTCTGGGGTAATTTGTTGTTTTTCTTGAGGCCTGATGTCGGCACACTGAGCTCCGTGTTTGGTCTCAGAATGCCGACATAGATCGTACTCTTTGACAACCGCCTCAGAACACAAAAGACAGACCGGTTTTTCTCCTGGAAGCACAAACACGTATTCACTTTCCGATCTTTCTTGAAACAGAAAAACTGATGCAGATGGAAGGGCATCTGCATCAGTTTTTCTCTTCCTGGACATTTTGGGATCATTATTTGTATTTCTCAATTCCACTTGTTGGGAAAATCGCATCGATTTGGAAACATTGCAGTCCAGTGGCGGGATGATCTGTGATGCAGTATTTCTGACGGCAGGACGCCTTTCCTCTGAGGAGCAGGAGCAGAGATCAGGGCTCACAGCAGCAGGCAGCTGTTGGTGCTAAAAGCTTTTTCTTATTGCTGTCATCTGGCAGGACGTTGAATAACTCTGATCCTCAATCCTAAAGTTTCAATCCAGGGGACTAACCGGGTCACTAACCTGGGAACTAATCAGGGAACTAATCGAGAACTAACCAGGTCACTAATCGAACACTAACCAGGTCACTAATCGGGAACTAACCAGGGAACTAATCGGGAACTAACCAGGGAACTAACCGGGAACTAACCAGGTCACTAATCGGGAACTAACCAGGTCACTAATCGGGAACTAACCGGGTCACTAATCAGGAACTAATCGAGAACTAACCAGGGAACTAACCAGGGAACTAACTGGGTCACTAATCGGGAACTAACCAGGGAACTAACCGGGTCCCTAATCGGGAACTAACCAGGGAACTAACCGGGTCCCTAATCGGGAACTAATCGGGAACTAACCGGGTCACTAATCGGGAACTAATCGGGAACTAACCGGGTCCCTAATCGGGAACTAACCAGGGAACTAACCGGGTCCCTAATCGGGAACTAATCGGGAACTAACCGGGTCACTAATCGGGAACTAACCAGGTCACTAATCGGGAAATAACCAGGAAACTAACCAGGGAACTAACCGGGTCACTAATCGGGAACTAACCAGGGAACTAATCGAGAACTAATCGAGAACTAACCAGGGAACTACCCGGGTCACTAATCGGGAACTAAACAGGGAACTAATCGATAACTAACAAGGGAACTAACCGGGTCACTAATCGGGAACTAACCGGGTCACTAATCGGGAACTAACCAGGGAACTAATCGGGAACTAACCGGGTCACTAATCGGGAACTAACCGGGTCACTAATCGGGAACTAACCAGGGAACTAACCGGGTCACTAATCGGGAACTAACCAGGGAACTAACCAGGGAACTAATCGATAACTAACCAGGGAACTAACCCGGACACTAACTAAGCGAGAGGTCTGAGTTTCTTGTGTTTCTGCTCCACCTGCAGGACCTTATTTACCTGGTTCAGTTGATCAGGAAGCATGTAAAACGGGTTCTTTAATCGTTGTTTTTGCTCTGAGCCTTCTGACAGACAGACAGCCTACTTCCTACTTTCTGTCAGACATGACACATGTCAACAGGATCGGCTGAATAAAGGAGGAGGACTGAGCAGCTTACCAGGACTAACTCAGCTCTCATAAATAAACTCACTGATTCAAAGAACACAGACTTTTTTCTTTGCTTCACTGGTGAAGTTACTGAGTGTACTTCACTCAGCATGAGGGTGCAGATCAGAGGCCCAATCATGCATTTACTGGCATTAACAACTCTCATTTCTTTAATTCATGCTCAGTAACACCAGATCCAACTGAATTAAATCCAGATAAAGAATAAATGAAGCTCTGGAGACGTCCGTTATCAGTCAGTCTGGTGAGATCGTGGAGCAAAAACTAAATACATTCTGAGACAGTGTGAGAGGCAGAACCTCTTCTAAACGTTTTCATGACCTAAATCTGCCAAATAACCCGACATTATATCGCTGGATGTTTATCCTTTGCTCAACGGGGGGCTTAAATACGACCCAAGTGCACCCCCACTTCCCCATACTGGAAAAAATCAAAGTCTTACCAAGTATATTTGTCTCATTTCTAGTCCAAATATCTCATTACACTTAATATAAGACACAACTGCCTAACAAGCACCATTTCAGCCAGATATAGGGACTTGTTTTAATACAATACATCTGGAATATCTTGTTAAATGAAAAAGTCTTGAAAACAAATTGTTTTGAGTCATATTTCATATGAAACAAGCTTTTTTTTTTTACATTTGAAGAGGTTTTTAAGCTAATTTCAAGATCACTTTTATCTCAAAAGTCCTAAATATCACATCTTATTTCAAGAAATCTGATTTTCACTAGTTCCATTGGCAGATTTTTTTGCTTATTTCAAACAAAAACGTCTTTTATTTGTTGTTTTTTTTACTTATTTTTGGAGGGGTATTTTCGCGATGTGATGTCACACACTCATTCATCAGCATACGCAGGCTCTCTGAGGAATCTAATCACCGCCTTTATGTTTTTCACTTTGATATGAACCAGTAGGCTTCATACAGCAGGATTCTCACAGGTGGCCTCGACTCTTTGCTTTTTGAGATAATCCCATGAAATACACATTAAATACACATTAAATACACATTAAACGGGATTTATTTTCTTTCTACTCTGTGTTTCCAGATCCTTAAAGCTCCGATCTTCTGACTGTGCTGAGGCGAACAGGAAACCCCTTCAAATCAGGACCTCACCAGCTCGAAAACTACGATATGTAACTTACATTTCTATATGTTTTATATGTTGAATACAGAGGGACTTCCAGCAGGGATGTCTGTGTGTGGTGCAGCATCCGATGCATTTCTTATCCTAGGGAACTGAATTAATCAGCTTTGCTCTCAGATGAGACAGAAGATGTGTTCGGTGTGGATGTGAAGAAGCTCTTCTCATTCAGGAAAGAATCGCTCCTGCGTGGGAAGCCACAGATACATTTAGCTGTAATGAGCTGAATTACACGACACACAATACGACACAAATGGAGAAACTGAGACGGGAAACGGGGAGAATTTAATGCCGAAGATTAGATTTCTGACTTCAGGGGGAATGGAAATCAGTTTCACCAGAAACTCTGGGAGTCATAAATCCATTTGGTTTATCGTTTAAGGATAATTCTCACCATAAATAACTTTTTTAAAACGTTAGAAAGTATTTTAAAAGAGAAATGTTTCTCCAGTCCCAACATGGCTCGCAGCTGCAGCCAAATCTGAGGCAAAACTGTGTTAATTATGTCTTAGTTTTTTATTCCATGTTTAGTTTTTAGTTTAGCCATGTTTTAGTTTTCCCTCAGGCCTTAGTTTTCTAGTCCAGGTCCGGTATTTAGTTTTGCCATGTTTTTCCCCTCACCTATCACTCACTCAGTATTTAGTTTCCAGGTTGTTTTTGGCAGATCCTACCCGTCAACATCCTTCATGCCATGACCCCGAATCCAAGGTAAGTATTTATCCATGCCATGTCAAGTCTTTTGTTTTGTTTCGTATTTATTCCACAGTTTAGGTTTTTGCTTTGTCCTTTTGTTTTTGTGAATAAATCAAGTTTTCTTTTTGAAAAGTCTGCGTCCGTGTCCTGCCTCCAACCAGCCCAACCGGACACCGTCAGCTGGAGAAAACCAACAGGACGACTGGTGATGTTCTTTCCTGGCAGAAGAATCAGCCGTCATTATTTAGCAGCTTCCACCCAGCAGGGATTACCCCCCCGGAGCAGGAGTCTGTGCTGGGTGATAAGGTCCATCCCATTCAGGTGAAACCCCGACAACAGTTCTTCTCTTCGTGTGTGATGCTGCTGCCTGAACACATCAGCACCAGTTTGAGCTTCTTCTGGGGAAACATGTCGGCTCCCTGAGTCTGATCATTTATCTCAGCTTAGGTTTCATTCTGGGAGCCTTTAAATGGTCACAAACTCAGCTACCCATAATCCAACAGTGTTCACTGGACTCTGATTGGTTTAAAGGGACAGTTCACCTCTTTAACATGAAGCTGTGTAACATCCCATATCAGCAACATCATTTCTGAACATCTTCTTACCCCCTGCTGCGTCCTGTGAGCAGAGTTCCAGCCTCGTTTTGGTGTTGATGAAGGTAGTCATCAATAATTTGACATCGATAATCTAATTCCATCCTTACTTTCACAGCCACCAAGTGTTGGGGGAGGAAAACTTAATGCGTTCAGCATAAAAATACATCCTCCCACAATGTGACAAATCTTCTTTTTCTGTCTTGCTGGGGGGGGCGAGTCCAACTAAACCTCCCACTGAGACACATTTGTGCTGGCTGCACAGTTCATGTCCACAAGCACAGATATCATTTCATTTTATTTTATTTATTTTCCCCATGCTGCTGAGAACCTGAGCTGTTCATTCTCTGTTCAATCCAAAGGGAAACAAACATTCAGCTGCACTTTACTCTGCCTCCCGGGGTTGTAAATATGTCACGGCTCTTGTTTTTCCTGGTTTTGGTTTGGCTGCAGCATAATAACACACATCAGAGTGGTCTGAATGGCTGATACCATTCAGACGGTGAAGAATGAAGTTTCCCACCTGTGTCAGACTTCCCACTCACAGATATGACACAGGTGGGTGTGTTTCTGCTGATACGGGATCAATATGATGACAAACAGATGTTTTAGCTGCTTATCGACCGAGATTACACACGACCGAAGAGCTTTTTCCTGCTACAGCACCGAGCTAAAACTCCTAATTCTTTTAAATCAAGCTGGAAATTATGGCCGGGCAGCGATTAAAATGTTTAATCTAATTAATCACATGATTTCCCTGATTAATCACGATTAATCGCATTTGTACGCAGAATCCAAAAATGAATCCAAAAGTAGCGTATAGCTTTTAGCATTTAGCTTTATTTTAAATGTGCTGCCATATGAATGAAAGTGCCATAACATTTGTTGTGCAAACACACTTTTAACATCAGCATCTTTCTGTAGTTTTTATGTAGAAGCCTCGCTCCACTGTCTGTTTCCTTGAATGACTTGCTGCTATCAGTTGTGTGTTTTGCCTTTAAGTGATATTTTAGACTGGAACTACTACGCTGAGAAGACAATTCAACTTGGCAGTGTTTACAGATGACTTTGGTTCTGTCGACTCCGCCGTCTGGAAGAACTTTAACATGAAAATGGCCGAGTAAAAGTTCCGTACCCTTCTCCATGTTTGGTGGATCCGCCGATTACTTTCTTTTCCTGTTCCGCAGCAGACAGCAACAGACTTTTACAAAATAAAAGCCTGTGAGCAACAGACTTTTACAAAATAAAAGCCTGTGAGCAACAGACTTTAACAAAATAAAAGCCTGTGAGCAGCAGACTTTTACAGAATAAAATAATAATTATAATAATAAATTTATTTATATAGCACCTTTCATACATAAAATGTAGCTCAAAGTGCTTAACAAATAAGATCAATATAAAAAGTAAAGCAATAAAGTAAAACAATCACAAGAACAGCAAAATAGAGCACAATAGAACATGTCACCCGGGGGGGGGGGGGGACAGAGCAAGGAGGAAACAGACACAAACCAAAGACAAAGCATTAAAAATAAAAAATAAAAATGAATTTACCAATAAAATATAGAAACATCAAATGCAATATACAAATAGTAATAATAATAATAATAATAATAAAATCTATAAAACTTGTGGAAGGCGAGGGTGTATAGATGTGTTTTTAGCTGCTTTTTAAAGTGTGTAATATCTGTTGACTGACGAATGTGCACTGGTAAAAAGTTCCAGATTTTTGGTGCATAAAAACAGAAAGCAGCTTCACCCGTCTTTTTATATTTCATCCTAGGAACACTTAGTAAAGTAGCACCTGATGATCTCAGAGCTCGACCCGGAACATACTCCGTGAGTAGTTCTGAAATGTACGGAGGTGCTAATCTATTCAGAGATTTAAAAACCAATAAGAGAATTTTAAAATCTATTGTAAAAGACACAGGGAGCCAGTGTAGTGAAGCTAGAACAGGTGTGATGTGTTCTCTCTTTTTAGTGCGGGTTAGGATTCTAGCAGCAGCATTCTGAACAAGCTGTAATCTGTCAGTCGTAGATTTTGGGAGCCAGTAAACAGCGCATTACAGTAGTCAAGTCTTGAGAAAACAAAAGCATGGATCAGTTTCTCAGCATCCTTCTGTTTGAGGAATGGTCTAACCCGTGTAATATTTCGTAGGTGATAGAATGCTGTTCTTGTAATATTTCCAATGTGAGGTTTAAAAGTTAATTTGGAGTCTAGAATTACACCCAGATTTCTAATTTCATCCTTCACTTGCTTAGACACATTTCCAAGTTGGTTCAAAACCTTTGATTTATCTGCTAGGTTGCCAATTATAAGAGTTTCTGTTTTTTCTTCATTCAGTTTTAGGAAGTTTCTATTCATCCAGTTAGTGATGCTGTTCAAGCAGGATGTTAGTTTGTCTAGAGCACTTGTATCATTTTGCTCAACAGAGATATAGAGTTGCGTGTCATCTGCATAGCTATGATAACTGACTCCATGTTTTTTAATAATGTGTCCTAATGGTAGCATATAAAGAGAGAACAGTAGAGGACCCAGTACTGAACCTTGAGGGACACCATAATTTATATCATAAATATTGGATCTATGCTCGGCTAGACTAATAAAGAACTTTCTGCCTCTAAGATACGATTTGAACCACTGTAGGACTGTTCTCGAAAGGCCTACCCAATTTTCAAGTTGATCTATAAGAATGTCGAGGTCTACCGTGTCAAAAGCTGCACTGAGATCTAAGAGAAGGAGGACAGATATCTGGTTTCTATCCGCATTAACTCTGAGATCATTTACTATTCTGACCAGAGCTGTTTCAGTGCTGTGACCTGATCTGAAACCTGATTGGAATTTATCAAACACCTCATTATTTTTTAAAAATTCATTTACTTGTGCAAACACGACTTTTTCTAGGATTTTACTAAGGAATGGTAAATTTGAGATGGGTCTGAAATTATTTAAAACTGATGAGTCAAGGTTGTGTTTTTTCAATAAGGGTTTAACTACAGCAACCTTGAGGGCATCTGGTACAGTGCCTGTATCTAAGGAACAGTTTATGATATCTAAAACATTATGAATAACACTTTCTAGAATCTCTTTAAAGAAAGAGGTTGGTATTGGATCTAAAGTACAGGTCGCAGAACTTAGCTGAGTTATCATTTTACGCAGTTCTGAGAGAGAGATCTTTCTAAAATCCTGCATTACAGATTGTGATTGAAGGACTATTAGAGTTTCAGGTTTTGAGCTCATCAGACTTGATCTAATATTATAGATTTTATCATTAAAAAATTGTGCAAATAATTCACACTTGCTTGGCGATGCCTCTAATAGCCAATCTTTCGTGGTTGTGGGATTTAAAAGGCGGTCTATGGTTAAAAATAAAAATGTTGGATTGTTACTATTCTCATCTATAATTTTTGAGAGATGTAACTGCCTCTGTGTTCGTATGGTCTTATTGTACACTTCTATGCAATTTTTGAAAATGTCATAGTGTACATTAAGTTTTGTTTTTCTATACACCCTCTCTGCTCTACGACACTTTCTTTTTAGTTGTTGAAGTTGTTCAGTTTTCCATGGTGTTTTCTTAGTCAAAGAGATCCTTTTTTCTTTTTCTGGAGCAACTAAATCTAGAACTGATCTTGTTTTTGTGTTAAAAAAGTTGACCATTTTATTGACATCAAGGTCCTCATAGCGAATTGGTGTATTATTTAAAATGTTAGTGAAATCATTAGCAGTTGATGCCTTGAGGTACCGTTTCCTTTTTAAATTGTTAGTTTTAGTTCTCTTGTTTAAATGGAGTGATACTGTAAAAAATACACAATAGTGATCTGAGACTGCAACATCTAAAATTTCATCAATGTCTAAGTGCAGATTTCTTGACATCACTAGATCTAAAGTATGTCCTCTGTTGTGTGTGGGGTTAGTAACATACTGATTAAAAGGCTTTGAGCAACAGACTTTTACAAAATAAAAGCCTGTGAGCAGCAGACTTTTACAAAATAAAATAAATAATAATAATAATAATCGCTGCAGCTGGCCCCGGTTCGAGTCCCGCATCAAACGGCCCTGTGCTGCGTGTTGTTCCCCCTCTCTCTGCTTCTCTCTGAACTTTCCTATCCATTAAAAGCCCCCCAAAAAATTATTATTTTTATTTTTTTTAATAAAAACAAAGAAAACATGCGTTAATGCGCGATAAAATATTTATCGGCGTTAAATAACTAACAAGTTAACTCGATAATAACGAGTGAACTCGCCCAGCCCTACTGAAAGCTGGCGGGTTTATTAACTCTGATAAACTAACTGAGGGGAAACTCGTCTGTTTCTGCCGCTCAGATGATTCCTGTGCAGTCAGAGTCTCCCAGCAGAGTTCATCCCTCTCTGCAGGAAGAGTCCGGTTTAATAACTGTAGCGCCTGGATGATCAGAAAATAAAAGGGTGTATTCTCCCGTGTTGACCCTCGCTGAGCTGGATTCTCCATCATCCCTGGAGCTCCTCACCTGTGATGGAGGACGCCTGATGTGGCCGTTAATAATTCAGCTCCTCCCTCCGTCTGACCTCCTCCGAAGATGAAGTGATTACTCACTCTGACTGACACCCTCCTCCCCCGCGGCTGATTTACCGACGGAGGAGGAGGTGTGGGTGCAAAAAGCCTCGCAGCTGAGGCCGGCCGTCAGACGACATGTTAGACGCTTATCTTCTGCAAGAGGACGAAATCTCATCAGCTGCTGCTTGTTTTAACCCTTTGTGCGGTCTTAAGGTGAATAGGGTAATATTTTAAAATAATAGATATCACCATGAAACTTCCTCAGTTGATTACTTATATAAGTATGTAAAAAAAAAATATTACAAGTTTTAGTAATTTGTATGTTTAATTATGCAAATGATGCATTATCTCATTAAATATGCGCACATTTTCATATATTTCCGGAAGCTAGATCTGAACATATGATAAAGCCAGGTGCAAAATTCTTTTTTCATTTTGTTTACACACAAAATGAAAAGAAAATTACAGAGGGGTTTCAGGATATCTGCTTTCCTTTCCTAGGAAATCAAAATATACTGTTCATAGCCTAAAAAACATCGATTTTCGCCATTTCTTTTTATTATAATGTCACATAAATCAGGCCAGGAATGATTTATCAACAAATCCTTCAGTAAATATCTTCAGAATACTGCTAAGTGTATAACTGGAAAGTTTGGTGTTAGTAGGTGCTCCATAGACTGAGATATTGATACTGGAAAAAACGGCATTTAAAGATTTAAAGGTCCTATGGCATGAAATTTTCACTTTTTAAGGTTGTTTAACATTAATATGAGTTCCTCTAGCCTGCCTGCGGTCCCCCAGTGGCTAAAAATGACGATAGACCTAAACCATGCACTGGAAATTATTCTCCGCCTTTGGTAATGTGACCATGCAGATGGCCTGATCGGGAAAGCTGCCTGTTATGACGTCGAGGTTATTTCCCTCCAGAGCCCATATATGGCTATGCCAAAACTGCCTTGCCCCCCCCACAGCTCTTTGGCCAAATGAACCCTGGATCAGTACCAACTCTCTTTGGCCCAACTACAGACCTCGGATGAGTAATTAATTTAATGCTCTATAATTGTGTTGCTTTCCTGTATGTACAGTACAGTTACATAGCTTGTTACTACAGGAAAGTGTCTGTATCGTTAGCTATGCAGCTAATAGCATCAGGTATGCGTGTGTCATGTTAGCAAGCTCTCATCTCTGCCAACTGGGCTGTTGGAGGTGTTTGCATGCCCATGAGATGGTTAGCTCGCTCATTTTAGACCAAAACCCCCTACTTCAAGCTTCCTGAAGAACAATGAATCCTCTAAATTCAGTGCATTTCATCAGGATAATGATTCATTCATGGTTCCAGAGTCAAAACGGTCAGTCTGTCTGTGTCGTTAGCTCTGCAGCTAATAGCTCAGTCACTGTCGCTAATGTAACAGTAAGGCAAGGCAATTTTATTTATAGAGCACAATTCGTACACAAGGCAATTCAAAGTGCTTCACAGTTACATAAAATCACAAGAAGTCAATAAAATCATTAAAAAGAAATAAAAAAATAATAGTATATAATATATAATATAAAATAATGATAAAAATAAAAAAAACCATTAAAAATAATCATTAATTTATTAATTTAAAAGTGAAGAGTGCAGCCAAATAGCCTAAATAGCATGAGGTATGCGAGCGGACACCTCATTTACTGTAACGCCAGTGTTGTGTACTTATTTGTTGTTTTGATAGCCGTCCTGCTGTTGGTGTTATGGCGCGCACGATATCTGCCTTTCTGACTCGCGCTACGTGCATCTTTGCAAACCAGAGCAATCTTTGCCCCGCCTTTCTCCTCCTAATTTGCATTTAAAGCTGCAGACCCTGAACACCTCATTCTGGGGATCCTAAGGAAAATTTCTGGGACTGGCTGTAAAAACCTCGGATACAGTATTAGGGGACCACTAAAGCCTATAAAAATATATAAAAGCCTCCATTTATTTTCATGCCATGGCACCTTTAAAGCCCAGTGAGGACGGATCAGGTTTTCATTGTTCTTTCTCTGCTTCAGTTCATCTGCTTTGTGTCCGGTTTGGTTTCTCGCTTTAGTTCTCAGTCCTCAGCTCAGAGTTTTCTCTTTGGATCTAGTTTGTTTCAGTGAGTCGGTTCTTACCCTCAGTCACAGCTACTTCCTGTCTGTGTTGGCACCAGATTTCTGCTGCCAGTCCCCACAGCTCCTGCTTCTCAGATCACTTTCTACTGGACAGGCTTTTAGTTGATTGGCCCGATGTCACTTTTTGTATCTATATATGAACTTGTTTTCTCTTTGTAATTTTGTTTTACTGTGAAAAGCACTTTGTGATTTTTATCTATGAAAGGTGCTATATAAATAAAAGTTCTTCTTCTTCTTCTACGAGGGCTGGCCGAGTTAACTCGTTATTATAGCGTTAACGCATTAATTATTTAACGTCGTTAAATATTTTATCAAACATTAACGCATGTTTTTTGGGTTTTTTTTGCAATTTTTCTTTTTTTTTTAATAAGAAAATAATAATAATTTGAGGGCTTTTGTGCCTTTAATGGAAAGTTCAGAGAAACAGGAAGCAGGGGGCAGAGAGAGGGGGAACAACATGCAGCACAGGGCCGTGCTTATTGTAAAAGTCTGTCGCTCAGAGGCTTTTATTCTGTAAAAGTCTGTTGCTCAGAGGCTTTTATTCTGTAAAAGTCTGTTGCTCAGAGGCTTTTATTCTGTAAAAGTCTGTTGCTCACAGGCTTTTATTTTGTAAAAGTCTGTTGCTCACAGGCTTTTATTTTGTAAAAGTCTGCTGCTGTCTGCTGTGGAACAGGAAAAGAAAGTAATCGGCGGATCCACCAAACATGGAGAAGGGTACGGAACTTTTACTCGGCCATTTTCATTTTAAAGTTCTTCCAGACGGCGGAGTCGACAGAACCAAAGTCATCTGTAAACACTGCCAAGTTGAATTGTCTTCTCAGCGTAGTAGTTCCAGTCTAAAATATCACTTAAAGGCAAAACACACAACTGATAGCAGCAAGTCATTCAAGGAAACAGACAGTGGAGCGAGGCTTCTACATAAAAACTACAGAAAGATGCTGATGTTAAAAGTGTGTTTGCACAACAAATGTTATGGCACTTTCATTCATATGGCAGCACATTTAAAATAAAGCTAAATGCTAAAAGCTATACGCTACTTTTGGATTCTGTTTTGGATTCTGCGTACAAATGCGATTAATCGTGATTAATCAGGGAAATCATGAGATTAATTAGATTAAACATGTTAATCGTTGCCCAGCCCTTGAAAGAAGAAAGACGTGAACACTGATTTCTGCGGGACGGGGTGAGGCGTGTGGTGGTCACCTGTCTCTTGGTGTGCTCGCTGACCTCGCCCGGCATGTCGTGGGCGCTCTTGATGAGCGTGCGGGCGATGTGGAAGTAATACACCGAGATGATGGCCAGCGGGACCAGGAAGTAGACCAGGAAGATCATCACGGAGTGGATCTTGGGATGCATCTGATTGGACAGCGGGTAGGGCACGCAGTTCACGAAGGTGACGTTCATGTTGTCCCTGTGGCCCTGAGGGGGAGGACGGGGGGGTTAGTGAGGGAGGGACAGGGAGAAGGAGGCTTTTCTGCTCGGTCTCACCCAGGGAAATGACCTGAAAGGATCAGAGAGGCAGCTCAGCCGAGGAGCTGTTCTGTTTATCCTCTGTCAGCCTTCAGGCTGCAACTTTCCACCAGAACGACTGACTGAAAATGACCGAAAAAAACTGGGATTCCTGCAACTAAAGCAGGGCGAGTTTCACTGTTTTCTTTGTTTTTTTAATGGCATCATTACCAGAGGTGGGTGGTAACCAGTTACATTTACTTGCGTAAGTTTTTGAAAACATTATACTTCTAGGAGTAGTTTTAAATCTCTATACTTTTAACTTTTACTTGAGTAGATGTTTACCTTACAAAGAGTGAGAAACAGCAGCTACATTATGTGTCTTCTGTGTCAACCAAAACAAACGCACATTTCAGCAGAAACTCAACATCTAACTTGAGGAAACATGTAGCGCTAAGTTTCCTAAACTCGTTTTTGCCCCATGGATAGGTGAATGTTTGTTTTTTAGGTTACATATGGGTTACATATGTTTTAAACATTTCCTAAGTCTGTTTTATTAGGGACCGAGCAGTGAAACTGCAAGGACCCTATTGTATCTGTAAGGATTCTTCTTTCTTTCTATCTTCTTATTCTTATTCTTTGCAAAAGGTGCTCGAAAACTAAGAAAATTTTGCGAGCACCACCTGCCAGTCGACGACATGAAAGAATCTAAACTTTATATTTTTGGGAGTCGCTCATTGACTCTGTAGCGCCCCCTACGATGCTTAAAAATGGCCCCCGCATTGGGGTTAGTTTGACGTTGGACAACAAAATTCGGCACACTCATTCATCATGCCCAGACACTCAAAAAAGTCTCTGCCGCCATGGTCCTACATCCACAGGAAGGCGGCCATTTTGGAAGGAAAGTGAGTTTTCGTTAGCCTGGGTGCAAGCTGAACTTAGCCCCGCCCATAAAAGTTTTGGTCGGGAACTTCGGTCTGGCTCTGCTCAGTTGGGAAATCATTATGCCCGACCAAGAATCGGTCGACCCAATCAGATTGCCAGGGCGGGCTTTATACGATGATGGACAGATGATCAACAGGGACATTATCGACTGCGTCACTAAAGAGCGCTTGGTTTGACTTCGTTTGAAACAAACATGGCTGCCGCTGGAGAGCTAGGGTGTGTAGATTCTGCCATCGAGTCTGTTCTACAGGATCTCCACATTGCATTCATTTTGAAAGACGAACAGAGGAACGCGATAAAGGCTTTTATCGATAGAAAAGATGTTTTTGCCGTCCTTCCTACAACAAGTGTGTGTTGCTTAATCTACGTCACATACTACGTTGCTCTGATTGGTTGTAGGTCTATCCAATTGAGCGAAGAGGCATTTTTCCTCCTGGTTCGGTTGAAACGCGCCCCATACTCAGAACTCTATGAGCGGTATCAGACTCACATTCTGACTAGAATCGTGAGTATGACGTAGTCAGGCTAGTTAGTTTGACATTAGTTCATTCACTCATTCATCATGCCCAGACGCACAAAAAAGTCTCATTCCGCCATGGTCCCACGTCCACAGGAAGGCGGCCATTTTGGAAGGAAAGTGAGTTTTCGTTAGCCTGGGTGCAAGCTGAACTTAGCCCCGCCCATAAAAGTTTTGGTCGGGAACTTCGGTCTGGCTCTGCTCAGTTGGGAAATCATTATGCCCGACCAAGAATCGGTCGACCCAATCAGATTGCCAGGGCGGGCTTTATACGATGATGGACAGATGATCAACAGGGACATTATCGACTGCGTCACTAAAGAGCGCTTGGTTTGACTTCGTTTGAAACAAACATGGCTGCCGCTGGAGAGCTAGGGTGTGTAGATTCTGCCATCGAGTCTGTTCTACAGGATCTCCACATTGCATTCATTTTGAAAGACGAACAGAGGAACGCGATAAAGGCTTTTATCGATAGAAAAGATGTTTTTGCCGTCCTTCCTACAACAAGTGTGTGTTGCTTAATCTACGTCACATACTACGTTGCTCTGATTGGTTGTAGGTCTATCCAATTGAGCGAAGAGGCATTTTTCCTCCTGGTTCGGTTGAAACGCGCCCCATACTCAGAACTCTATGAGCGGTATCAGACTCACATTCTGACTAGAATCGTGAGTATGACGTAGTCAGGCTAGTTAGTTTGACATTAGTTCATTCACTCATTCATCATGCCCAGACGCACAAAAAAGTCTCATTCCGCCATGGTCCCACGTCCACAGGAAGGCGGCCATTTTAGAAGGAAAGTGCGATTTTGGGCCATTTTTGACCGATTCCACGCCTTACATAAGATTGAAGCTATGAATAAGCTATTTTTTATCATTAATTAATTCATTTTAATTTATTTAATCAATTGGATGAACTCTAATTTGCCTAAAGATGATTATTTAGTATGTTTGTCTGTCTGATTGAATGCTTGTGTTAACAAATAAATCAGACGTTGCTCAACAGTTACTCAGTACTTGAGGAGTTTTTTCACCGAGCACTTTTTTACTCTTACTCAAGTAATTATTTGGATGAATACTTTTTACTTTTACTTGCTCCACCCACCTCTGGTTTTAGGCCACAGGCCCACTTAAATGATCACATTTCATCAAATTCTGTGACTTTTCAGTATCAAACCGAACCTCTTAAATATGCCATTCTGGGGCTTAAGATGATGAGTTACCTTTCTGTTTGTGGTGTTCGGTCTGCGTTACCTGCATGGAGATGACTTGTGAGAAAATGGCCTCGGGAACAGCCAGCAGGACCGACAGCAGCCAGATGGAAACGGCTTTCAGACACGTCCAGAAGACGGCGCTGGAGGTCTGGATGTCCATGGGGTTCACGATGGCCTTATACCTGAGGGGCACAGAGGAAGGGGCCGGTTAACTGAAGCCTGACACCAAACAACGTGCACGACCACGGCCAGCCTCTGTGGAACTGATGAGCAAAGTACGAACAGTCGACACATTACATCAGAGATACTCATTGTGCGGATCCTCAACTTTAACTGGCGGCTCGCACTTGCATGGCAGCTTATAGCAATATGGTAACAATAACAATACATTTTTTCAAATAACACACAGCGAATACTGCACAGTATTAGGTATTTTATATTAAGTTTGCATTTTTGTAGTATTAAGTATTTTTATTAAGTATTAATTAAGGCTTAATGGTGTTTCCTAAAGGGGGGACTGTAAAACCTGGCAACGCAGCCCGCTTAAACCGCAGTGCACGGTAGCTCCTTTAGCCGGCACGAGATGCAGGCACAATGGATCTTTTTTTAATTAAAAAAGTACGGTGGCCCTGAAGTGCAAATCACAACAGCAAAAGAGAAAACACTACGGCTGTGTTCGAAACCGCCTACTACATACTACATACTGCATACTACATACTGCATACTGCATACTACATACTACATACTACATACTACATACTGCATACTACATACTTCCATACTACATACTGCATACTACATACTTCCATACTACATACTGCATACTGCATACTACATACTACATACTGCATACTACATACTGCATACTGCATACTGCATACTACATACTTCCATACTACATACTGCATACTGCATACTACGTACTACATACTGCATACTGCATACTACATACTACATACTGCATACTGCATACTACATACTACATACTGCATACTACATACTGCATACTACATACTACATACTACATACTGCATACTGCATACTACATACTTCCATACTACATACTGCATACTGCATACTACATACTACATACTGCATATTACATACTGCATACTGCATACTACATACTGCATACTGCATACTACATACTACATACTGCATACTACATACTGCATACTGCAAACTGCATACTACATACTACATACTCATCGATCAGACAGTATGCAGAGCGTTTACCCACAATGCATTTCGCTCCTGCCCGAGCTGAAATCAGCCGGCCTGAAGCTGATTTCTCTTAAGCTCTAAACTCTGTAAACTTTAGCAACATTTGAAACATTTTCAGGAGAGAAAGTAGTCGTTTAGATCCCCAACGTGTTGAAAACCTGACAAAATACCAGCTGTTTACAATTTAGTTCCCACGAATTCGGCGCTACTAAAGCTAGCCGCAGTGAGCTAACGCACTTCCTGTTATTTTCACAAAATAAAATACCCGTTGCCTTTTATCATAGGGAAAGCCATTACCATACAATTGGTGCTTTTGTTTTGAAAACAGGAAGTGAACCTACCCTCGTTGTAGCTAGATATTAATATATTCTTTTCTTCTACTTCAGTTCTGATCATAACCACCAAGTTTTCAATTATTTGCAGTGCAAAGTGAAATATTCTATTTTTATTTTTACTCTTTTTTTCTCATTTCTTCACAGCAGCAGTTTTACTGAAGTTTTATTCATAAATATTATCTTCAATAAATATATTTTCTTTACTTTACTGTCTCTGCCTCCTCAGGCACGACCCTGTGTCCTTATAGCAGTCGGGTTTCAGGTGTCACATCCTGGGGTGCAATTCCCCAGGTGGCATTATTGGCTATAAAAAAAATTCATCCTTTTCTCCGCTCCTCGCCACACATGGACCAAGTAGAGCTCTAAATCCTGGTTTAATGTCTCCTTCTGCAGTCAGTCCACAGACACACTGAAAAAAACAACTCATAAGATTTACTTAAAAACCCTTTGGAAGTATTTGCACTCAAATGATTTAAGTAATATTTAATGCTGCAATATCAAGTAAATTTTACTTACCATAAAACACAGTTTTGAAGATATTAAGTAACATTTACTTAATTACATCTAAGTTTTAAGTTATATTTATTTAAACAAATGAAGTAAAGTCTACTTGTTTTTCATAGGCAGGAACATCATTTTACTCAAAATTTTAAGTAAATTGTATATATCTGTAGTATTTGCTGTTATGAAGTAACTTAGTAGATTTTTAAGATACACTTTCAGAATAAAGTTTATGTAGTATTTCTAGGTTTATGTACATACAACTATTAAACATTTAAATTGTATGAGGAAACCTCAGTAAAACTTACTCTTCCCCCATAATTCATGTGTTACGTTAATAAAATGTTTAATTTTACTTAAGAAGCTCGAGTTCTTACTGAATCTTAAAAATACAAGTTAATCTAATAGAGTTTACTTCACCAAAAAGTCACTTTTTCAGTGCGTGATCAGTTAGAACTACTCTGGTTTATCTGTCAGCTGCACAATCAGACTGAATAATGAGCGTATTGTTTCAGTCTGAGAGCAGGTCGGATATTAAACGTGTGTTCCAGGTTCGCTGCATAAACAGATGTGGCTGTGAGCGCTTTGTGAGCTAAACAAAAAAAGATTTAAATTCTTCTTTTTGTTGTTAAAAACTGAGTAAAACCTCCCAAAGCCACAGAAATCCAGCTGCTCCCTGCATGTGTTGGTGACTGTTTTACCTCACGGCTTCTTCTCTGATATATCCTCAGCTGCAGTCTCTTTATGACAGATTTTTAATTATGTTTTTAATTATGTTAACTCTTCAACTGATTTTATGAATAAATCTACAGACTCTCACTCAATCACAAATCATTTAATTACTCCCGTCTGTCACTCAGCTCATCCTTCACATCTGGGCCAGAAACAGATGTTCATGTAGAAAGAATCAGTCTGAAGTCAGCGCTCTGAGTCTGGGAAGGTGTTCGAGGCGGATTAAAGTTACAAATATACAGAAGCCCGGAGCGGACGTGGTGCGTATAAACTTTCTTTCTGATGGTTTTCTCGAGATAACGAGTTAATTTACCGATGGTTTTCGAGGCCACTTTTTCTCCCCAGTCCGCCCCTGTTGATCAAATCAAATTTATTTGTAGCACATTTCATGTAGAAACAATTCAAAGTGCTTTACATAAAATAAAAGCATTGCAGCAGGGAGTGGAAGAAGCATTAAAAATACATAAAAGAATATAAAGAGAAACACATAAAATCATTTAAATTAATTTAAAAACAAGGCAAGGCAATTTTATTTATAGAGCACAATTCATACACAAGGCAATTCAAAGTGCTTACCAGCTACATAAAATCACAAGAAGGCAATAAAATCATTTTTAAAAGAAATAAGAATAATAATAAAAAAATAAAAATGATAAAAATAATAATAATAATAAAATAATAATAAAAAAATAATTGAAAAAAAAACATTAAAAATAATCATTAATTCATTCATTTAAAAGTGAAGAGTGCAGATAAAATACTTTCAGGTGTCATATGCACAGCTAAAAAAAACCAGCAACAGTCCAGATAAGTTCAAAGATAGCGTGCAGATTTCATGCATAGACACATGAGAACAGAAATGTTTTTAACCTGGATTTAAAAATGTCTCCATTTGGTGAAAGTTTAATCTCCACTGGCAGTTTGTCCACTTGTTTGCAGCATAACAGCTAAATGCTGCTTCTCCATGTTTAGTCTGGACTCTGGACTGGACCAGCTGACCTGAGTCCTTGGATCTAAGAGCTCTGCTGGCTTTATATTCTCTGAACATATCACAGATGGAAACCATCAGCAGGCTTTTAAAATCTATTCTGTGGCTGACTGGAAGCCAGAGTTTCCCCTTTCACTTTGTGAAATCCTTTCTGTTTTTCACCCCTCACGCCACGCTACGTCAAAGATAAGTGTTTTTTCATGCCATGTCTAGTCATTTGTTTTTTTCTTGTCACAGTTATATTCATGTTTTTATCCCCAAAGTCTAGTTTTTTTCACCTGGCTAAGCCGCGCCTTTTGTTAACCTCGTTTTGTTTGTGAATAAACAAAGTTTTGCTTTACACCTCTGAAGCCTGCATCCGTGTCCTGCCAACCCAACCCTGACCAGCTGAGAGTCGAGCCGGCCGTCTGCTTAAAGGACACGGGCTGATATGAAAGTTATCTCTACAAGACAAACAAACTGCAGTTTCAGCTGTTAGACCTCGACAGAAGTAAAAATCTGATGTGTTGATCTATGTTGGGTTCAACAAAATCTGACATTTTCAGCTTGAGTCCGTTCTTGAATTAAAGGTTCACAGGTTATTACAGGACTCTATGTGCTTGTTGAGTTTAGCACCGTGGCTTTGTTTTACAGAAAGCAGATGGATGCAGTGCGGGCATCAGATGCCATCATTTAAACGCCGCCCGACACACAAATCATCCGGTAATTCTATCATTTCTATTCTGACAGCATTTTCAGCTATCATCAGGCTCTTTGTTAGATGATAAGAAGCCGTCAGCCAATCAGCATTATTCCTTCTCCGTCTTAAACTCTTCATTAGACTGTGATTCAGCCAGATGGCTCAGCACAGAAGCCATTTATCCTGGTTTCTAACAGCCGTCAGAGCGGCTGACTGCAGGTCCTCATGAAGTTACAGGGCTGCATTTTAAACAGGGGAAACATGAGGGTTCCTGGTTCTAATCTCAGCTGGGTTCTATCTGCACGTGTTCAGATTATTGTTGCCTCACACCACTCTGAAACAAACTGAGACCAAAGCTAATTTGTGAATATTTTGGAGTCTTTGAAGCTGCTTCGGGTCTTAATAATATTGGACTCAGACCTGAACTCTAACAGCCACATTAAATCAGTAACATCAGCAGCTTTTTACCATCTAAAAAACATTGCCAGCATCAAAGGAATAGTGTCTAAACCAGACTTTGGCTGTGTTCGAAACCGCATACTTCTCCTACTACTCATACTAACTTTCAGAGTTAGTATGTGAGTTTGAGTAAGCAGAAGTTCCCGGATGCATACCAGATTCTCTGAAATGTTGGGTATGCATCATGAGGTTACTACTCACTCAAACTACCCAAGATGCAACGTAACGTGACGTCGCCGATCGTCATTTCCTGTCAAAATGGCAGTTTCAAGCTAGCTACAACGAGGGTAGGTTCACTTCCTGTTTTCAAAACAAAAGCACCAATTGTATGGTAATGGCTTTCCCTATGATAAAAGGCAACGGGTATTTTATTTTGTGAAAATAACAGGAAGTGCGTTAGCTCACTGCTGCTAGCTTTAGTAGCGCCGAATTCGTGGGAACAAAATTGTAAACAGCCGGTATTTTGTCAGGTTTTCAACACGTTGGGGATCTAAACGACTACTTTCTCGCCTGAAAATGTTTCAAATGTTGCTAAAGTTTACAGAGTTTAGAGCTTAAGAGAAATCAGCTTCAGGTCGGCTGATTTCGGCTCGGGCAGGAGCGAAATGCATTGTGGGTAAACGCTCTGCTTACTGTCTGATCGATCAGTATGCAGTATGGAAGTATGCAGTATGTAGTATGCAGTATGTAGTATGTAGTATGCAGTATGTAGTATGTAGTATGCAGTATGCAGTATGCAGTATGTAGTATGCAGTATGCAGTATGTAGTATGTAGTATGTAGTATTCAGTATGTAGTATGTAGTATGCAGTATGTAGTATACAGTATGCAGTATGTAGTATGCAGTATGTAGTATGCAGTATGTAGTATGCAGTATGTAGTATGCAGTATGCAGTATGTAGTATGTAGTATGCAGTATGTAGTATGTAGTATGCAGTATGCAGTATGTAGTATGCAGTATGTAGTATGTAGTATGCAGTATGTAGTATGCAGTATGTAGTATGCAGTATGCAGTATGTAGTATGCAGTATGCAGTATGTAGTATGCAGTATGTAGTATGTAGTATGTAGTATGCAGTATGCAGTATGTAGTATGCAGTATGTAGTATGTAGTATGTAGTATGCAGTATGTAGTATGCAGTATGTAGTATGCAGTATGTAGTATGTAGTATATAGTATGCAGTATGCAGTATGCAGTATGTAGTATGTAGTATGAAGTATGTAGTATGCAGTATGTAGTATGCAGTATGTAGTATGTAGTATGCAGTATGCAGTATGTAGTATGCAGTATGTAGTATGCAGTATGTAGTATGCAGTATGCAGTATGTAGTATGTAGTATGCAGTATGTAGTATGCAGTATGCAGTATGTAGTATGTAGTATATAGTATGCAGTATGCAGTATGCAGTATGTCGTATGTAGTATGTAGTATGCAGTATGTAGTATGCAGTATGCAGTATGTAGTATGTAGTATATAGTATGCAGTATGCAGTATGCAGTATGTAGTATGCAGTATGAAGTATGTAGTATGTAGTATGCAGTATGTAGTATGCAGTATGTAGTATGTAGTATGCAGTATGCAGTATGCAGTATGTGGTTTCGAACACAGCCCTGGAGAGACTAATCCGTTTGTCTCCAGCAGGTTAGACTGCTGTAACGGCCTGCTCACTGGGCTCTCTAAACGGGCTGTAAGACAGCTGCAGTACATCCAGAACGCTGCTGCTCGAGTCCTGACCAGAACCAGGAAATACGACCATATTAGTCCAGTGCTCAGGTCTCTGCACTGGCTTCCTGTCGCTCAGAAAATAGACTTTAAAACAGCTCAAGTCTCTTCATGGTCCAGCACCAAAGTGCATCTCTGACATGTTAGATCAGTGATACTCACTATTTATTTCACCAGAGCCACATTGGCAGCAAAATCAAGGGAAGAGCCACTTTTACCACAACATACTAAAGTCCCCTTTTGCAAATATGCATTTCTACATATGAAAAAGAACCAACACAGCCAATACATTTTCAATTCAGACCACATTTAGCTTAATACTGGGCTGAGCTGAAGCTGGCCTGCATGTCCTCGACTTTCTTCATGTTGTATTTGTAGTTTGTTGTTGTAATCATAGTGAGACATTCAGGATGAGCATGGTTTCTGTGCTGGTTTCTGTGCTGGTTTCTGTGCTGGTGTTTGTGCTGGTTTCTGTGCTGGTTTCTGTGCTGGTTTCTGTGCTGGTTTCTGTGCTGGTTTCTGTGCTGGTTTCTGTGCTGGTTTCTGTGCTGGTTTCTGTGCTGGTTTCTGTGCTGGTGTTTGTGCTGGTTTCTGTGCTGGTTTCTGTGCTGGTTTCTGTGCTGGTGTTTGTGCTGGTTTCTGTGCTGGTTTCTGTGCTGGTTTCTGTGCTGGTTTCTGTGCTGGTTTCTGTGCTGGTTTCTGTGCTGGTTTCTGTGCTGGTTTCTGTACTGGTTTCTGTGCTGGTGTTTGTGCTGGTTTCTGTGCTGGTGTTTGTGCTGGTTTCTGTGCTGGTTTCTGTGCTGGTGTTTGTGCTGGTGTTTGTGCTGGTTTCTGGGCTGGTTTCTGTGCTGGTTTCTGTGCTGGTTTCTTTGCTGGTTTCTGTGCTGGTTTCTGTGCTGGTTTCTGTGCTGGTTTCTGTGCTGGTTTCTGTGCTGGTTTCTGGGCTGGTTTCTGTGCTGGTTTCTGTACTGGTTTCTGTGCTGGTTTCTGTGCTGGTTTCTGTGCTGGTTTCTGTACTGGTTTCTGTGCTGGTTTCTGTGCTGGTTTCTCTGCTGGTTTCTGTGCTGGTTTCTGTGCTGGTTTCTGGGCTGGTTTCTGTGCTGGTTTCTGTGCTGGTTTCTGTGCTGGTTTCTGTGCTGGTTTCTGTGCTGGTGTTTGTGCTGGTGTTTGTGCTGGTTTCTGTGCTGGTGTTTGTGCTGGTTTCTGTGCTGGTTTCTGTGCTGGTGTTTGTGCTGGTGTTTGTGCTGGTTTCTGTGCTGGTTTCTGTGCTGGTTTCTGTGCTGGTTTCTGTGCTGGTTTCTGTGCTGGTGTTTGTGCTGGTGTTTGTGCTGGTTTCTGTGCTGGTTTCTGTGCTGGTTTCTGTGCTGGTGTTTGTGCTGGTTTCTGTGCTGGTTTCTGTGCTGGTTTCTGTGCTGGTTTTTGTGCTGGTTTCTGTGCTGGTGTTTGTGCTGGTTTCTGTGCTGGTTTCTGTGCTGGTTTCTGTGCTGGTTTCTGTGCTGGTGTTTGTGCTGGTTTCTGTGCTGGTTTCTGTGCTGGTTTCTGTGCTGGTTTCTGTGCTGGTGTTTGTGCTGGTGTTTGTGCTGGTTTCTGTGCTGGTTTCTGTGCTGGTTTCTGTGCTGGTTTCTGTGCTGGTTTCTGTGCTGGTTTCTGTGCTGGTGTTTGTGCTGGTTTCTGTGCTGGTTTCTGTGCTGGTTTCTGTGCTGGTTTCTGTGCTGGTTTCTGTGCTGTTTTCTGTACTGGTTTCTGTGCTGGTTTCTCTGCTGGTTTCTGTGCTGGTTTCTGTGCTGGTTTCTGTGCTGGTTTCTGGGCTGGTTTCTGTGCTGGTTTCTGTGCTGGTGTTTGTGCTGGTTTCTGTGCTGGTTTCTGTGCTGGTTTCTGTGCTGGTGTTTGTGCTGGTTTCTGTGCTGGTTTCTGTGCTGGTTTCTGTGCTGGTGTTTGTGCTGGTTTCTGTGCTGGTTTCTGTGCTGGTTTCTGTGCTGGTTTCTGTGCTGGTTTCTGTGCTGTTTTCTGTACTGGTTTCTGTGCTGGTTTCTCTGCTGGTTTCTGTGCTGGTTTCTGTGCTGGTTTCTGTGCTGGTTTCTGTGCTGGTTTCTGTGCTGGTGTTTGTGCTGGTTTCTGTGCTGGTTTCTGTGCTGGTTTCTGTGCTGGTGTTTGTGCTGGTTTCTGTGCTGGTTTTTGTGCTGGTTTCTGTGCTGGTTTCTGGGCTGGTTTCTGTGCTGGTTTCTGTGCTGGTTTCTGTGCTGGTTTCTGTGCTGGTTTCTGTGCTGGTGTTTGTTCTGGTTTCTGTGCTGGTTTCTGTGCTGTTTTCTGTGCTGGTTTCTGTGCTGGTTTCTGTGCTGGTTTCTGTGCTGGTTTCTGTGCTGGTTTCTGTGCTGGTGTTTGTGCTGGTTTCTGTGCTGGTTTCTGTGCTGGTTTCTGTGCTGGTTTCTGTGCTGGTTTCTGTGCTGGTTTCTGTGCTGGTGTTTGTGCTGGTTTCTGTGCTGGTTTTTGTGCTGGTTTCTGTGCTGGTTTCTGTGCTGGTGTTTGTGCTGGTTTCTGTGCTGGTTTTTGTGCTGGTTTCTGTGCTGGTTTCTGTGCTGGTGTTTGTGCTGGTGTTTGTGCTGGTGTTTGTGCTGGTTTCTGTGCTGGTTTCTGTGCTGGTTTCTGTGCTGGTTTCTGTGCTGGTTTCTGTGCTGGTGTTTGTGCTGGTGTTTGTGCTGGTTTCTGTGCTGGTTTCTGTGCTGGTTTCTGTGCTGGTTTCTGTACTGGTTTCTGTGCTGGTTTCTGTGCTGGTTTCTGTGCTGGTTTCTGTGCTGGTGTTTGTGCTGGTGTCTGTGCTGGTTTCTGTGCTGGTTTCTGTGCTGGTTTCTGTACTGGTTTCTGTGCTGGTTTCTGTGCTGGTTTCTGTGCTGGTTTCTGTGCTGGTTTCTGTGCTGGTTTCTGTGCTGGTGTTTGTGCTGGTTTCTGTGCTGGTTTCTGTGCTGGTTTCTGTGCTGGTTTCTGTACTGGTTTCTGTGCTGGTTTCTGTGCTGGTTTCTGTGCTGGTTTCTGTGCTGGTGTTTGTGCTGGTTTCTGTGCTGGTGTTTGTGCTGGTTTCTGTGCTGGTGTTTGTGCTGGTTTCTGTGCTGGTTTCTGTGCTGGTTTCTGTGCTGGTGTTTGTGCTGGTTTCTGTGCTGGTTTCTGTGCTGGTTTCTGTGCTGGTTTCTGTGCTGGTTTCTGTGCTGGTTTCTGTGCTGGTGTTTGTGCTGGTTTCTGTGCTGGTTTCTGTGCTGGTTTCTGTGCTGGTTTCTGTACTGGTTTCTGTGCTGGTTTCTGTACTGGTTTCTGTGCTGGTTTCTGTGCTGGTTTCTGTGCTGGTTTCTGTGCTGGTGTTTGTGCTGGTGTTTGTGCTGGTTTCTGTGCTGGTTTCTGTGCTGGTTTCTGTGCTGGTTTCTGTGCTGGTGTTTGTGCTGGTGTTTGTGCTGGTTTCTGTGCTGGTTTCTGTGCTGGTTTCAGTGCTGGTTTCTGTGCTGTTTTCTGTGCTGTTTTCTGTGCTGGTTTCTGTGCTGGTGTTTGTGCTGGTTTCTGTGCTGGTTTCTGTGCTGGTTTCTGTGCTGGTTTCTGTGCTGGTTTCTGTGCTGGTTTTTGTGCTGGTGTTTGTGCTGGTTTCTGTGCTGGTTTCTGTGCTGGTTTCTGTGCTGGTTTCTGTGCTGGTTTCTGTGCTGGTTTCTGTGCTGGTGTTTGTGCTGGTTTCTGTGCTGGTTTTTGTGCTGGTTTCTGTGCTGGTTTCTGTGCTGGTTTCTGTGCTGTTTTCTGTGCTGGTTTCTGTGCTGGTTTCTGTGCTGGTGTTTGTGCTGGTGTTTGTGCTGGTTTCTGTCCTGGTGTTTGTGCTGGTTTCTGTGCTGGTTTTTGTGCTGGTGTTTGTGCTGGTTTCTGTGCTGGTTTCTGTGCTGGTTTCTGTGCTGGTTTCTGTGCTGGTTTCTGTGCTGGTTTCTGTGCTGGTTTTTGTGCTGGTGTTTGTGCTGGTTTCTGTGCTGGTTTTTGTGCTGGTGTTTGTGCTGGTTTCTGTGCTGGTTTCTGTACTGGTGTTTGTGCTGGTTTCTGTGCTGGTTTTTGTGCTGGTGTTTGTGCTGGTTTCTGTGCTGGTTTCTGTACTGGTTTCTGTGCTGGTTTCTGTGCTGGTTTCTGTGCTGGTGTTTGTGCTGGTTTCTGTGCTGGTTTCTGTGCTGGTTTCTGTGCTGGTTTCTGTGCTGGTTTCTGGGCTGGTTTCTGTGCTGGTTTCTGTGCTGGTTTCTGTGCTGGTTTCTGTGCTGGTTTTTGTGCTGGTTTCTGTGCTGGTTTCTGTGCTGGTTTCTGTGCTGGTTTTTGTGCTGGTTTCTGTGCTGGTGTTTGTGCTGGTTTCTGTGCTGGTTTCTGTGCTGGTTTCTGTGCTGGTTTCTGTGCTGGTTTCTGTGCTGGTTTCTGTGCTGGTTTCTGTGCTGGTGTTTGTGCTGGTTTCTGTGCTGGTTTCTGTGCTGGTTTCTGTGCTGGTTTCTGTGCTGGTTTCTGTGCTGGTGTTTGTGCTGGTTTCTGTGCTGGTTTCTGTGCTGTTTTCTGTGCTGGTTTCTGTGCTGGTTTCTGTGCTGGTTTCTGTGCTGGTTTCTGTGCTGGTTTCTGTGCTGGTTTTTGTGCTGGTTTCTGTGCTGGTTTCTGTGCTGGTTTCTGTGCTGGTTTCTGTGCTGTTTTCTGTGCTGGTTTCTGTGCTGGTTTCTGTGCTGGTGTTTGTGCTGGTTTCTGTGCTGGTTTCTGTGCTGGTTTCTGAGCTGGTTTCTGTGCTGGTTTTTGTGCTGGTTTCTGTGCTGGTTTCTGTGCTGGTTTCTGTGCTGTTTTCTGTGCTGGTTTCTGTGCTGTTTTCTGTGCTGGTTTCTGTGCTGGTTTCTGTGCTGGTTTCTGTGCTGGTTTCTGTGCTGGTGTTTGTGCTGGTTTCTGTGCTGGTTTCTGTGCTGGTTTCTGTGCTGGTTTCTGTGCTGGTTTCTGTGCTGGTTTCTGTGCTGGTTTCTGTGCTGGTTTCTGTGCTGGTGTTTGTGCTGGTTTCTGTGCTGTTTTCTGTGCTGGTGTTTGTGCTGGTTTCTGTACTGGTTTCTGTGCTGGTGTTTGTGCTGGTTTCTGTACTGGTTTCTGTGCTGGTGTTTGTGCTGGTTTCTGTGCTGGTTTCTGTGCTGGTTTCTGTGCTGGTTTCTGTGCTGTTTTCTGTGCTGGTGTTTGTGCTGGTTTCTTTTCTGGTTTTTGTGCTGGTTTCTGTGCTGGTTTCTGTGCTGGTTTCTGTGCTGGTTTCTGTGCTGGTTTCTGTGCTGGTTTCTGTGCTGTTTTCTGTACTGGTGTTTGTGCTGGTTTCTGTGCTGGTTTCTGTGCTGTTTTCTGTGCTGGTGTTTGTGCTGGTTTCTGTGCTGTTTTCTGTGCTGGTGTTTGTGCTGGTTTCTGTACTGGTTTCTGTGCTGGTGTTTGTGCTGGTTTCTGTACTGGTTTCTGTGCTGGTGTTTGTGCTGGTTTCTGTGCTGGTTTCTGTGCTGGTTTCTGTGCTGGTTTCTGTGCTGGTTTCTGTGCTGGTTTCTGTGCTGGTTTCTGTGCTGGTGTTTGTGCTGGTTTCTGTGCTGGTTTCTGTACTGGTTTCTGTGCTGGTCTCTGTGCTGGTTTCTGTGCTGGTGTTTGTGCTGGTTTCTGTGCTGGTGTTTGTGCTGGTTTCTGTGCTGGTTTCTGTGCTGGTTTCTGTGCTGGTTTCTGTGCTGGTTTCTGTACTGGTTTCTGTGCTGGTTTCTGTACTGGTTTCTGTGCTGGTTTCTGTGCTGGTTTCTGTGCTGGTTTCTGTGCTGGTTTCTGTGCTGGTTTCTGGGCTGGTTTCTGTGCTGGTTTCTGTGCTGGTTTCTGTGCTGGTTTCTGTGCTGGTTTCTGTGCTGGTTTCTGTGCTGGTTTCTGTGCTGGTGTTTGTGCTGGTTTCTGTGCTGGTTTCTGTGCTGGTTTCTGTGCTGGTGTTTGTGCTGGTTTTTGTGCTGGTTTCTGTGCTGGTTTCTGTGCTGGTTTCTGTGCTGGTTTCTGTACTGGTTTCTGTGCTGGTTTCTGTGCTGTTTTCTTAGCTGGTTTCTGTGCTGGTTTCTGTACTGGTTTCTGTGCTGGTTTTTGTGCTGGTTTCTGTGCTGGTTTCTGTGCTGGTTTCTGTGCTGGTTTCTGTACTGGTTTCTGTACTGGTTTCTGTGCTGGTTTTTGTGCTGGTTTCTGTGCTGGTTTCTGTGCTGGTTTCTGTGCTGGTTTCTGTGCTGGTGTTTGTGCTGGTTTCTGTGCTGGTTTCTGTGCTGGTTTCTGTGCTGGTGTTTGTGCTGGTTTCTGTGCTGGTTTTTGTGCTGGTTTCTGTGCTGGTTTCTGTGCTGTTTTCTGTGCTGGTTTCTGTGCTGGTTTCTGTGCTGGTGTTTGTGCTGGTTTTTGTGCTGGTTTCTGTGCTGGTTTCTGTGCTGGTTTCTGTGCTGGTGTTTGTGCTGGTTTTTGTGCTGGTTTCTGTGCTGGTTTCTGTGCTGGTTTCTGTGCTGGTTTCTGTGCTGGTGTTTGTGCTGGTTTTTGTGCTGGTTTCTGTCCTGGTTTCTGTGCTGGTTTCTGTGCTGGTTTCTGTGCTGGTTTCTGTGCTGGTTTCTGTGCTGGTTTCTGTGCTGGTTTCTGTGCTGGTTTTTGTGCTGGTGTTTGTGCTGGTTTCTGTGCTGGTGTTTGTGCTGGTTTCTGTGCTGGTTTCTGTGCTGGTTTCTGTGCTGGTTTCTGTGCTGGTTTTTGTGCTGGTGTTTGTGCTGGTTTCTGTGCTGGTTTCTGTGCTGGTTTCTGTCCTGGTTTCTGTGCTGGTTTCTGTGCTGTTTTCTGTACTGGTGTTTGTGCTGGTTTCTGTGCTGGTTTCTGTGCTGGTTTCTGTGCTGGTTTCTGTGCTGGTTTTTGTGCTGGTGTTTGTGCTGGTGTTTGTGCTGGTTTCTGTGCTGGTTTCTGTGCTGGTTTCTGTGCTGGTGTTTGTGCTGGTGTTTGTGCTGGTTTCTGTGCTGGTTTCTGTGCTGGTTTCTGTGCTGGTTTCTGTGCTGGTTTCTGTGCTGGTGTTTGTGCTGGTTTCTGTGCTGGTTTCTGTGCTGGTGTTTGTGCTGGTTTCTGTGCTGGTTTCTGTGCTGGTGTTTGTGCTGGTTTCTGTGCTGGTTTCTGTGCTGGTTTCTGTGCTGGTTTCTGTACTGGTTTCTGTGCTGGTTTCTGTGCTGGTGTTTGTGCTGGTTTCTGTGCTGGTTTCTGTGCTGGTTTCTGTGCTGGTTTCTGTGCTGGTGTTTGTGCTGGTTTCTGTGCTGGTTTCTGTGCTGGTTTCTGTGCTGGTTTCTGTACTGGTTTCTGTGCTGGTTTCTGTGCTGGTTTCTGTGCTGGTTTCTGTGCTGGTTTCTGTGCTGGTTTCAGTGCTGGTTTCTGTGCTGGTTTCTGTGCTGGTGTTTGTGCTGGTTTCTGTGCTGGTTTCTGTGCTGGTTTTTGTGCTGGTTTTTGGCTTTTTTTAGTTAAAAACCGATCCATTGGGCCTGCATCTCGCACTATCATTAGACACGTGGGTTCTTGTGGCTCCAACATGTCAGAGATACTCACTGCGGAGCTCCTCAAGGTTTAATTGGCGACTCGCACTCATAGTAGCTTATAGCAATATGGTAACAATAACAATACATTTTTTCAAATAACATACAGCGAATACTTCACAGTATTAAGTATTTTCATTAAGTATTAATTAAGGCTTAATGGTGTTTCCTAAAGGGGGAACTGTTAAACCTGGCAACGCAGCCCGCTTAAACCACAGAGCACGCTAGCTCCTTTAGCCAGCGAGATGCAGGCACAATGGATCGGTTTTTAATTAAAAAAGGGCAAAACCAGCACAGAAACCAGCACAAACACCAGCACAGAAACCAGCACAGAAACCAGCACAGAAACCAGCACAAACACCAGCACAGAAACCAGCACAGAAACCAGCACAAACACCAGCACAGAAACCAGCACAGAAACCAGCACAGAAACCAGCACAGAAACCAGCACAAACACCAGCACAGAAACCAGCACAGAAACCAGCACAGAAACCAGCACAAACACCAGCACAGAAACCAGCACAGAAACCAGCACAGAAACCAGGACAGAAACCAGCACAGAAACCAGCACAGAAACCAGCACAAACACCAGCACAAAAACCAGCACAGAAACCAGCACAGAAACCAGCACAGAAACAGAAACCAGCACAGAAACCAGCACAGAAACCAGCCCAGAAACTAGCACAGAAACCAGGACAGAAAGCAGCACAGAAACCAGCACAGAAACCATGCTCATCCTGAATGTCTCACTATGATTACAACAACAAACTACAAATACAACATGAAGAAAGTCGAGCACATGCAGGCCAGCTTCAGCTCAGCCCAGTATTAAGGGAAATGTGGTCTGAATTGAAAATGTATTGGCTGTGTTGGTTCTTTTTTTGTGTTAATGTTTAATATGTAGAAATGCATATTTGCAAAAGGAGACTTTAGTATGTTGTGGTAAAAGTGGCTCTTTCCTCGATTTTGCTGCCAATGTGGCTCTGGTGAAATAAATAGTGAGTATCACTGGTTTAAAGCCTCCAACGTTCAGTTAAACAGCAAACATTCGTAGCAAGCATTCAGCTATTAATATGCGTTCACTTGTAAGTCATGTGACTTCTGCGAGTCATCGATTGGTCACTGAACCTGTAACTTTTTTTTTTGTCATATTTTCCAGCTGCTTTTAATCTGAAAAGTGTGAAAATGTAACAGCATCTGCTCCACATGCTCACAGTCCCGCAGAGCGGCGGCATGTAGTTCACCTGAAGGCCGCCCGCGGCATCAATATTAATGCTTTTCTAAGTTGAACACCTTTAATGCGAGTTATTGGCTGTTTGCTCTGACCTGAGCCATGAATATTTCAAACAGTTCAGCTCCTGTCTGCTGCTCCAGTCTGTCAGGAATTAACATTTTATGTTCAGCAACTTTTATACTCAAATAGAAAAGCAGGTCGTCCTTTATCTCAGCGATGCTTGTATTAGACTGTCAGGATGTTAATGTAACTCTGACTGTTTGCATGCTGATGTTCCCTCAGAGTACCGTTTAATCACTCTGCTCGCTCTCTTCCTTTTGTATTTTCAGAATCAAGTTTATTGCCAAGTAGGTTTGCACTTACAATGAGTATTAAGTATGTATATATATATATATATACAGTTTCAACAAATAAGGAGCTGTAGTGCAAGCTGAATGCTATAAATACTATAAATGCAGATATACAAACAAATGGAGCGTTAATGTAACGCAGCTATGCTAATGTGGCTGGTATAACACTGTAATAACACTGTCATTAATGCCCAAACAGTAACTTTTTTAATGCTTTAAAGCAAACAGAAATCAGGCAGGAAACACTACAGAAACCAAATTATTTCCATCAATTTTTCACAGGAAAATGTTATAATGTCACTAGGGCTGGACGAGTTAACTCGTTATTATCGCATTAACTCGTCGTTTATTTAATTATTTAATAAGCCTGTGAGCAACAGACTTTTACAATAAAGCACGGCCCTGTGCTGCGTGTCGTTCCCCCTCTCTCTGCCCCCTGCTTCCTGTCTCTCTGAACTTTCCATTAAAGGCACAAAAGCCCTCAAAATTTTTATTCATTTTTTTAATTAAAAAAAAAATTGCAAAAACAAAACAAAGCAAAAAACATACGTTGATGCGCAATAAAATATTTAACGACGTTAAATAATGAATGCGTTAACGCGATAAAAACGAGTTAACACTCAGCCCTACTATAAACGCTTCGGGGTTTAATTCTAAGAAAACTCCTCTGATGGAGCAGCGGGAGGCTGGAACTCCTCCAGCAGACGGGACGCAGATAACCGGGAGCAGATTCATCCTCCCTACAGCAACCAGAGGCTCTGTTAGCAGCCGTCCTCACCTGCAGATCTGAGCCTTCAACAGGCTGCTTTCCCTCTGAGCACATGGAGAATTAAACGCTTCTGAGCCTGCCGGCTGCCTGACTCCAGTGAGTCATCAACCAGCCTGTTGATGCCGACGCTGAACGATGCCAATGGGCCCCGAGTGCAGCCCGTGTGCCATAAATACTCCAGATTTGACGCTTAAGCTCTGAGAATCATGAGGAAATTTAATGGACGAGCCTAACAACCCTGTGAGGGTGGAGGCAGCGCACGCTGGCTGCACTTTATAAGGAGGATCCTGACGTGAGAAAGCAAAGTTTGAGCAGCCGGCTGCTGTAGAAACAGCTTTATTTCAGCCAGCATTTGTTTCCCTGCTGGAGCTGCTCCAGCCGCAGCTCACACAGCGACAGCTGACATCTAATTTCATTACTTTTAGCCGTGCCTGCTTTGGACTTTCCATTGATCGCCGTGTCGTGTCCAATCACTTCTTCCCTCCCTTGTTGCCCCTTTTTCCATCTCTCAGCATCTTTCTTTTCCTCTGCAGTTTCTCTCCTCTGCCTCTCAGAATAAGCCATTTTTGTGCCATTAAAACCCCTCCGTGATGGTTTCCCTTCACTACAGAAGGCAGACCTTGTTCTCCAATCAGAACTCCTGCTGTCGGCGCCTTAGGAGGGAAAAGCTGAGAGGAAAAATCGATTTGACGAACAATGGTGGAAAGAAATACTTTCTTTCTTTAAATCCTTTCCCTGCCGATTGTCCACCACACAAAGCAGCTGCAGAAGGCTTCACTTCTGTCCGGGTCGGGGGGCTGTGACCTCTGCTCTTTGTTTACTGGCTGCTGGTGATGTGAGTCACTCCGAAGAACATCCAGCTGGCTTAGATCTGACAGGTAGAGCAGCCTGCCTTCCTCTGACTATCTGCAGCATCTGATTAAAGTTTCTGAGCCACACTAACTAACAAGTGAACTGAAGCAGCTGAAATAATGCCAGAGAAGCTGCTGTGGGAGCACCACCCCAGATAAAATCACGCTTAACAACAGTCTCCTCCAACTTCCTGCTGTGCAAACCTGTGTGTTAAATCCCTCAGATTCGGCCTTCAGGCCTCGCTCTTTTCTGTCAGCCCTGCTGTCTGCTGTCGGAGCGTCGCTCCCAACGCACTTACATTAGTCATATATACGGCTGTTCCGTCCTTATTCAGGAGCAGAAGTGCTCACAGTCTGGTGTCTTCTGCTGTTAGTGCAGACCTGTGGGCCGAATGCAGCAAACTTTATCTGATTTAACTGTTCGCCCGTTAAAAACCGACTCGTTCAGCTAAAGATTAACACCGAGAACAAGAGAAGATGTCAGAGAAAAAGAAAACGTTTCTGTTCTCATGTGTCTATGCATGAAATCTGCACGATATCTTTGAACTCATCTGGACTGTTGCTGGTTTTTAAATTCATTTAAATGATTTTATTTGTTTCTCTTTATATTCTTTTATGTATTTTTAATGCTTCTTCCACTCTCTGCTGCAATGCTTTTATTTTATGTAAAGCACTTTGAACTGTTTGTACATGAAATGTGCTATAAATAAATCTGATTTGATTTGAACATCAGGTGTTAACCAGGCTGTGGATGTCCCACGAAAGCCTGATTTATGGCCGCCTACGGAGCCCCTCCCGGAGACGCTCTCCCATCCATCCGTCGAGGAGGCGGAGACTCGCGGAGACAGCAAGGCTTGTGATTGGTCGGCTAACGACATCATTTCCAGAATCATTTTCCCGGTTTAGCTCCTTCCTCTCAGAACAACAACGCCGCCATTTCTGAAAGAGTTTACTGTGTGCCGGGCAACATTTGGTCAGAATTATTTGCATTTCAACATCAACAAGCTCCGACTCCAACAACAGTCTTTCTCTCTCTGTCGCCATCGTTCACTGTGAGGAGGAACGGAGCCGGAAGGTGAACAACCAATCAGCCACTTTCACCATAGACGTCGCCAGATTGGGTCGTCTAACGTAGCGCCGCCTACTGATCGGGAGGGGAACTGCCTCGGGTATCCGACATCCTGACGGAGAACCTCGAAAGGTTTAACAGCCTCTGCGTGACCACGGAGAAGCATACCGAGGCCTTAAAGCAGAGGAAAAAACTGGATTACAGCTACAGGGAAAGCACTGAGACCCTGTGGGCGGCCCAACTGGACCTTTGAGAAATGAAGCACAGGTGCAGGAAAGAGGAAGCAGATCCTTATTATCACCCGTCCATATGTGGGGTGTCGAATGGAATGAGACAAACACCCAAACAGACGGATGATTAGAGCTCCGGCTGCAGGACTAATGTGAGCTTTCATTCTAAAGTGTTGGCTCATCCAGAGGAGTTATTCTGCTGGAGCTTTACAGTGTTTGCATTAAAGGGACAGTTCGCCTCTTCTGACATGAAGCTGTATGACATCCCATATCAGCAACATCATTTATGAACATCTTCTTACCCCCCCCCCCCCCCCTCGCTTGGACCTATTTTCTCTCCCTTCGTATCAAGAGATTGTGAGGTCTGACTTTTTCCTGGAGAACCATTTTGTGATGCAAATGTATTACTCTGTTGAACGCATATTGTTCTGAGAAGCAAAACGCTTTATTTTTTAACTGAACTATCCCTTTAATATATAAATAAACACAACTTTTTATCCTGTTAGATATTTGCTGCCAGCGTAGCTTAAACTGCCACCAGAGGACGTCCTCTGAATCCATAAATCACATTTTCTACCCGACTAAAAGCTGAATCAGATCCTGCAGTTTAAATGGGCCGGTTTGGGGAGGGTCTGTTTCAAGACCAACGGTGAGGTTTTCCTGAACTTAACCAAGTAGTTTTGAAATCTGAAGCAAAGCCAGAGAGTTTAGTTGATCTTTACTTTACCTGAAACTCCTTCCAGGCAAAATAAATCTGTCCTTTTTTCTCCTTTTAAAACTGGTAGATCAGTTTTAAAAGGAGAAAACGCTTTATTTTTTAAACCCCAGCCAACTAGCCGGACTACCTTCATCAACACCAAAACGAGGCTGGAACTCTGCTCACAGGACGCAGCAGGGGGTAAGAAGATGTTCAGAAATGATGCTGCTGATATGGGATGTTACACAGCTTCATGTCAGAAGAGGCGAACTGTCCCTTTAATGTGAACAAACCACACCTATCCATCCATTTCAGCTGCCTCCCACTGAGAGCCCGATGTGGTGAACATGGCTTCTGTAGCTGTACTTTAAAGCTTTAACACACTGACAGACAGAAGACGGATAAATAAATATTTATGACGTCTTTGTGTGGAATATAAATTTCCTTTGGTGTCACCGTTTCTCTGCCTCTGCACAGAAAGCCTCAGCCCACCTCATCTGGATGGGAAGCCATTTAGGCTCCAGCAGCAGCTCCAGTCATCGTGCTAATTACCCATTAAGCTTGTTGTCATTGTCAAGGACCTTCAGGCAAGTTAAGAGCCGTTCAGGGCTCGTTAGTGGCCTTTGGTCTCATTAGGGGCTATCAGGATCAGACAAACAGCTGGAGCTGCTGGCAGTGGTGCAATCAGGAAATCCTTTTGCCGTTAACAAACCGATGTTCTGGGCTCTGAGATGGACGGCCACTGTGCCTGTTGGTGACCAAACTGGAGCTCTGCAGCTTCCTCTGACATCACCACGGTCGTCCCAACAGAGAGCTGCCGCCCGGCATCCCTTCTTCAGGTTCAGGACTGTCGTAAAAGATGCTTGGAGTTGGAGGATCATGATCAACGAAAGATTGCCACAAATTTCCTTTTGAGATGGGATTTATTTTCCATTAAGGTGGTTTGAATCCGGTCCAGAGGGAAACATGGTGAAACTAACGTCCTGCAGGCCTATTTGGGAGCTGAAACCGCATGCAGGCACCATTGTGCCCCTGAGCCTGAGATTTCGTCCAATCAGTGACATTAAACGAGCAGATTCATCCACCTGCAGCCCAACATGTAAAGTGATGAGTTTCAGTCGCAGGTTTTCTGTTGTGTCTGCACCAGTATTTCACTGACTTATCGCCAGGAATATAAGATTATTAACGTACAAGCGATGTTGGGAGTGTATCACCTGTAAGATCAATAAAAGATGACCGCTAACCAAAACCAAGTCAGTTTTAATTCCTGAACCTAACCAAGTAGCAAGGGAGGCATATTTTTAATACTGTCATCAGCATAGAAGCGGATAAACATGGTTTCTTTATGTAAATTCATATTATCTATATTCTTATAACAATCCAAACCAAATTGTCCTGACAAATACTGTCCAGAACATTCGTCAACATTCCCAAAAACGTTATGCTTGGATGGGTGTGAGGCGTTAAAGGACACGGACTTAAAAAAAAAGCAAACTGATTTATTTCTCCAAAAACGAGGTTAACACAAAGCTGAGCCGGATGACAAAAAATAAAAACACCTCGATCCCTCTGGTGGTTTTGGTCTGTAGCACCAGCCTCGAACCCTCCGTCATCTGTACACTTCTTTATTTAAAGCTATCTCAGTATAATTCAGACAAAAATCAGAAACATTTTGCCATGAGACTGAATTAGTAGAACAGAACCGATCCTTTGGGCGTAAAAACTCCGGGAACATTAACACAAACACTCCTGGTTTAGAATTAGTTGAATAATTAGGTATTTTTACTTTGTTATGTTCAGTAATTAAGTTGCTGTGGTTCAGATATGGTGGTTTTATGTCCACAGGCTAAATACTGGAGCCCAAGTGGAAACGTAAAGGTTCATTCTGTTGTTTTCTCTGACAGAAACCGAAGCTGCAACACTTCTCTGTGCCGAGCTTCCTGGATCTCTGAAGAGAAGAGGAAAGGTTAAGAGTCACTGCTGATCATTTCTGTGAAGGTAAACACCACCCACAACATCCCAGCTGCATCTAAAAGTCTTATTAGGGAGCGAGCAGTGAAACTGCAAGGACCCTATTGTATCTGTAAGGATTATTCTTCTTCTTCCGTCTTATTCTTTGCAAAAGGTGCTCGAAAAATCTTGAAATTTTGCGAGCGCCACCTGCCAGTCGACGACATGAAAGAATCTAAACTTTATATTTTTGGGAGTCGCTCATTGACTCTGTAGCGCCCCCTACGATGCTTAAAAATGGCCCCCGCAATGGGGTTAATTTCACGTGGGACAACGAAATTGGGTACACTCATTCATCATGCCCAGACGCACAAAAAAGTCTCTTGCCGCCATGGTCCCACGTCCACAGGAAGTCAGCCATTTTGGATGGAAAGTGCGTTTTCGTGCCATTTTTGCCCGATTCCACACTTTGCATAAGATCAAACTCCTCCTACAGATTTAATGCTACAGACTTCAAACTTGGCCAGGTTACTCTTAAGACATGGGGGGGAAAAGAATCATGGAGAAACTTTTCCAAACTCTGAACGGTGTGGGCGTGGCCAGGCGGTGAAAATCGTGTGACGGCGTTTGTGATTTGAAAGCCTTATCATCATCGCAAGCTCATGAAACTTGGCACACACGTCCACCCTGTGGACCTCGTACGTATGTAAAGGGTATCGTGTGTGGGCGGAGCAAAATGGCTCAGTGGCGCCCCCTAGAAATGTTCAAAAACCCCTCCGCATTGGGGTTATTATGTGCTCGTACGTACGCACATCTCGGTCCCGCTCACAGCTGCTCGCAGCTTTCTAGTTTATACTGAAATAATAGTTTTGTCTTTTGTTAAACGTCAGGAAACAGAGAGTTCGATGGCCCACTCGGTATCTGCTGCATAAGCATAAACCTGCTGGTGTCTTCGTCTTTGCATGGAAAGGTCACAGCCTGGATTTGAAATGGAATCCAGCTGGATTCAGATGCTGAAGACTTTGTTCTGACCTTTACCGTTTACTGAAGGGAACACACAGATCCCACATACGTGGATACCAGCAGAAGCGCCTCGCTCTAAATGAACAGCTCACGTGATCATTTTAACCGAACGTGCATCCAGTTTCATGGAGGAAAAAGAAAAAGAAACTAATTCAAGATAAAACTCAACATCCACACACAAACAGAACATCCACCTCAGTGTTTACGAGTTTGAGATAAAAGCGGAAGGATCTTATCCAGACAGCAAACGGACTCCGGACTGGATCCGTTCCGGATTTAGGGTAGGCTCAGGAACGGATCCGCAAAACGGACCCGGATCGGAGTCCACTTGCACACCGGATCCGTTTTGGATCAGTTCATAGAACACATCATCCGGCCCGGAGTCCACTGCTATCTGGGTATTTATATCAGGTTTTAAGTCTGACCAGCCGTCTGAGGTCAGACATGAAATAGTGAAAATGTTCTGTATGTTGGCTGAACTGGATCAGTTCCTTTATATTCACTGTCTGCCTGCATTGAACCTTTATTTAAACAGGTAATGAGACACATTCTCCAGAAGAACCCTTAATTTTTCAGTTAAAACCTCTTCATTATATTATTTTAATTCACTTCATTTGTAACAGAAACTGTTTTTTACACTTACAGTCATTTCACAATTAGTTTCCTACTTCAACCTGATTTCATTTAAATTTTCTATTTGATCCCATCTATTGTTTCCTAGTTGTATATAAAAGTGTGTGATTATTTCAATCATTCATTTAGTTACAAAGTGGAGGTGGAGGTCCTGAATATTAAACCCCAACAGGGACTCTTCTGGCAGAAACCTGAGCCGCACTTCTTCTTCTGCTGCTGCGCCGTCGTTAACATGCAGACGGGTCTGATGACAGTTGGCATATTCAGCAGTGTCTCCCACGGGGGTTCACATACATATTGACTATCAGCCACACTTACTGCAGCTCCTTCAGCAGCACATCACTAAACATCCTGAGCCATCACACCTGATGCTGAGGGCCGTCTGCCCGCCGCCATAAAACGGCTTTATTCTGTCACACCGCAGGTTATTCACTCCACTTTCACACTAACGGGAAAACTCTGTAATGTTAGCAAACTTCTTTAGATTAAATCAAACCAGTCAGCTGCACATTAATGATGGAATAATGTATTATGGTTAGGGCTGGGCGAGTTAACTCGTTATTAACGCGTTAATTTGTTTATTATTTAACGCCGATAAATATTTTATCGCGCATTAACGCAGGTTTTATTATTTATTTCATTATTGTAAAAGTCTGCTGCTCACAGGCTTTTATTTTGTAAAAGTCTGTTGCTCACAGGCTTTTATTTTGTAAAAGTCTGTTGCTCACAGGCTTTTATTCTGTAAAAGTCTGCTGCTCACAGGCTTTTATTTTGGAAAAGTCTGTTGCTCACATGCTTTTATTTTGGAAAAGTCTGTTGCTCACAGGCTTTTATTTTGTAAAAGTCTGCTGCTCACAGGCTTTTATTCTGTAAGTCTGTTGCTCACAGGCTTTTATTTTGGAAAAGTCTGTTGCTCACAGGCTTTTATTTTGTAAAAGTCTGTCGCTCACAGGCTTTTATTTTGTAAAAGTCTGCTGCTGTCTGCTGTGGAACAGGAAAAGAAAGTAATCGGCGGATCCACCAAACATGGAGAAGGGTACGGAACTTTTACTCGGCCATTTTCATGTTAAAGTTCTTCCAGACGGCGGAGTCGACAGAACCAAAGTCATCTGTAAACTCTGCCAAGTTGAATTGTCTTCTCAGCGTAGTAGTTCCAGTCTAAAATATCACTTAAAGGCAAAACACACAACTGATAGCAGCAAGTCATTCAAGGAAACAGACAGTGGAGCGAGGCTTCTACATAAAAACTACAGAAAGATGCTGATGTTAAAAGTGTGTTTGCACAACAAATGTTATGGCACTTTCATTCATATGGCAGCACATTTAAAATAAAGCTAAATGCTAAAAGCTATACACTACTTTTGGATTCATTTTTGGATTCTGCGTACAAATGCGATTAATCGTGATTAATCAGGGAAATCATGTGATTAATTAGATTAAAGATGTTAATCGTGGCCCGGCCCTAGTTAAAACATTTTGGATATATTAACCTCATTAAACAGTTGTACTGGGAGACCTGCATCTTTATCAGAAACATGCAGATAACGTAACGCTAACGCGTTGGAAACACACCTTATCCACACAGAGCTACAGAACGGAACAGTAATGCGGGAACAATAATGTTCTGCTTTCAGAAAGCAACATCTGTCTGGAGACTAACAGAATAACTTATTCAGTGGGAGATAAACCCTGAACACACATGCATCTGTTGTATCTGAGCTTATCTGGTTTACACAGAGCAACACAAAACCTGACCTGAAACTGATTTAATCCAGCCAGCTTTCAGGTTTATGTGGAATAACAATCATAATAATTAGGATATCTGTCAGAATGCTTGCTTGCTCATTTTTGTGCGCTCTGTATTTAAATAATTTACGGAGATATAAATATATTCATGGCGGGTCCTTTATGTGTTGATTTTCTCTCTGATTTTCTGGCCCTCGGCCCTGTTGCAGCCGCTGTGAAGGCTCTCAGAAGCCTTCATCAAAGTCGTGTCGCTGTAAGTGGATTTCACGTGCGTTCGGCAGCAGTTCATCACAGCCCTCAGTGACACATGTTCCCGAGCGGCGCGGGGCCGTCACAGTCAAGCCTTTAAATCAGGAGACGGGGAACACGCTCAAACATGGCCGACGCTGAGAAGCCAGACGTGAGTGATGTCGTGTTTCAGGGAGGCTCGTTGGCGTGCCGTGACGGCGGCGGCTGTCGGCTGACTGGTGGATCTGCGTCCCTGCCTCACCTGCGGTCATGATCTGTGACTAAATGTGCCTCCCAGGTGAGGTGTTCACCACATGTCTGACCGGGAGGAGAACCTGCAGCAGACCCAGGACACGCTGCAGAGATTATGTCTGTTGGCAGGTTGAGATCATCTCAGAGTCCCTTAAGACTCGCTGTAAGACATGCTCGGGGGGGGGGGCAGGGAGGCCGAATCTGTGAGGCCGACTCTGTGAGGCCGACTCTGTGAGGCCGACTCTGTGAGGCCAACTCTTTGAGGCTGACTCTTTGAGGCTGACTCTTCGAAGCTGACTCTTTGAGGCTGACTCTTCGAAGCCGACTCTTTGAGGCCGACTCTTTGAAGCCGACTCTTTGAGGCTGACTCTTTGAGGCTGACTCTTCGAAGCCGACTCTTCGAAGCCGACTCTTTGAGGCCGACTCTTTGAAGCCGACTCTTTGAGGCTGACTCTTCGAAGCCGACTCTTTGAGGCCGACTCTTTGAAGCCGACTCTTTGAGGCTGACTCTTTGAAGCCGACTCTTTGAGGCCGACTCTTTGAAGCCGACTCTTTGAGGCTGACTCTTTGAAGCCGACTCTTTGAAGCCGACTCTTTGAGGCTGACTCTTTGAAGCCGACTCTGAGGCTGACTCTTTGAGGCTGACTCTTCGAGGCCGACTCTTTGAGGCTGACTCTTTGAAGCCGACTCTTTGAGAATGACTCTTTGAAGCTGACTCTTTGAAGCTGACTCTTGAGGCTGACTCTTTGAAGCTGACTCTTGAGGCCGACTCTTTGAAGCTGACTCTTGAGGCTGACTCTTTGAGGCTGACTCTTTGAGGACGACTCTTTGAAGCTGACTCTTTGAGGCTGACTCTTGAGGCCGACTCTTTGAAGCCGACTCTTGAGGCTGACTCGAGGCCGACTCTTTGAAGCTGACTCTTGAGGCTGACTCTTTGAAGCTGACTCTTGAGGCCGACTCTTTGAAGCTGACTCTTTGAAGCTGGCTCTTGAGGCTGACTCTTTGAGGCTGACTCTTTGAAGCTGACTCTTGAGGCTGACTCTTTGAAGCTGACTCTTTGAGGACGACTCTTTGAAGCTGATTCTTGAGGCTGACTCTTTGAGGACGACTCTTTGAAGCTGACTCTTGAGGCTGACTCCTTGAAGCTGACTCTTTGAGGCTAACTCTTTGAAGCTGACTCTTGAGGTTGACTCTTTGAAGCTGAGTCTTGAGGCCGACTCTTTGAAGCTGACTCTTTGAGGCTGAATCTTTGAGGCTGACTCTTTGAAGCTGACTCTTGAGGCCGACTCTTTGAAGCTGACTCTTTGAAGCTGACTCTTTGAGGCTGACTCTTTGAAGCTGACTCTTGAGGCCGACTCTTTGAGGCCGATTCTTGAGGCCGACTCTTTGAAGCTTACTCTTTGAAGCTGACTCTTGAGGCCGACTTTGAAGCTGACTCTTTGAAGCTGACTGTTTGAAGCTGACTCTTGAGGCTGACTCTTTGAGGCTGACTCTTTGAAGCTGACTCTTGAGGCTGACTCTTTGAGGCTGACTCTTGAGGCTGACTCTTTGAAGATGACTCTTGAGTCTGACTCTTTGAAGCTGACTCTTGAGGCCGACTCTTTGAGGCCGATTCTTGAGGCCGACTCTTTGAAGCTTACTCTTTGAAGCTGACTCTTGAGGCCGACTCTTTGAAGCTGACTCTTTGAAGCTGACTGTTTGAAGCTGACTCTTGAGGCTGACTCTTTGAGGCTGACTCTTTGAAGCTGACTCTTGAGGCTGACTCTTTGAGGCTGACTCTTTGAAGCTGACTCTTGAGGCTGACTCTTTGAAGCTGAGTCTTGAGGCCGACTCTTTGAAGCTGACTCTTTGAGGCTGAATCTTTGAGGCTGACTCTTTGAAGCTGACTCTTGAGGCCGACTCTTTGAAGCTGACTCTTTGAAGCTGACTCTTTGAGGCTGACTCTTTGAAGCTGACTCTTGAGGCCGACTCTTTGAGGCCGATTCTTGAGGCCGACTCTTTGAAGCTTACTCTTTGAAGCTGACTCTTGAGGCCGACTCTTTGAAGCTGACTCTTTGAAGCTGAGTCTTGAGGCCGACTCTTTGAAGCTGACTCTTTGAGGCTGAATCTTTGAGGCTGACTCTTTGAAGCTGACTCTTGAGGCCGACTCTTTGAAGCTGACTCTTTGAAGCTGACTCTTTGAGGCTGACTCTTTGAAGCTGACTCTTGAGGCCGACTCTTTGAGGCCGATTCTTGAGGCCGACTCTTTGAAGCTGACTCTTGAGGCCGACTCTTTGAAGCTGACTCTTTGAAGCTGACTGTTTGAAGCTGACTCTTGAGGCTGACTCTTTGAGGCTGACTCTTTGAAGCTGACTCTTGAGGCTGACTCTTTGAGGCTGACTCTTTGAAGCTGACTCTTGAGGCTGACTCTTTGAAGCTGACTCTTGAGGCTGACTCTTTGAAGCTGACTCTTGAGGCCGATTCTTGAGGCCGACTCTTTGAAGCTTACTCTTTGAAGCTGACTCTTGAGGCCGACTCTTTGAAGCTGACTCTTTGAAGCTGACTGTTTGAAGCTGACTCTTGAGGCTGACTCTTTGAGGCTGACTCTTTGAAGCTGACTCTTGAGGCTGACTCTTTGAGGCTGACTCTTTGAAGCTGACTCTTGAGGCTGACTCTTTGAAGCTGACTCTTGAGGCTGACTCTTACAGATGTTAACATCTCCCCTCCTGACACTGAAACACTGAAACACCACTTAGATGCACATTCGGTTTACATTCTTTCTCGCAGCCGGAGCTGAACGAGCTCCTCGCCTGTTTTCTGCTTCCTGCACCGTGAAAGATGTTATTTCCCGTCCGCTCGTCGTCTCATTACTCGCGACTCAGATCCGTCTATCAGAGGAGGAACTGAATAATTCTTAATAACCAGAGAAAGACTCTGATGACGCATGAATCGCTGCCATGATTGCCAATTAAAAGCCTAATTTTCTGGTAAATCTTCAGCGTTGCGCCCCCGCCTTACGTGAACATCGTGCCATGAAATGAAGCGGACTCCCTCTCAGATCCAAGGTCAGCTCTGTGTGGAAGCAGGAAAATGCCAGAATCTGGCTGGATTTTGGGACGTAAACTGGAGCTGACAGGCAGATGCCCCTCAGGGGGCACAAAGACTGATGGGCCTCTCATGGGAAATCTGCCCACCAAATGTAGAAATCAGACAAAACTGCAGTGACATCCAGTTGGTGCAACACGAGCTGGACATGACATGCAAATAATTCACCAAACTCTGCATTTAATTAAAAACACCAATACAACAAGTTAAGGCCAGACGCTACAGGTCAATAGGGTAATATTTTAAAATAATAGATATCACCATGAAACTTGCTCAGTTGATTACTTATATAAGTATGAAAAAATATGTATTACAAGTTTTAGAAATTTGTATGTTTAATTATGAAAATTAGGCATTATCTCATTAAATATGCGCACATTTGCATATATTTCCGGAAGATAGATCTGAACATATGATAAAGCCAGGTGCATAATTCTTTTTTCAATTTGTTTACACACAAAATGAAAAGAAAATTACAGAGAGATTTCAGGATATCTGCTTTCATTTCCTAGGAAATCAAAATATACTGTCCATAGCCTAAAAAAAACATCCCTTTTTGCCATATTTTTTTTCATTATAATGTCACAGGAATGATTTATCAACAAATCCTTCAGTAAATATCTTCAGAATACTGCTAAGTGTATAACTGGAAAGTTTGGTGTTAGTAGGTGCTCCATAGGCTGAGATATTGATACTGGAAAAAACGGCATTTAAAGATTTAAATAGGGGAATTCATTTAGGTCAATTTGGGTGTGTGTGTGTGTGTGTGTGTGTGTGTGTGTGTGTGTGGCAGGTGTGTGTGTGTGGCAAGTGTGTGTGTGGCAGGTGTGTGTGTGTGGCAAGTGTGTGTGTGTGTGTGTGGCAGGCGTGTGTGTGTGGCAGGTGTGTGTGGCAGGCGTGTGTGTGTGGCAGGTGTCTGTGTGTGGCAGGTGTGTGTGGCAGGCGTGTGTGTGTGGCAGGTGTCTGTGTGTGTGTGGCAGGTGTCTGTGTGTGGCAGGTGTGTGTGGCAGGCGTGTGTGTGGCAGGTGTCTGTGTGTGTGTGGCAGGCGTGTGTGTGTGGCAGGTGTGTGTGGCAGGTGTGTGTGTGTGTGTGGCAGGTGTGTGTGGCAAGTGTGTGTGTGTGTGTGGCAGGTGTGTGTGGCAAGTGTGTGTGTGTGTGTGGCAGGCGTGTGTGTGTGGCAGGTGTGTGTGGCAGGCGCGTGTGTGTGGCAGGTGTGTGTGGCAGGCGTGTGTGTGTGGCAGGTGTGTGTGGCAGGCGTGTGTGTGGCAGGTGTCTGTGTGTGTGTGGCAGGCGTGTGTGTGTGGCAGGTGTGTGTGGCAGGTGTGTGTGTGTGGCAGGTGTGTGTGGCAGGTGTGTGTGTGTGTGTGGCAGGCGTGTGTGTGTGGCAGGTGTGTGTGGCAGGTGTGTGTGTGCGTGTGTGTGTGTGTGTGTGTGTGGCAGGTGTGTGTGTGTGGCAAGTGTGTGTGTGTGTGTGTGTGTGGCAGGCGTGTGTGTGTGTGTGTGGCAGATCTGTGTGTGGTAGGTGTGTGTGTGTGTGTGTGGCAGGTGTGTGTGGCAGATGTGTGTGTGTGGCAGGTGTGTGTGTGTGTGGCAGATGTGTGTGTGGCAGGTGTGTGTGTGTGGCAGGTGTGTGTGTGTGTGCGGCAGATGTGTGTGTGTGTGGCAGGTGTGTGTGTGTGTGCGGCAGATGTGTGTGTGTGTGGCAGGTGTGTGTGTGCGGCAGATGTGTGTGTGTGTGGCAGGTGTGTGTGTGTGTGTGGCAGGTGTGTGTGGCAGATGTGTGTGTGGCAGGTGTGTGTGGCAGATGTGTGTGTGGCAGGTGTGTGTGTATGTGGCAGGTGTGTGTGTGTGTGTGTGTGGCAGGTGTGTGTGTGTGTCAGATGTGTGTGGCAGGTGTATGTGGCAGGTGTGTGTGTGTGTGGCAGGTGTGTGTGTGTGGCAGGTGTGTGTGTGTGTGTGGCAGATGTGTGTGTGTAGCAGGTGTGTCTGTGGCAGGTCTGTGTGTGTGTGGCAGGTGTATGTGGCAGGTATGTGTGTGTGTGTGTGTGTGTGTGTGTGTGTAGCAGGTGTGTCTGTGGCAGGTCTGTGTGTGTGTGGCAGGTCTGTGTGTGTGTGTGGCAGGTCTGTGTGTGTGTGGCAGGTGTCTGTGGCAGGTCTGTGTGTGTGTGGCAGGTCTGTGTGTGTGTGGCAGGTCTGTGTGTGTGTGGCAGGTGTCTGTGGCAGGTCTGTGTGTGTGTGGCAGGTCTGTGTGTGTGTGTGTGTGTGTGTGTGGCAGGTGTGTGTGGCAGGTGTGTGTGTAGCAGGTGTGTATGTGGCAGGTGTGTGTGTAGCAGGTGTGTGTGTGGCAGGTGTGTGTGTGGCAGGTGTGTGTGTGGCAGGTCTGTGTGTGTGTGGCAGGTGTATGTGTGTGTGTTGCTGACTCCTCTCTGTCTCAGTCTTTAAAGGATCTTCTCTGACAGACTCAGCCTTTTCACTTCCATCTTTGTGCCATCCCATCCTGACAGCTCCTCTGTGTGTTTTCCTGCCTGCTGTCTCCGTCCTGCTTCTTATTCACTGCACACACTCACACCTGAATGACTGCCTGGTCTCAGGACCAGAGGTCCTTCATATTTAATGATCAGAAACATGTTTCAGCTGCAGTGAACTGTTGCTGTACATGTGACTGATCAGCTCTGAGTCCTGCCTGATATGACCCCGCAGGTTCTTCATGTTCAAGTTGCTGCCTCCAACCAGAAAAGTTTTGAGCATGGTTGAAGAAGCTTGAATAATAGAAAACGCCTCCTGATGTCTGAAGCAGGATTTATCAGTGAAACCAACATGACATGATGCATCATCTTTGCTTTAGAGCAGAAATGATTATCACCCAAAGATCCAACAGAAAGGACGCAAACATTCACTGCAGATCCTCGTTCCCGAGCCTGGACGGACCCACGGAAGTAAAACTGAAGATGTGTTTTGGGTTTCTGTGCCATCAGATCATCTGAGATCATTGAATCAAAATCAAATCAAATTAATTTGTAGCACATTTCATGCACAAACAGTTCAAAGTGCTTCACATAAAATAAAAGCATTGCAGCAGGGAGTGGAAGAAGCATTAAAATACATAAAAGAATATAAAGAGAAACAAATAAAATCATTTAAATGAATTTAAAAACCAGCAACAGTCCAGATAAGTTCAAAGATATCGTGCAGATTTCATGCATAGACACATGAGAACAGAAATGTTTTTAACCTGGATTTAAAAATGTCTCCATTTGGTGAAAGTTTAATCTCCACTGGCAGTTTGTTCCACTTGTTTGCAGCATAACAGCTAAATGCTGCTTCTCCATGTTTAGTCTGGACTCTGGACTGGACCAGCTGACCTGAGTCCTTGGATCTCAGAGCTCTGCTGGCTTTATATTCTCTGAACAGATCACAGATTGTAAACCATCAGCAGGCTTTTAAAATCTATTCTGTGACTGACTGGAAGCCAGAGTAAAGATTTTAAAGCTGCTGTGATGTGTTCAGATCTCTTAGTCCGGGTTAAAACTCCAGCAGCAGCGTTCTGGATGAGCTGCAGATGTTTAATGCTCTTTGTGGGAAGTCCAGTTAAAAGAGCGTTACAGTGATGGAGTCTGCTGGAGATGAATGCATGGAGGAGTTTCTCCTGGGCTGTTTCACGTGTCTCTTTGCCGCCTGTATGTGAACCATCACATGTTCTGAATGTGTGCTCCGTGTGCACAGACGGGCTTTTCAAACTAAAGTAAGAAACCCGCAGTGACCCCAGGTTTGAGCTCCTTCCAGCGGCCCTGATCATTCCACCGTTTTCCTTTACTTTCCAGCTCGTCCTCGCTCTTGACTCGACACCATTTCGCTGGTTCCCAGCTGGAGATGTGACTGTGGCCTGAAACCTAATCCTGACTCTCACAGAGTGTTTTAAATGTCTGATTCAGCAGCAGCAGGAAGGCTGTCGGTGTTAGCCTGTTTTTAAATTCATTTAAATGATTTTATTTGTTTCTCTTTATATTCTTTTATGTATTTTTAATGCTTCTTCCACTCCCTGCTGCAATGCTTTTATTTTATGTGAAGCACTTTGAACTGTTTTGCTACAAATAAATTTGATTTGATTTGTTGGCGGCTTTAGCAACACTCTCGACTTTTGAATGAATTGTTTGATGAATCCTGCCTCAGCTGCAGCCCAAAGCAGCGAAAGGATTTTACTCTAAAGCTGAGGCTGATGTGAGTGTAACGAGTGTCTCAGAGGCTTCAGCGACTCTGACAACACCACAGAATGTCCTGGGAGTGTGAGTTGTATTGTTTTAGCTTCTGAACATGATCCCTGATCGATGCTCCGCCACAGATCAGCTGTGATGAGGCTTCAGGTTTTACACAAATCCATCTTTAAAAGTCTCCTCCCACAGACAGAAGGCCTCCTGCTGATGTTTCCCTCAGAAACAGAAGCTGAAACCGCTCAAAGAGCCGCAGTTTGAGCACATTGTGCCGTCTCTGCAGGCTGAGGTGGAAGTGAATCCTCTTATGTTTCTGCACCCAAGATACAGCGAACGACTTCTTTACTGTTCAAGTGCAAATTCAATCACACAAACCAATCCGCCAAGGGTGCATTTAACCTGTAACTACACACACATTAACTACAGTAGTGCCGTTTTTCCCATTGAAAGTAAAGCTGGACTCCCTAAACATATTGTAGCCTATTATATTGAACTGTATTTTCACTACATAACAAAGACATTACATTACATCACATTACGGTCATTCTGCAGACGCTTTCATCCAAAGCGACTTACAATCAGTGTGTTCCACATCGGCTTCCAAAACCAAACAGCTAAGAGCAGAACTGCTCGAGTAAGTGCGATAAGTTAGACAAATGGGAAGACAATTTAGAAAATAAAGACAATTTAGGAAACAAATAAGTGCGTAAGGAGCTGGGACGCAGCAGGTGATGTGCAGGCAGTGCAAAGCCTGGTGTACAGAACAGCCACCGAGCATCAGGCAGAGCACAGAACAGGAGAACCTCTGCACCACCGAGAGGAAAAGGAAAGAAAAGACTCCCAGCAGGGCTGCAGGTAACACAAAGATGCTCTAAACATGCTCAGACTGCCACACAGACAACAGACTCACAGAGGAGAACCAGCAGGAAAAGCCTCAAGAGGAAAATATCAGTTCCCCAAATCTGAATTTAAATCCCAAAGTTTCCACAGCGCCGTGTTAAAAGTCCTAAATGCCGCCACAGAAAGCAGATTTCCGGGAGAACTCGGCGGGTTTAACGACTCAAAGCTTTTGGGGGTCATGCGGGGCGTCAGGGGAGCCCTCCTACCTGTCCGCGCTGAGCGCCGTGAGCGTGAACACCGACACGCCGACCGACGTGAGCTGGATGACGGGGATGAGCTTGCAGGCCACCTCGCCGAACACCCACTCCTCGGAGAAGTAGCGGAAGGCGTCCACGGGCACGCAGGTGACCAGCAGCAGCAGGTCTCCCGCCGCCAGGCTGGAGATGAAGATGTTGGGCACGCTGCGCATGGCGCTGTTGGTGATGAAGATCTTCACCAGGGTGATGTTGCCCAGCAGACCCACGGTGATGATGAGGATGTACACCGAGGTCATGACGCAGCGCACCACGAAGTGCACGGTCTCCCCGCCGTCCGCCCCGCTGTCCGCGGCCGCCCACCAGCCCGGCTCCTCGGTGGAGTTCGGGTTCAGAGCCTCGGAGTCCCCGGGGGGAGCCGGGGCCATGTTGGAGAGGAACTCGTCGTCCATGGCCGGGAGGTGTCGGCGGAGGTCCGGGGAGGAGCTGCTGAGCCGCCGGCGCGCAACGGGAGGCTCCGCGCGTAAAGGCGCAAAGACGCTGAGTCCGCCACAAGTTTCTGCAACAAGCTGCTGTGAGAGCAGCCTCCGACTGAGAGACTGCAGAGTGACAGGAGAGGAGAGGAGGAGGAGGAGGCACGTGCTGGAGACGCACTCCCTCTCCCCTCTGCGTGTGCGCGCGCTGTGCGGGAGAGAAACAGAGGATCTGAATGTACAGAGAGATGCAACAAGGGACAGAAACCTGAGAGCAGAAGATATGTTAAAGATATGTGTTCACATGTTGGGCCCAAAACACATTAACCAAAGGTCAGAGAAAGGTCAGAGAAAGGTCAAAGGTCAGAGGTCATACCTGCCACAGAAGCTGCGTGGAAGTCAATGTTCAATGGATAAATAAATTAATATATAGAATAATTTATAATAAAAAAAATGCCAATGAAATGAACGGAAATGCTTTAAATAGTTCATCAGATAAATAATAAAGACAGTCTTAGTGTGCAGTGTGTCCTTAAAACATCTGAGGACAAAATAAATTTACCCAAACATGAGTAATAAAACTGTTCTTTTTGCAGAAAAGTTCCAGATTAAAACACTGATGTTCAGTTAGTTTAGATTCAAATGATCCCAGAGGACAAAAGTGAGGAAAGTTAATGCTTTTATACTGAAAAAAAAGGGTAAATTATGACTGAAAGTTGTTGTTTTGCAACAAAATTAAGGAAGTGAGTCAAATCTGTTAGATGGAACAGATAAAGTAAATAAATTTAAAGTCATGGAAACTAAAGATGGAGCAGAAGTCCTGATCCAGATCTCATTTCTTTACATTTTCCTTCCAAGCAGCCAGACTTTCCTGTAATATTCTACAGCGGTCTCGATCCATGGCTTTTCTTTGGACATTTTCTGCCTTTTTCATCCATTTTCAGTTCAGATTAATGTGTTTTTCTCTGTTAAGCCACTTAACTCTGAGCTGTGAATCATTCAGGCAGGAAAAAGGCTCCTAACTCAAGGGATGAACCAGTGTTGTGTCCACATTTTAAACTGGATCTTTAGGCACTTTGTTCCCAGCAGCCTGTCACAGAGACACATCATTTGTTCCCATTTCTTTAGCTGCATCTGTGAAAAACAGCTTCATAGTTTCAACTTTTTTGTACATTTATGTTTAAAACTGCTTTCAGTTACCAAAAGAGTCAAATTAATATAAGAAATTCAGTTAAAAAAAAGATCCTAATCCCAAAATAATGAACGTTATCACGTCTAAAAGTAGAAAAGTAGGAAAAAAACAGACAATAATAAGAATTATGTTAAAAAAAAGTAAATAAGATTCAATTTAAAGCTTAAAAAAGGAATATAAGATATAATCTAATGACTAATTATGGAACAATTCATATAAATGAAATGATTAAACTGTTTTATGCCACCAGAAATGAATAATCTAGAAGCTCTTTGTGTGTTTTAGGCTGGAATTAAGATTTGTTCCCGTTTTGGTTTGGTAACACAGTTAGATTTAAGGCCTGAGTACTTTTAGCTTTCTCAGGCACATTTCTCTGGCTTTCTTCTTGGAAGTTTCTGAGGTTCGTTATGGAGGCAGCCATCTGCGGGCTCCGCTGTTAATGAGTCAGAGTGCCTCTCCCAGCCTGAGTGGGGCTCTGCTGAGGGTCCGTCAGCCACAGATGGCAGAAAGCAAAGGTGGGACAGCGTGTGAGGGAATTATTGGGTCTTTAAAAGAGCCAATCTGTGGTTTTTCAGACCCGGGTTCAGACATGGAACTGCCTCCCATCATCAGCTCATCACGCCTCTGCAGGACGTCTGATTTCTACCAGCAGAAAGAGTCCTGAAACACGCGCACTCAGCCTTTAATGCTGCTGCAGAACGCTCCCGTCCTCCGGCAGCTCAAAGTGTCTCAGCGGGTGGTTGATGGTGGAGGTCATGTGACCCAGGAGGTCATGTGACCCAGGAGGTCAACGTCCTGAAGAAAAACTGAAGAGGCTCAGAGAGAGAGACTCAGCGAGGTTACAAATTAATAAAAAGGATTAATTAGAACATGCAGATCAGTTAAAGGGACAGTTCGCCTCTTCGGACATGAAGCTGAAGCTTCTTACCCCCTGCTGCGTCCTGTGAGCAGAGTTCCAGCTGTCAGCAGCCGTCTTTCCTTTCCTTTCCCTTCCTTTCCTTTCCTTTCCTTTCCTTTCCTTTCCTTTCCATTCCTTTCCTTTCCTTTCCTTTCCTTTCCTTTCCATTCCTTTCCTTTCCATTCCATTCCTTTCCTTTCCTTTCCTTTCCTTTCCTTTCCTTTCCTTTCCTTTCCTTTCCTTTCCATTCCTTTCCTTTCCTTTCCTTTCCATTCCTTTCCTTTCCTTTCCTTTCCTTTCCTTTCCTTTCCATTCCTTTCCTTTCCTTTCCTTTCCTTTCCTTTCCTTTCCATTCCTTTCCTTTCCTTTCCTTTCCATTCCTTTCCTTTCCATTCCTTTCCTTTCCTTTCCTTTCCTTTCCTTTCCTTTCCTTTCCTTTCCTTTCCTTTCCTTTCCTTTCCTTTCCTTTCCTTTCCTTTCCTTTCCTTTCCTTTCCTTTAATTTCCTTCTCTTTCTGTCTTTCCTTTCCTTTCCTTTCCTTTCCTTTCCTTTAATTTCCTTTCCTTTCCTTTCCTTTCCTTTCCTTTAATTTCCTTTCCTTTCCTTTCCTTTCCTTTCCTTTCCTTTCCTTCTCTTTCCTTTCCTTTCCTTTCCTTTCCTTTCCTTTCCTTTCCTTTCCTTTCCTTTCCTTTCCTTTCCTTTCCTTTACCTGTGGTGCAGACCGAGCAGCAAACACTGTAACAGGCGCGGCTGTCAGCAGGCGGCAGCAGGCAGTGATACGAAGGGAGAGAAAATAGGGCCAAGCGATTGTGAGGTCTGACTTTTTCCTGGGGAACCATTTTGTGATGCAAATGTATTACTCTGTTGAACGCATATTGTTCTGAGAAGCAGAACGCTTTATTTTTTAAACCCCAGCCAACTAGCCGGACTACCTTCATCAACACCAAAACGAGGCTGGAACTCTGCTCACAGGACGCAGCAGGGGGTAAGAAGATGTTCAGAAATGATGTTGCTGATATGGGATGTTACACAGCTTCATGTCAGAAGAGGCGAACTGTCCCTTTAAAGAGGAGAACTGTCCCTTTAAGAGGAGAACTGTCCCTTTAAAGAGGAGAACTGTCCCTTTAAGAAAGAATAAATTGATCGTGAAAAGAGGAAAATTAGCTGAAACAACCTTCAAGAGATGGAACGCAATTAAACGGAGAAACAAAGTGACTAAGAAAGGAAAGAAAAACTGACTTTTGAGAGATGCAAAACAACCTCAGAGACTAAAATTTTGCCTTTTGAACTTGTAAAAAGTTGGTAAAGAAGCAAAAATCCAGCACAAAGATCTGTATGTTTTCTGTGTTTGGTCGGGTTAACGCGGGGTTTCTGTTCCTGGTTTTTCTCAGTTAGTCTGGTTTTCTGCTCCAAGGTAAATGAACCTTTCTTTGTCTTTTCCTCCCTCTGTGTAAATACTTTCCCGTTCATCCTTGAGTTGTTCATCTTTTATCATCTCTGTAGGTTTATTTCGTGCCTGGACTTTACCTCAACACTTCTACGGTTCTCTTAGAAACATCGGAGGCAAAAAGGAGACTCTGATTATTGAAGAGTTTTGCTGAATGTTTTGATAAAATAAAATATGAAATATATTTTATAAATATATATATAAATTTATACATATATATATATATATATATATATATATATAATTATATTATATATATTTTATATTATATATTTTTTAATTTAATTTTTATATATAAATATATATAAATCCATGTTTTGCGCATGTTTGGCACTAAAACAGCTCTCGCGCTTTTACGCACAGTTTCTCCTCTGGCACCTGAGCGCACAGCCAGCGCGAGCAGGCGGGTTTGACTCTCTAAAATGTGTCAATGGTCACTTAGTTAACGCATGCAATACCGGAAACTACAAAACGGGCCCTTCAAAATAAAAGTTTACCGGATTTCCATAGAAACGACAGAATGTTTAACACTGAAGGCTTTCTGAGGATTTCAGCCTTTTTTTTAACCTTCATTTTACTCTTAATTATGTCTACTGTAATTCATTTAATTCAGCTTTGTTTTCAAAGACTGCTTCAGTGTCATTATCACACATACATGGATAGACTTTGAGGTGTTGGCAGGAGTCTGGCAGATCTCCCTGTTTCCCTTCACTAAAAAACAGGAAACAGTTCCGGGCTTTCTCCTGCAGCCCTTCCAAACAAGCCATACTTGCTAACTGAGGCCTGTAGAGTCTGGCTGTGTTCCAAACCGCATACTTCTCCTACTACTCCCACTACTCTTACTAACTTTAACTTGTTTTAAGTTCCCGGATGCATACTAGATTCTCCTAAATGTTGGGTATGCATCATGAGGTTACTACTCATACTCAAACTACCCAAGATGCAACGTAACGTGACGTCGCCGATCGTCATTTCCTGTCAAAACGGCAGTTTCAAGCTAGCTACAACGAGGGTAGGTTCACTTCCTGTTTTCAAAACAAAAGCACCAATTGTATGGTAATGGCTTTCCCTATGATAAAAGGCAACGGGTATTTTATTTTGTGAAAATAACAGGAAGTGCGTTGCTCACTGCGGCTAGCTTTAGTAGCACCGAATTCGTGGGAACAAAATTGTAAACAGCCGGTATTTTGTCAGGTTTTCAACACGTTGGGGATCTAAACGACTACTTTCTCACCTGAAAATGTTTCAAATGTTGCTAAAGTTTACAGAGTTTAGAGCTTAAGCGAAATCAGCTTCAGGCCGGCTGATTTCAGCTCGGGCAGGAGCCAAATGCATTGTGGGTAAACGCTCTGCATACTGTCTGATCGATGAGTATGCAGTATGTAGTATGTAGTATGCAGTATGCACTATGCAGTATGCAGTATGCAGTATGTAGTATATAGTATGCGGTATGTAGTATGCAGTATGCAGTATGCAGTATGTAGTATGCGGTATGTAGTATGCAGTATGCAGTATGCAGTATATAGTATGCGGTATGTAGTATGCAGTATGCAGTATGCAGTATGTAGTATGCGGTATGCAGTATGCAGTATGTAGTTTGTGGTATGCAGTATGCAGTATGCAGTATGCGGTATGTAGTTTGTAGTATGCAGTATGTAGTATGTAGTATGCAGTATGCGGTATGCAATATGTAGTATGCAGTATGGAGTATGCAGTATGCAGTATGTAGTATGCAGTATGTAGTATGTAGTATGCAGTGTGCAGTATGTAGTATGTAGTATGTAGTATGCAGTATGCAGTATGCAGTATGCGGTATGTAGTTTGTAGTATGCAGTATGTAGTATGCAGTATGCGGTATGCAATATGTAGTATGCAGTATGGAGTATGCAGTATGTAGTATGTAGTATGCAGTACGCAGTAAGCAGTATGCAGTATGTAGTATGCAGTATGTAGTATGCAGTATGTAGTATGCAGTATGCAGTGTGCAGTATGCAGTGTGCAGTATGTAGTATGCAGTGTGCGGTATGCAGTGTGCAGTATGTAGTATGCAGTATGCAGTATGCAGTATGTAGTATGCAGTATGCGGTATGCGGTATGCAGTATGGAGTATGCAGTATGTAGTATGTAGTATGCAGTATGCGGTATGCGGTATGTAGTTTGCAGTATGTAGTATGTAGTATGCAGTATGCGGTATGCACTATGTAGTATGCAGTATGGAGTATGCAGTATGTAGTATGTAGTATGCAGTGTGCAGTATGTAGTATGTAGTATGTAGTATGCAGTATGCAGTATGCAGTATGCGGTATGTAGTTTGTAGTATGCAGTATGTAGTATGCAGTATGCGGTATGCAATATGTAGTATGCAGTATGGAGTATGCAGTATGTAGTATGTAGTATGCAGTACGCAGTAAGCAGTATGCAGTATGTAGTATGCAGTATGTAGTATGCAGTATGTAGTATGCAGTATGCAGTGTGCAGTATGCAGTGTGCAGTATGTAGTATGCAGTGTGCGGTATGCAGTGTGCAGTATGTAGTATGCAGTATGCAGTATGCAGTATGTAGTATGCAGTATGCGGTATGCGGTATGCAGTATGGAGTATGCAGTATGTAGTATGTAGTATGCAGTATGCGGTATGTGGTATGCAGTATGGAGTATGTAGTATGCAGTGTGCAGTATGCAGTATGTAGTATGCAGTGTGCAGTATGCAGTGTGCAGTATGCAGTATGCGGTATGTAGTATGCAGTATGCAGTATGTAGTATGCAGTATGCGGTATGTAGTATGCAGTATGGAGTATGCAGTGTGCAGTATGTCGTATGCAGTATGTAGTATGTAGTATGCAGTATGTCGTATGCAGTATGTAGTATGCAGTATGCGGTATGCAATATGTAGTATGCAGTATGCAGTGTGCAGTGTGCAGTGTGCAGTATGCAGTATGTAGTATGCAGTATGCAGTATGTAGTATGCAGTATGTAGTATGCAGTATGCGGTATGCAATATGCGGTATGCAGTGTGCAGTATGCAGTATGCGGTATGCGGTATGCAGTATGTAGTATGCAGTATGCGGTATGCGGTATGCAGTATGGAGTATGTAGTATGCAGTATGTAGTATGCAGTATGCAGTATGTAGTATGCAGTATGTAGTGTGCAGTATGCGGTATGCAATATGCAGTATGCAGTATGCAGTATGTAGTATGCAGTATGCAGTATGCAGTATGTAGTATGCAGTATGCAGTATGTAGTATGCAGTATGCGGTATGCAATATGTAGTATGCAGTGTGCAGTATGCAGTATGCAGTATGCAGTATGTAGTATGCAGTATGCAGTATGCAATATGTAGTATGCAGTGTGCAGTATGTAGTATGCAGTATGTAGTATGCAGTGTGCAGTATGTAGTATGCAGTATGCAGTGTGTAGTATGCAGTGTGCAGTATGTAGTATGCAGTATGCAGTGTGCAGTATGTAGTATGCAGTATGCAGTATGCAGTATGCAGTGTGCAGTATGTAGTATGCAGTATGCAGTATGTAGTATGCAGTATGTAGTATGCAGTATGCAATATGTAGTATGCAGTGTGCAGTATGTAGTATGCAGTATGCAGTATGCAGTATGTAGTATGCAGTATGCAGTATGTAGTATGCAGTATGCGGTATGCAATATGTAGTATGCAGTGTGCAGTATGTAGTATGCAGTATGCAGTATGCGGTATGCAGTATGTAGTATGCAGTATGCGGTATGCGGTATGCAGTATGGAGTATGCAGTATGCAGTATTTAGTATGCAGTATGCGGTATGAGGTATGCAGTATGGAGTATGTAGTATGCAGTATGTAGTATGCAGTGTGCAGTATGCAGTGTGCAGTATGTAGTATGCAGTATGTAGTATGCAGTATGGAGTAGGCAGTGTGCAGTATGTCGTATGCAGTATGTAGTATGTAGTATGTAGTAAGTAGTATGCAGTATGCAGTATGTAGTATGTAGTATGCAGTATGCAGTATGCAGTATGTAGTATGTAGTATGCAGTATGTAGTATGTAGTATGCAGTATGTAGTATGTAGTATGCAGTATGCAGTATGCAGTATGCAGTATGTAGTATGTAGTATGCAGTATGTAGTATGTAGTATGTAGTATGTAGTATGCAGTATGCAGTATGTAGTATGTAGTATGTAGTATGCAGTATGTAGTATGTAGTATGTAGTATGCAGTATGTAGTATGCAGTATGCAGTATGTAGTATGTAGTATGCAGTATGTAGTATGCAGTATGCAGTATGTAGTATGTAGTATGTAGTATGCAGTATGTAGTATGTAGTATGTAGTATGCAGTATGCAGTATGCAGTATGCAGTATGTAGTATGCAGTATGCAGTATGTAGTATGTAGTATGTAGTATGCAGTATGCAGTATGCAGTATGTAGTATGTAGTATGCAGTATGTAGTATGTAGTATGTAGTATGCAGTATGCAGTATGCAGTATGCAGTATGTAGTATGCAGTATGTAGTATGTAGTATGTAGTATGCAGTATGCAGTATGCAGTATGTAGTATGCAGTATGTAGTATGTAGTATGCAGTATGTAGTATGCGGTTTCGAACGCAGCCTCGCTGTCTCGTGCGTTCACATTTGCTCTTTTATTTTGAAAGCCGGGACCGGAAGTGGCGCGCACTGCCGCCCTCCGCCTTGACTGCGCTGCATGTGGCGCCAGGTGCCGCAGCTGGGATGAGATGAGTGGAAAAAAGAGGGGGGAATGAACAACACGCCGCCAGGATTACGGTTGGTGCGTGGCCTTGATTTTATTTCACTTTGGACTGTTTGAAGTTAGACTCGGGCTGGTGTGTGCGCGTGTGTTTCGGACGGCAGCGGCTCTTTAGAAGCTTTTGACTTTTCTCCCTTTTCTTTGACTTGTTTCTGATGGTGATTGAATCCTGTGAATCATCAGAAACACAGAAAACAGCTTCAGATGAAAAATAAATCTTATTTAAAGCATTTTCTTTGCTAAAATGTGCCTTTTCATCAGGATATTTGTGCTTCCTCTTTAACTGAAGCATCTTAAAAGCTGCCTGATCCTTCCCCTGACCCGCTGCTTTGTGTTTTCGCCGTCTGTTTGCCATCTCTCGCTGCTTTGTGTGCCTCAGAGGTTGGTTTCTTTTTCGCTGACATAGTTCTGTTAGGGATTATAACGCAGGGACCACATGCCCCCCCAAAGGCCATTGTTGGCCCCTCTGCTCCTGTTGTCTTTATTCTACTGAGTGAGTCAATTGATGGAGGGATAATAGGCCAGAGACCATGCATTGACCCGGGCTTTCAGGAGGCTCAGGGGGTTCAGTGGCAGCTTTGGGAGTCCTGCTGGTGCCGGCCTGTAAGAGGTGCCAGCAGCAAACGGGCCATGAGGGCCCAGAGCAGCGTTGGGATTACACCGGAGACACCGACGGGCCAAACATGTCTCTGAACTACATCAGAAACTTCTACGAAGGCTGTGTAAGTTCACCTCTCAGCTCGGATTTTAGCTGCAGGGACCTTCTGAGGGCCGGAAATGAAACGCCTCTGATCTCTTTCTAACTTTTCTGACTTTTCTGACATGTTTGTGACCCAAAAGGCCACAAAGAGGGGAGATAGTTGTTGTTCCCAGTGTTCCAGCTGCTGACAAAAGCTTTTTTTCTCCCCGTTTCTGTCTGTGTGTGCACGAGTCCGAGCTGTGTTTAATCGTTTTGCCTGCCGTGTTTCACGTGTGTTCCAGCTCAGGCCTCCCACGGTGATCGGCCAGTTCCACACCTTGTTCTTCGGCTCGGTGCGGATGTTCTTCCTGGGCGTCCTCGGCTTCGCCGTCTACGGGAATGAGGCTCTGCACTTCAGCTGCGACCCCGACCGCCGAGAACTCAACCTGTTCTGCTACAACCAGTTCAGACCCATAACACCTCAGGTGGGACCACACCACACCAAAGAGAAACAACCAGTTCAGACCCATAACACCTCAGGTGGGACCACACCACACCAAAGAGAAACAACCAGTTCAGACCCATAACACCTCAGGTGGGACCAAACCAAAGAGAAACAACCAGTTCAGACCCATAACACCTCAGGTGGGACCAAACCACACCAAAGAGAAACAACCAGTTCAGACCCATAACACCTCAGGTGGGACCACACCAAAGAGAAACAACCAGTTCAGACCCATAACACCTCAGGTGGGACCAAACCAAAGAGAAACAACCAGTTCAGACCCGTAACACCTCAGGTGGGACCACACCAAAGAGAAACAACCAGTTCAGACCCGTAACACCTCAGGTGGGACCACACCAAAGAGAAACAACCAGTTCAGACCCATAACACCTCAGGTGGGACCACACCACACCAAAGAGAAACAACCAGTTCAGACCCATAACACCTCAGGTGGAACCAAACCACACCAAAGAGACACAACCAGTTCAGACCCATAACACCTCAGGTGGGACCACACCACACCAAAGAGAAACAACCAGTTCAGACCCATAACACCTCAGGTGGGACCAAACCAAAGAGAAACAACCAGTTCAGACCCGTAACACCTCAGGTGGGACCACACCACACCAAAGAGACACAACCAGTTCAGACCCATAACACCTCAGGTGGGACCACACCACACCAAAGAGAAACAACCAGTTCAGACCCATTACACCTCAGGTGGGACCAAACCACACCAAAGAGAAACAACCAGTTCAGACCCATTACACCTCAGGTGGGACCAAACCACACCAAAGAGACACAACCAGTTCAGACCCATAACACCTCAGGTGGGACCAAACCACACCAAAGAGAGACAACCAGTTCAGACCCATAACACCTCAGGTGGGACCAAACCAAAGAGAAACAACCAGTTCAGACCCATAACACCTCAGGTGGGACCACACCACACCAAAGAGAAACAACCAGTTCAGACCCATAACACCTCAGGTGGAACCACACCAAAGAGAAACAACCAGTTCAGACCCGTAACACCTCAGGTGGGACCACACCAAAGAGAAACAACCAGTTCAGACCCATAACACCTCAGGTGGGACCAAACCAAAGAGAAACAACCAGTTCAGACCCGTAACACCTCAGGTGGGACCACACCAAAGAGAAACAACCAGTTCAGACCCGTAACACCTCAGGTGGGACCACACCAAAGAGAAACAACCAGTTCAGACCCGTAACACCTCAGGTGGGACAAAACCACACCAAAGAGAAACAACCAGTTCAGACCCGTAACACCTCAGGTGGGACCAAACCACACCAAAGAGAAACAACCAGTTCAGACCCATAACACCTCAGGTGGGACCAAACCACACCAAAGAGAAACAACCAGTTCAGACCCGTAACACCTCAGGTGGGACCAAACCAAAGAGAAACAACCAGTTCAGACCCGTAACACCTCAGGTGGGACCAAACCAAAGAGAAACAACCAGTTCAGACCCGTAACACCTCAGGTGGGACCACACCAAAGAGAAACAACCAGTTCAGACCCATAACACCTCAGGTGGGACCAAACCACACCAAAGAGAAACAACCAGTTCAGACCCATAACACCTCAGGTGGGACCACACCAAAGAGACACAACCAGTTCAGACCCGTAACACCTCAGGTGGGACCAAACCACACCAAAGAGAAACAACCAGTTCAGACCCATAACACCTCAGGTGGGACCAAACCACACCAAAGAGAAACAACCAGTTCAGACCCATAACACCTCAGGTGGGACCAAACCACACCAAAGAGAAACAACCAGTTCAGACCCATAACACCTCAGGTGGGACCAAACCAAAGAGAGACAACCAGTTCAGACCCATAACACCTCAGGTGGGACCAAACCACACCAAAGAGACACAACCAGTTCAGACCCATAACACCTCAGGTGGGACCAAACCACACCAAAGAGAAACAACCAGTTCAGACCCATAACACCTCAGGTGGGACCAAACCACACCAAAGAGACACAACCAGTTCAGACCCATAACACCTCAGGTGGGACCAAACCACACCAAAGAGAAACAACCAGTTCAGACCCATAACACCTCAGGTGGGACCAAACCACACCAAAGAGACACAACCAGTTCAGACCCATAACACCTCAGGTGGGACCAAACCACACCAAAGAGACACAACCAGTTCAGACCCATTACACCTCAGGTGGGACCAAACCACACCAAAGAGACACAACCAGTTCAGACCCATAACACCTCAGGTGGGACCAAACCACACCAAAGAGACACAACCAGTTCAGACCCATAACACCTCAGGTGGGACCAAACCACAGAGAAACAACCAGTTCAGACCCATAACACCTCAGGTGGGACCAAACCACAGAGAAACAACCGGTTCAGACCCATAACACCTCAGGTGGGACCAAACCACAGAGAAACAACCAGTTCAGACCCATAACACCTCAGGTGGGACCAAACCACACCAAAGAGAAACAACCAGTTCAGACCCATAACACCTCAGGTGGGACCAAACCACACCAAAGAGAAACAACCAGTTCAGACCCATAACACCTCAGGTGGGACCAAACCACACCAAAGAGAAACAACCAGTTCAGACCCATAACACCTCAGGTGGGACCAAACCACACCAAAGAGAAACAACCAGTTCAGACCCATAACACCTCAGGTGGGACCAAACCACACCAAAGAGAAACAACCGGTTGAGACCCGTAACACCTCAGGTGGAACCACACCAAAGAGAAACAACCAGTTGAGACCCATAACACCTCACAAAAGGACTTTGTGCCTTTTAAAAATGGAACCATGGGGAGCATGTACAGGGCAAAAAGAACAGGTGCTAATATCGAACCTTGGGGTACACCACAGCTCAATCTATACACCCAGAAACTACCAACCAGGCCAGAAATCTGGGTGTAGTGATGGACTCAGACCTAAATTTGGAAAAACACATTAAGGCAATAACAAAGTCAGCCTACTATCACTTTAAAGGGACAGTTCGCCTCTTCTGACATGAAGCTGTGTAACATCCCATATCAGCAGCATCATTTCTGAACATCTTCTTACCCCCTGCTGCGTCCTGTGAGCAGAGTTCCAGCCTCGTTTTGGTGTTGATGAAGGTAGTCCGGCTAGTTGGCTGGGGTTTAAAAAATAAAGCGTTTTGCTTCTCAGAACAATATGCGCTCAACAGAGTAATACATTTGCATCACAAAATGGTTCTCCAGGAAAAAGTCAGAGCTCACAATCTCTTGGCCCTATTTTCTCTCCCTTCGTATCACTGCCTGCTGCCGCCTGCCGACAGCCGCGCCTGTTACAGTGTTTGCTGCTCGGAAGCAGGGACTGCTCGCTCTGCACTTCGGTCTGCACAGCAGCTTCATGTCAGAAGAGGCGAACTATCCCTTTAAGGAGGTAAATGATCTGCTCGGGTCGAGGTTCAGCGACGTTCTGGACTCAAAAACTGAGGATTCTTTCCTTCCCGGTGGTACAAACGCACGATGATGGCGATACATCAGCTGGTTCATGATCTGTTTGGTGTAGAAGACAAACGAATGAAGGCGTCCAGCCACTGAGCTGTTAGGGTTAGGGTGTTATAAAGCACATGTATCCATGATGCACCGACAGTCTTTGTTTTTCCTGCTTCAAACTGAGCTTCCAGCAGACACTGAGCGCTTCCATTTGCAGTCAGAACTCGACTCGGATGGCCATCAGCATGAACAGTTTGCTCTATTTTTGTAATTTGGGAGAGATTTATCATCATTGCACTCGACTGGACGCCTGCCAGCCCCAGTTTCCCGAGACATAAATTCTATTTTCCATTTTTGTGCACAAACTAAATGGCCACTTTAAAACCAGCGTGACAAGCCATAACGAGGGAATAGATGCCCTCCTCTCTGACTTCCTCTTTCACTCATTTATTCCTGTAAATGTTCAGTCACCCTCCACAGTCTCTCTCCTAACCTTTTCCCTGTCCTCTGCAGGTCTTCTGGGCCTTACAGCTGGTAACTGTTCTGTTTCCTGGGGCGGTTTTCCACCTCTACGCCGCCTGTAAGAACATCGACCAAGAGGAGATCCTCGAACGACCCGTCTACACCGTCTTCTACATCATTTCCGTTCTTCTACGCATCATTCTGGAAGTCATCGCCTTCTGGCTGCAAAGCCATCTCTTTGGATTCCAGGTGTGTTAAAGCTTTTTAATGGTTTTAACTCTGCAGGTACTCGTAAACTCAGCCGGTGTTTCCTAAAGGAGATCGCTGAGGAAGCGTCCAAATCACCAAAATCTGGATGGGTGCCAATCTACCGCCCGCCCTATCAACAAAATGTTTAGTTTAGTTGAAGTTAAGAGTGTTCTGTCACATATAAACTTTGAATGATGTCTCTGTGATGTTGTATGGCTGAGTTATGAGGCCTCCAAAATAGGGCATTTTTTGGCATTTTTGGCTCGTTAAAGGTGGGGTATGAGATCTTGGAAAAACGGTTCCTGCAAGCTATATTTTTGAAAAAACACAACCTTGCCTCTCCCTTCAGCCCACCCCTCGAAACCACGCCTTCAAAACACATGAACGAGTCACGAGTCTGTGAACGCGCAGGGGGGAGGGGGGAGGGGGGCTGACGGTTGATTGGCGTGTCAGAATCCAATAGAAGTAACTCTCATCATTACTTCTATTGGTCAGACATTTCCACTTGCTACACTCTCTACAATGGACTAAAATATAATATTTTTTTTCCAAACATTCTATTTTAGTGGGTGCAATGGGGTCGTGAGGAGGTTTTCAGACAATATGATAAAAAATGCATTTTCCCATTGCATTGTGGGTATTTTCAAACTTCCTCTCACTATCAGTTTAAAGGAGAAAAGCAGATCAGATTTATAACATGAAGCTGTTATAACAGGGCAGCCATCTTGGCTCTGCCCTCATCAGCAGTCTTAGAACAGAGCAAGCTAACAAGGCGTTGCCCCGGTAACAGGAGCAGGTGCGGCTCGTCTGTCTCTGACATGTACGCTCACTATGGCTTCTTAAAATTAGACTATAATTTTGCCTGCACTCGACTGTCTCGATCAAACTGTTCGAAACGCTGTTCGAAAAGTAAAAGTCGTATCCGAATAATTCTTGAACCGTCAGCGCCCCAAGAGACGGCAGAAGCCAGCGGTGTAATTTTCATTCGGCTACTATGTGTGGCTCGTTTTTTATGGCAGTTTTAAAATGATTTTTACACATTGATTTTATGACTTTAGGCCTTTATAATGGAAATGGAGAGGCGACCTCTGGGCTCAGAGGCAATATGTAAGAAATATGTGTGGCAGAGCTCAATGAGTGTGACTTTAGGTGAAAGAGGACAAAAATGCCTAAGTTTTTAGGTAAAATTTGTCCATTTTCGGGCAGATATTTTGGACATGAGAGACATTTGTTCGAGTAATTGGTGCAGTATCGAAAATAGAGTGGGGATTTATGTGGGAGAGACACCTCGGCTGAGATGTAGTCTTCCTAAAACATCGTAAAAACATCCGTTATGTCAAAGCTGTATAATGTATCAACAAACCCTTTAGTTCAGTTAAAGCCGAGAGTCTCCTGTCATATATAAACTTTGAATGAGATCTGTGTTATGCTTTATGGCTGAGTTATAAGGCCTCTAAAATAGGGCATTTTGCCCACGTTAAGAGCTTTCCAATGCATTTTCCCATCCACAATTTTCCCATTTTTTCCCATTTTGCCAGAATTCCTTTCGACTGATGAGAACAAACGTGCTAGACTAGTAGGCCGTCGAAATTCATGATGGAAACGGGAAAATAATATTAAGTATACACAAGAGTAATATGTGTGTCTAATGCCTTCGGCTTTGGCACCCATAATTATTAATCGAGTCTGCCCATCGTTTCGTGTTGGGACCCTGCAGAGAGGTGCAGCTAGCAGGTGCTGGTTAGCAGCTAGCAGGTGCTGGTTAGCAGCTAGCAGGTGCTGATTAGCATCCCACCTGCAGCGGAACCTAAGGACTGTAAAGTTTACGTTTGTCTTTCTCTCCTGCAGGTGGAGCCACTGTACACGTGTGATGCCAGCGCTTTGGAAAAGACCTTTAATGTGACCAAGTGCATGGTGCCCGAACACTTTGAGAAAACCATCTTCCTCAGCGCCATGTACACCTTCACTGTGATCACCATACTTCTCTGCATCGCTGAGATATTCGAGATCCTCTGCCGGCGGCTCGGTTATCTCAACAATCATTGACGTCAGTAAACGCGCATAAAGAGTGAAGATACGTGGGCCGTAACAGCTGCTAGCTAAGCCAAACCTCACCTGTGCTCCATCCTGAGTGAGGAGCACCAAGAAATGTGAGAATGTCCAACGGTGTCATAGCTACAGTCATCATCAGCTGTTGTATTTCAGACGTCAGTGGGTCTGTGTCCGAGGTGTTGTATGAATGGAGAGGATGGCCACAGACCGTGTACCTCCGAATTATCCATCGAGGGATGGGATGGATGGGATAAGGAAAGCCTGATTGCACAGCGTGGGGGTCCCTAAGATCCTTTTCTTGGAGTTGTACCTCACATCTGATACTGTAGAGAACCAAACCCCTGGAAGCATTAGCTGCAGGTACTTTTCTTACGGCTCCGACTGTGCCAACAATGCAGCTACGCAACTCTATGTCAGGAGATTTCAAGTTGTGGGAAGCTTTGATTGACAGACTTTCTTTATGTAAAAGTGAATAATGTGAATGATAGAAGACGCAGCCCGTCTCCCAGGTGCTGATCGCATGTGACAGGCGGACCACAGAGCTCAGATCTCTGCTGGTGAAGCGTGCGAAGGTCGGGGCCATCAACACTTCCACGTGTGACAGTTGGTGCCTCCAGATGTGTCTGATATTAGAGCAGTCAGCCATTTCAATGATAAGGTCGGTGGTTCTCAAACAGCCTTCAGCTTTAGCACCAAGCCAAAGCACCAGAAAGGTGTCGGAGGCACAAAGGTGTCGGAACATCGTGACGAGGATACCATCCATCCTCCCAAAGATGGCTGAAATATAGCGTGTTTGAAGGTAAAGCTCTTACCAAAGATAGCAGCTCCAATGGGTTTGGTGTAATAAATAAAAGGGAAAAAGTAAGAAAACACTCAGTGAGGTAGATTTTTAAATTTAAACATATTTAAGTTTCAGTAAAGAAAAGTGTTGAAAATAGAATCTTCACGATATTTAATAGTGCTAAATGTCCAAATGAGTTTTAACTGTTGGGTTAAAAACTAACACTAACACTAAACCGGTTCAGCTGAGTGGGACTGAAGGCTCCTCAGGCCTTGATGCTGTTATAAATGATGAAAATACTAAGTGGTGCTTCAGAACGGATGAATTTAAGCTTCTGTCCACGTCTGATTCAGATCTGTGGAACCTCTAGCCCTGATCACATCCCCATTTCTTTGCTTTAAGCATCACACTTCCTGTAGTTTTGTCCGTGCACTTTAGAAATGATTACCTCTCATGTTCTGTTCTTTTTCTTTCTTAATCAGACATCCATCCATCTTTTGTTTTGAAGTTTTCAGCAATCTGTTTATCATCTCAGGTACAACATTGCATTACCAGACAAAAGTGGATCCAACCCTTTTTCAAACCCTTTTAATAAACCTTTCCACCTGAGATGGTCTGAGGCCTGCTCGGGCTTTAAAAGGGTCTGAAGCGGGCATGCGGCTCGTCTGCTTTCTGATGGGTTTAAATTTCTGTCACCTTGTTTACACGAAATAAAAATGTAAAACTCCAGCCACCCGGGTTTGATATTTTCTGTGTGAGACACGGTATGATAGCAAGTGTTAGCTCATCTTTAAAAGTAGGTCAAAACAGTGTCAAACAAATGATATCATTTGCTTGATTCTTCATTCTTTGATGCGACATCTCTTCCCTCGAGGTCCTGCCGCTTAGTCACACGGCATTTTAATTAGCATCCACGTCTTTGAAGCAGCATCAAGATGTCTCAGTCTGTTCCACGAACTCGCCAGGCTCAGTTTTGAGGATAATAATCATAGTTTATTAAGCCGTGAAGACAGGAAATGCCCTTTAAACACTGGAACTGGTACAGTATGTCATTTAGAATCGGGTCTTAATCCTCTTTAATAGGATAAGTGTTAAACAATTTATAGTTGAACATCTGCACCTGAGGGTTTAGATCAACAGCTTGGTCTTCAGACTCGGCTGCCTTTTCATCATGACCACCGGGGAGTCTCCTTGAAGAAGACCCTGAGATACTTCAACTCCTCCAGTAACCGTAGCAACTCCCTTCCAACCCAGTGGACGTCGAAGCATTTCCAACTGAAGGTTGAACCTTTAAGGTTCCAAATAAGAAAGAGGGAACATTAGCAAATTAGCATGAAATTAGCATCACCAGAAAGAAAAAAAGCACAAGGAAGAAGAAAACCCAGCTCATTGATTAGCCAGAACCCAAATCCATCCCCTACAGCCGGCTTGTTCACAACAAGCGGTGAGCGTAGCTCCAAGCAACCACGATATGTGGTCCTGTGGACCAAATTTATTGGTCTTTGTCCCATGTGACCAGTGGAAAGGGATAGACATCATGCATCTGCATGCCTACTTTTGCATCCTTTTGGCATCCTCATCCTTGCTGGTGTCTACAGGTCCAGAGGGGAGTCGACTGGAAGTCTGTGGGATGCTGAGGCAGGGAGAGCAATTTTTAGAGCCACAATGTCTTTGAAAAGCTTCCATGTATTCTCCAAGATGAGCATGATTTATGACACCCAAGTACTGAGTATAGTGGATTTTAACATCAGTTATAACCTGATGACAAAAAGAGTAGTCGCGCTTCCATTGTTAATTGTGTACCAGCAGAGACTGATTGTATACTTTAACCCTCCTGTTGTCCTGCGGGTCCAAAGTGAGCCACCACCATGTTCAGCTGCAGAAAAAACACCCTAAACTATCTTTTTCCAACTTTTCCTAAAGGGGCCCCATCATTAGAAAAAGTCAGACTTTATTTTTGTTTATGTTTCCATGTGGGCTGTACACCACTAGGGTACAAAGATTGTCTTATGGGTCATTTCTGACCCGTGAATTATAAAAACATTTAAACACAGAAAAAAGTTCACTGTTTTTTTCCCTTTCAATATAATTAATTCAGAAGTAATTACTTCACATTTATATAATAGCATTAACCCCCCCCCCCCTTCCCTCTCCAAACTATTATTATTATTATTTACTTTATTTATTTACTTATTCATTTATTTATTTTATTTTATCTTTTAATTAATCTTACTTTACTCTATTTTACCCTTATTATCATTATTATTACTACTATTGTTATTATTTTTATTACACATTTATTTATTTTATTTATCCTTTTTAAATATATACTGTATATTACTATTACTTATTTTATTTCATTATTATTATTGCTGTCTGTGTGTCTATTCGATAATTCATTGGGAAAAATCAATAAAAATTGTTGAAACTATATAATAGCAATAATAAACCTTTATTATGTAAAAGAAAACTGAGAAAACAAGAAAACTGTTGGTCCAGCTGACAGTTGGTTTGTGGTTAAAAAAAAAAAAAAAGTGTAATCCTGAAAACTGGTGATAGTCGTTTTGTATTGTGTAACAAAAAATACATGATAAAAAATGTATTGAATTGAGTTGAATAGATAAATAACAGGTGGTTTCATCATACTAAATAGATTTTGGATTTAAAATTCAATTAAGTTGCTTTATTTTGGGGCTTTGGTAGGGCGGCTCAGTAAACAGAATGTTAAGAACGCACAAAGGGTTAAACATATATGTTATCTCAGTTGTTTGAAATTGAGATAAAGACAATATATGCTAATGGTTTATGAAGTAAAATTTTATGTTAGAATTGTTTTTAAATCCCCAAATATGTCCCGGGTCACTTTGACCCGAGGGACACCAGAGGGTCCCAAAAGTGAAGACCGTGCAAGGGTTAAACTGCAAATATTAATCCTGCTTCATAGTTTGTAAGTTCGCTCGTGCTGCTTCCTCTTGGCTTCGTGGTAAAACATAAAAGATTAAAACACGACCTCGGGACCAGCAAGCTTTCCTCTGTGCAGTCAGATCCATCAGATTTCAATCATCCAGCTGAGCTCATGATGAGAAAACAATTTGTGCCCCAAACAGAACCGACACCGTGGGATACGTTACATTAAACCGATGAAACATGGTAAACAATCAGATTAAAACTCCTAAGATGATCTGGAAGAACTGGACTGATAAATCGTTTAGAGACGATCAATGAGAGGCACAGACGCAGTTCAGCGTCAGATAAATTTTCACTGAAAGCTTCAGACAACAGAACACAACAGTTCATGCTTCACGCTGCTCAGCGGCAAACAAAAGTCATCCTGCTGGGATTCATCACAAATCAAATTACATTCATTTACAGAACGCTTCGATCGAGACGAGCTGGATGGAGGGCAGAGCGATAACATGCCATAACATGTTGTGCAAACACACTTTTAACATCAGCATCTTTCTGTAGTTTTTATGTAGAAGCCTCGCTCCACTGTCTGTTTCCTTGAATGACTTGCTGCTATCAGTTGTGTGTTTTGCCTTTAAGTGATATTTTAGACTGGAACTACTACGCTGAGAAGACAATTCAACTTGGCAGTGTTTACAGATGACTTTGGTTCTGTCCACTCCGCCGTCTGGAAGAACTTTAACATGAAAATGGCCGAGTAAAAGTTCCGTACCCTTCTCCATGTTTGGTGGATCCGCCGATTACTTTCTTTTCCTGTTCCACAGCAGACAGCAGCAGACTTTTACAGAATAAAAGCCTGTGAGCAACAGACTTTTACAGAATAAAAGCCTGTGAGCAACAGACTTTTACAGAATAAAAGCCTGTGAGCAACAGACTTTTACAAAATAAAAGCCTGTGAGCAGCAGACTTTTACAAAATAAAAGCCTGTGAGCAACAGACTTTTACAAAATAAAAGCCTGTGAGCAACAGACTTTTACAGAATAAAAGCCTGTTCCACAGCAGACAGCAGCAGACTTTTACAAAATAAAAGCCTGTGAGCAACAGACTTTTACAAAATAAAAGCCTGTGAGCAGCAGACTTTTACAAAATAAAAGCCTGTGAGCAACAGACTTTTACAAAATAAAAGCCTGTTCCACAGCAGACAGCAGCAGACTTTTACAAAATAAAAGCCTGTGAGCAACAGACTTTTACAGAATAAAAGCCTGTTCCACAGCAGACAGCAGCAGACTTTTACAAAATAAAAGCCTGTGAGCAACAGACTTTTACAAAATAAAAGCCTGTGAGCAAAATACTTTTACAAAATAAAAGCCTGTGAGCAACAGACTTTTACAAAATAAAAGCCTGTGAGCAACAGACTTTTACAAAATAAAAGCCTGTGAGCAACAGACTTTTACAAAATAAAAGCCTGTGAGCAACAGACTTTTACAAAATAAAAGCCTGTGAGCAACAGACCTTTACAAAATAAAAGCCTGTGAGCAACAGACTTTTCCAAAATAAAAGCCTGTGAGCAACAGACCTTTACAAAATAAAAGCCTGTGAGCGGCATACTTTTACAAAATAAAAGCCTGTGAGCAACAGACTTTTACAAAATAAAAGCCTGTGAGCAACAGACCTTTACAAAATAAAAGCCTGTGAGCGGCATACTTTTACAAAATAAAAGCCTGTGAGCAGCAGACTTTTACAAAATAAAAGCCTGTGAGCAACAGACTTTTACAAAATAAAATAATTAATAAAACAGGGGTGGTCAACCTGGTCCGTGGCGTAGTGGGTTGAGCAGGCGCCCCATGTACAGAGGCTACAGTCCTCGCTGCAGCTGGCCCCGGTTTGAGTCCCGCATCGGAAGGCCCTGTGCTGCATGTTGTTCCCCCTCTCTCTGCCCCCTGCTTCCTGTCTCTCTGAACTTTCCATTAAAGGCACAAAAGCCCAAAGAAAATAATTTCTTTTTTTTTAAAAGAAAAAAAGAAAACCTGAGTTAAAGACATGCTATGCAACTTTTTCATGGTCATAAAATTGCTTGGCAATCATTAGATAGCTTGGCTGACCCGTTCCGATGAAAACGGTGACATTTCCATCTCCATCTGGTGGCCCGAGCCCGAAACAGCGCTTGCAACTTTGCCTGTGGCGCCGCATGCTTTGTTTAGCTCTGGAAGTCTTGTGACACACGAGAGCCGAGAACTACTGCTTCACGGCAGGTCATAAAGGGCTCTGAGCCGAGCCAAACATGCACATATGGTTTACAATTCATTCTTTGCTTTTATACTGCTTTGATAATTACTTTTACGACATACCTTTGAAGACATCGCGAACCTCCGTCGTCTTCTCCAACTCTCTGCCAGTGTCTTGAAAAATAAACCGTAAATTGCCTCTGGTGGGTTTATGACAGTCTGGCTAGACTGTTGCCTATTTTCTACGGAGCTCCCCCTACCGCTTTGGGGTGTGTATTGCATGGTAAACAAACCCCGTATTACTGAGCCCTGCTTTAATGCGCGATAAAATATTTATCGACGTTAATCAATTAACGAATTAACGCGATAATAAAGAGTTAACTCACACAGCCCTAGTTTTAAACCTTATAACGGAGCTCAAAACAGCTCCCGAGAGCTTCTTCACGGTGGCTGTTTATGCAGTTTCTCCTTAGAGAATAGAAGGTCCTCTGCTTTGCACATCAAAGACAGATGGTTGAAACGCTGTTTGAATGATTCTTTTCACATTAAAGTCAGAGCTGAACAGAAAAAACCCACAGAATATAACAAACTTATTCTTCAGCTTAGGTATGTGGAGTTGGGGGCAGAAGCAGAGCAGCGAGGATGGAAGGTTAGAATCTGTCCAGTGGAAGTAGGATGTAGAGGATTTGTTGCAAAGTCTGTTGTCTCATTGCTGAGGGAGCTGGGTGTAAGTGGACAGAGTGTGAGGAAAATAGTGAAGGAAGTGTCAGATGAGGCAGTAAAGTCCAGTCAGTGGATTTGGATTAGAAGAAGCAATAGCAGCTGGGGGCCCAGCAGGGGGAGCACTTAGGGTAAACAGACTTTTGGAAGAAGCAAAGAAGAAATCCAGGATGTATTTAAGTGGAGGGTGTGGCCCATGTGAGCCTTTTGAAACCAGGCGGCCATTTTAGGTGAGTTGGCCTGTATGGCCTTGTTTTTGCTGGCATTATTAGTGACTGTTAGGACTGTTTAGGTGAGTTTGTCTGCTGAATCTGCTCGTGTGTCTTGTCCTGCCTCCACCTCTGGCAGCCTCTATACTTTCATTACCCCCTACCTGAACCAGGGTTTATGAAAGGAGGTTCCCGCCTGATGACCCCAATGACATGTTGGTCAGCACTGCTCACTGATCTATATTATAGGGATTATAGGGAATTAGTCTGGTCCATTTTTTCTTCAGCACAAGTTTCTTGTGTTTATCTTAAATTTATTTATTTATTATTTTTTATTAAATATCCCTTTTCCCCCCTAAACTCTGGGCTCAGGCCAACCTACATACTGCAGGTCATAAAAGAGGTTGTTGTTTGGAGAAATTTGGCCCTTTTAGTGAAGATTCTTTCAGTTTTATTCCTCTGGGTGAACCTGACGCTGACTGACAACACCAAACTTTAGTGAGTTGGTGGAAGTTAGTGGACTTTCCCCACAGAGAAACAGAAGCTGAGCAGACTGAAACACGTCCATGATGAGAACCGCCAGGCTTACTCCATCTGACAGGAAGGCCGTGATGGCTCAGATACACTTTACGTCTCAGACTCAAAACACGTCAATCTTTGAGGTGGACGGGCAGCAAAAACAGAGGAACGCGTCAGGTTCCATTCGTATCAGCCAGGAGCTGAAATCTGAGGCTGCTGGGAGGTCAGGTTCAGCTAAACTGCACGAGTCCAAGCTGGGAAAAGTCCTTCTTTAGTGTACAAACCCAACCAGTCCACCTGTCCACCTGTCTGCAGAGAGTGAGCTGTGTACTGTAGCTGCTTTAAAGGCCTCAGAGTTCAGGGGAAGATACAAAGGCACAACTACTGCTCTGGATTCAGAAATAAACACCTTGAGAACAAGCCAGATTAAGGATGAGCTAACAGTACTTTTTCATTGTATTATCAGCTGTAAAATGCTTGTTATTTCTGTTTTTAAGGGGTTGGTATTTCCACTGCAAGTCATATTTTATCTGGTTACCTGGTGGCTGACCTCCCAGGACACCTGCAGATGTTCTCCGTCCACACCCTGACTGTGAAGCAGAGCAACTCTGAACCCTTCGAACACCAGAACAACCAGGCTGTGACAGAAGTGAGCAGATCAGGAGTGGACCAGTCCAATAAACACGGGACCTGAATGCTTTCTTCACTGAGGAGGGATGCAAGTTCAACTGTTTTAACTTTTCAGAAAGTAAATAAACTTTTCCACGTTTACATGAATTATGTGAAAAATAAATCGCGTGACGGAATGACGTCACCTGTGCCGAACAGGTAAGAATGTGATGATTATTTACCGACTTTGTCTCTCTCTGATATTTAAAATAAAGCTAAATGCTAAAAGCTATACACTACTTTTGGATTCATTTTTGGATTCTGCGTACAAATGCGATTAATCGTGATTAATCAGGGAAATCATGTGATTAATTAGATTAAACATTTTAATCGTTGCCCAGCCCTACTCATAATATAAGCTATGCAGAAGCTGCAAAAAGAGATGTCAGGGGAAACTCAAATGAGTACAACATTAGAACAAAGACAGATCATATTGTTCATTGTTCATGTCATTAACTGCACAGAACAAGTGGAATATAAAACAGAAAAAATCCAGATAACAGTGAAAGGAGCAGAGAAGTTCTTTGGGTTAAAGGACATATCCTGGGAGCACATAAATAAAAAGTTAGGGGGAGAACATATTGATCATCCTGGAGTTTAAAGGATTTATTAAATAATTTAAAAAAGATTCAGATATTATGTGTATTCAGGAAACTTGGCTTAAACCTAATTTACATTTTGTTCTTAAAGGATATGAAAGCGTTAGAAGAGATAGAGAGGGAGGGTCTGGAGGAGGATGTATAATATTTATAAAAAAAAGAGTTCAGCTAAAGGAAAAGAAGTAGAATATATTATTATTGAAATGTGGACAGTAAATGGGAACATTAAAATAATAATTTTTTATGATCCATGTAAAAAACTATCGTTAGAGTTAATGGAGGGATTTGGGAAGTATTTAGAAGGTAAAGTGATTCGGTGCGGACTTTAATGGGCTTAGCTCATTAAGGGGTGATCATAATGATCATAATTAAGTATTAAATGATGGGAGTGGAACAAGAATTAATTTTAGAGATAAAACAGAGTCAGCCATTGATTTAACAATAGTTTCAAATTCTTCAGCAGGTAATTGTTTATGGAAAGTACTTAATAAGACGACTATAGGAAGTGATCACTACCCTATTATGATAGAAGTTAAAATGCATATAGAGAAATATTTCACCCATTTCAATGCATTTCAATGCTTGCTGTACTTCAGTGGGTAGAAGAGGTTAAACCATTAAAATCAATTATCTGTTCAGATTCTAGTTCTTCATTATTTAGTATTCAAAATAGTAAGTCAGAAAGTACACCAGATATATTAAATACAACAAACTCTTTATAGAATCAGTATGATGGGGCTTATAGTTCATTTTATATGGAGTTAAGGGAAATGAAATGGCAGATAAAATGGCCAAAGAGAGTGCAAATCGAATATTGATTGATATTAATGTGAGACTGAGTGTAAAAGAGGTTATAAAACAAAAAATGGAAGATAGATAGCAAAAGTTATGAGAGGAAGAAAGAAAAGGAAAATAGGGAAAATGAGAAGATCAGAAAGAAGTAGGAGAGAGGAGATGGTTATATATTACGTCTTAGAATTGGACATAATGGATTGAATAAAAATGATTCATGATAAGAAAACATCAGTCAGGGAAATGTGAGTGTGGGAAAGATGAGACAACTGAACATGTTATTTTATTTATTAGGAATTATCAGGCTCAGAGAAATAAGTTGGTTAGAAATCTTAGTAGGATGAAAATGAAACTGGATGTTGTTGATTTATTGCAAAAAGAATCAGGAAACAGAGGATATCAGGTTATTTTTTAGAAGAACAGAATAGAATAGAATAGAAAAATACTTTATTCATCACCCAATGGGGGAAATTCAAATTAGTCAAGTAGCTCAAAAAAATTATAAATATTTACAATGATTGTATATTCACAACAACAATAATAATACAAATTCTAGTAAAAATACTACTACTAACTAATAATAATAATAAATGACTAAATAAACAAATACATAAAAAAAAATCAATCAATCAATTTGAGAAGAACTCAGCAGTCACTGTGAAAAAGCCTTATGGCTTTTTCTGTACAATTTAAGTTGTATAATAGAATTTAGTTTATGTAAATATGTAAGAGTATATAAATGTGTGTATATGAGTACGTATATGTATGTGTGTGTATATATATATATATATATATATATATATATTATATATAGACTTGGGTAGTCGTCATGTGATCCACACTCCTTACCAGCTGGTGGGGTAATGCTTCCATAAGTTCAAGATGTTTCAAGATAGTTTTATTTGTCACATACACAGTACAAACTGGAACAAACTACCAGCAGAACTGAAATCAGCCCCAACTGTAAGCACCTTTAAATCCAAGTTAAAAACATTTCTCTTTCCGTGTGCTTATGGCTGAGTTTATATATTTCTTTTTCCCCTCTTCTTTGATTGCTTTTAATTTTTATTCTATTTTTTTTCTCTTTAAATTGCTTGTTTTTATGCTGCTTTATGCTGTTCTTTTAAATGCATTTTTAAATGTCTTTATGTAAAGCACATTGAGTTGCCTGTGGTATGAAATGCGCTGTATAAATAAAGATGCCTTGCCTTACAATGTGCAGTGAAGTTCTTCCTTGTCCTGCTACCAATAAAAAGACAATTAAAATTAAGTATGAAATATGAATAAAAATGAATAAAAAATATAAAATAATAATTAAAAAAATGTAAAAGGTATCTGAAATGTAAAGTATTAACAGTATTAATAAGTATTATTATTAATAATAATAAATTGTTTGCCAACCGCCACAAAAAACTGTCTCAGGAACAGCCCGCAGAAGTATTTTTTAAATTTATTTATTTTTATTTATTTAAACATATCCCATTGACAGAACAATGACATACTCCAAAGTAAACACTCAGAAGTTGTTCTTTGTTCCGGACTCGGGTAAAAGTTAAAGTTCTGCACGCAACGTGCTGCTGACGTCACCCGTCCCGCCGAAGCGTCCGCTCCTATTGGACCCCGACGCGGAAGTGATCGGCTCACTTCCCCAACAACAACAGACTCTCCCACCGCTGCGCTCCGACTGACTCAGTGATGGCGCTACCGGCTCAGCTCAGACCCATCCAGCACCACCTGCGGACCGCGCAGGAGCACGAGAACCGGGACCCGGTCGTGGCTTATTACTGTAAGTCTTTATGTTGGCTAATGTTAGCGGTTAGCATCCCGGCTTTGTTTACCTCACAGCACAGCGTTAGCTTAGCCTCAAACTTTTACTCAGAGTGTTACTTCTGACTGAAACTCCTCACAGACTAACTAATCCTTCAGGTCTGAGCTGTGGCTGCTAATCAATCTGCTGTATTATTGATCAGTATTGATCAGTTTGGGCAGCTCAAACTTCTCTGGCAGGCTAACACTTCCGTAGCCTCAGCAGCTCTGAGAGTTGTAGGATTTAACAAAGTGGGACTTTGATTTAGGCAAACATCCCGCCAAATAGCTTGTATTTATTCTCTGAGGAGTCTGTTAGCCGGATGTTTAGGTAGAAACTGTGCAGGTAATGACACCTGGCGACCTGCCACAGAGCAGACAGGAAGTGAAACATCTGATTAGAGAGGTTCAGCTGGCCGGCATCAGCCCGCCCGGTACCGGATAAACAGAACCGGACAACACAAGTCTGATGTTGTACAGAGAAGGAGAAACTCTGTTTTCACTGAGAAGAAGCTTCAGAACTATTAAAGTCCCATAAAAGCTCCTCAAGATCTTAAATAAGGAAGTTTTTGCTATAAAAAACCTCTCACAGGTGGCGCTGATACCTTTGATCTCATGTGACCCCGCCCACTAACAGGTGAAACCTGAACAGGTGTGGTAATGTTGCCCAATGTATCTGAGCAGGAAGAGTCACGGTCAGAGGTCAAACGCATTCGGAAATAATCTCAGTCTTTATGATTAGTTTAGTCATGAAACTCAGCTGTTTGAGGTCAGATTTGTGAAGCAGCTGCTTTAAATACGAAGACTGCCGGCCTGTGTACTCAAGTATTTTTAAAGGGACTCTAAATAAATGTATTAGTTTCGTATCTTTGGATAAGTCCCGAACACGTTACTGTGACCGTCTGTACGACAAGAGCAAAGTTTCTCCTTTTATGTGTCCCTCACATCTGCACAGCCTCACTCAGCCGGTAGAAGTGACCGGTTCCTGCAAGGTTCATACGTCACACGGTGTTGAATTCTGGGTAGTTTGGAGTCAGCGTGGTTACTCAGTGGGGTCACATGGCTCTGAAAGGATCAGATTATTGGCTAAATTACAATCAGAATGAGCTGAGTAAGGGTAATTCTCCTTGGATATATGGCGGTGAATGAATGGGATCAGAGGCACAAAGCGTGTCATACCCCGGTATGATAGGTGGCGCTGTACCCATTCCAGCTGTTGCTAATAGAGCCACTTCCTGTTGACCTCTTCACCACCAACAACAACAACAAACTCAGGCATTGGAGAAAGATGGAGAACGCAGAGCCAGATGAAGCTACGTCCCTCTACATTTGGTCTGTGATGAGCTGCTTGTTGCACAAACTCGATGCCCAACGGAGCATTCTCCATCGCGTTGTTTGTTTCTTTCTGACGGCGACAACAACAGGAATATCGTCTCCTTTGACTTCCGGGTCACGACCCCGGGAAAACATCTGGAGCATGCGCAGAACGCAAAGTCTGATTCACCACGTGCTTCAGCGTCTACAAGCAGGTTTAGAGTGACTTTCAACCAGAGATGGGGACTCGAGTCGCTGTTTTGATGACTTGTGACTTGACTTATATTTAAAATAAAAGACTCGAGACTCGACTCGGACTTGGAAGTTAAAGACTCGGCACTTGACTTGAGACACGATGACTTGAATGACTTGAGTGTTAAGCATCTAGCATAACTTCCAACTTTGTTCGTCATCTGAAGATCCATTCTGACCAGTAAGTGCTCGTCAAATGAGCTAATATTATCCTGTTAGCCTAGTCGGTAGTTAGCTAACGTTAGCTTGATATGATACGGGGTGGACAGGTTGGACACATTGGCTAATGATGTTTACTGACAGTTACTTATATCTTTGTGTTTTCACTTTATTAAGATCAGATTCTGCAGGTAAAATTGCAATAATAAGGTGACTTGACTTTGACTTGCCCAAGAAAAAATGACTTGGGACTTGCACATGTGTGACTTGGTCCCATCGCTACTTCCAACCCAGTTATCTCGGGGTCTTAATCAGATCCGATCCAGTTCTTAGTCAGATTAAGGTGTCTACATGCACTTAATAACTCAGTCTGATTGTAATTTAGCCAATAATCCGATCCTTTCAGTGCCATGTGACCCTGCTGACAGTTACAGCTCCACTGGAGTGTTGTTGAGTTATTAATTTAATTCTGTCTGAGGCTCTGGACTGAGAGAGAAAACCTTCCAGACCTCCTCTGTGGGAGCTCCTGGTCCATGTGACGCCGTCTTTAAGCCACTTTAACGGTGATTCTGAGGTTCTAAAATCAGGATTTTATTAGAGCAGAGCGACCGTCTGGAATCGCTTTGAGCAGCGACCGGGGTCGGGGTCTCACACAGTTTCTGCAGATGTGTGCATGGAGAGAAGCTTTTTGTGGGTTCACAGCTTCTGAACTCATGCAGAGTCGATCCGCTGTGTCTCAGGCTGCAGGTTAAACTGAGCCTGAGCGGAGGTGGACATGTTGGATCGTTTGTGCTTTCTGAACAGCTTTAGATTAAAAAAAGAAAATCAATCGGGTAACCATGGTGGTAGACGCAGGTGGTAAAGGGCAGAGCCCCCCCCAGGAGCCGCCGTCCCAAGCAGCAGCATGATGCGATGTATACGTTCTGTCCTCTTTTATTTAGTGGAGCTTTAGCTTCATGTGTGGATGCAGAGATTTCACTGCAGATTCATGTTTTCTGTCCTCATTCAGTTTGATGTTATTTTCATTATTACTTCATTAAACCATTTTCTCACAGAGGAAATTTACATCTGAGAGACTCGAATGGACAGCGGGTGCAGCTTCAGCCTAAAGTTTTATTGAACTGACCTGGACTGAGTTGTGGTTTCTTCTTCTTGTGTTTTTGGATTAAATCAGGGAGCTGTTTCAGGGGGCAGATAAGCGGTTCAGGTCTGTTGTCCTCAGAGTTATCGACAGGCTTCTGGGCCGGTGAAAGAAGCCGTGATTGGGCAGACTTTACGGGGTGTTTGGTGGTGTTTTTATAGCTGGTGGATCCAGCCGGGCCACTGGAGGTCAGCAGCACCACGTGCCAGAGCCTCAGAGCCTCAGAGCCTCAGAGCCTCAGAGCCTCAGAGCCTCAGAGCCTCAGAGCCTCAGAGTCTCAGAGCCTCAGAGCCTCAGAGCCCAGCTGTGTGTTGGTGAAACAGAGGGAGATGTGAGGCTTTCCTTTCTCACCTGAGGGCCTCTGTGTGTGTGTTATATACGCAGTTATGGAGTAGATGAGAGGCTTTAACCCTCCGGTGATGCGTCTGAGAGCGTCCTGGCGCTCAGATGAATGAACATCGTCTGTGGATCACCTCAAACTGCCCTAACATTTGCACAAATACCATCATAGTACAATATAATGTAAATTACCCATATACCCTATATTTCTTATTGGTTCAGTCTGCTCAGTTCAATTTATTTTTACCTTTATTGTTAAATGTACAAATCTGTTTTTATTTAGTTTACTGATGTTTATTATTATTACTATTATTTACCCTACTTTTCATACTGTAGATTTGTATATAGCTGATGTTTATTCTCTATTTTTATTCTATTCTATTTGCTTGTTTTTGCAACACAATAATTTCCCAAATTGGGATGAATAAAGTATTTATCTATTCATCTATCTATCTAAAGTTTAACAAGAAGAACTGGATGGAGCCTCATCATCACAGGCCTGACACCAGGATAAATATCACCCGTCACAGAAATGAATGTGATCGTTAGCGACATGAGCTAACGCTCGCTAACACCATGTTCACAGAGTGTTAAAACCCCCGCTGAGTGGAACCTGGAGCCCAGAGATCAGCTGGCAGGTTGATCGTCTTTCCACAGGAGAGCAACGAAAGGCAAACTGTTGAATTAGTGAATCTGTCCTGTGTTTGCAGACGGTGTGAAGCACCACCTGTCAACAGGCCTCCACCTCCCCTCTGGCCTGCATCCAGACAGGAAAACCAACTCTGTCTGGCTCCTTTTAGCTCAGAGTATTTAGAGTTTATTTTCACACGTTCTAAACAGAGACGGTGTGGTGTTGTTGGGGGGAGACTGCTCTGAAACTCGCAATCAAATCAAATTTATTTGTAGCACATTTCATGTCCAAAACATTTCAAAGTGCTTTACATAAAATAAAAGCATTGCAGCAGGGAGTGGAAGAAGCATTAAAAATACATAAAATAATATAAAGAGAAACAAATAAAATCATTTAAATTAATTTAAAACAAGCAACAGTCCAGATAAGTTCAAAGATATCGTGCAGATTTCATGCATAGACACATGAGAACAGAAATGTCTTTAACCTGGATTTAAAAATGTCTCCATCTGGTGAAAGTTTAATCTCCACTGGCAGTTTGTTCCACTTGTTTGCAGCATAACAGCTAAATGCTGCTTCTCCATGTTTAGTCTGGACTCTGGACTGGACCAGCTGACCTGAGTCCTTGGATCTAAGAGCTCTGCTGGCTTTATATTCTCTGAACACATCACAGATTGTAAACCATCAGCAGGCTTTTAAAATCTATTCTGTGACTGACTGGAAGCCAGAGTTTCCCCTTTCACTTTGTGAAATCCTTTCTGTTTTTCACCCCTCACGCCACGCTACGTCAAAGATAAGTGTTTTTTCATGCCATGTCTAGTCATTTGTTTTTTTGTTGTCACAGTTATATTCATGTTTTTATCCCCAAAGTCTAGTTTTTTTCACCTGGCTCAGCCGCGCCTTTTGTTAACCTCGTTTTGTTTGTGAATAAACAAAGTTTTGCTTTACACCTCTGAAGTCTGCATCCGAGGCTGCTGGAGGCTGCTGGAGGCTGCTGAAGGCGGCTGGAGGCTGCTGAAGGCTGCTGGAGGCTGCTGAAGGCTGCTGAAGGCTGCTGAAGGCTGCTGAAGGCTGCTGGAGGCTGCTGGAGGCGGCTGAAGGCTGCTGGAGGCGGCTGAAGGCTGCTGGAGGCTGCTGGAGGCTGCTGGAGGCTGCTGAAGGCTGCTGAAGGCTGCTGGAGGCTGCTGAAGGCTGCTGAAGGCTGCTGAAGGCTGCTGAAGGCTGCTGGAGGCTGCTGGAGGCTGCTGAAGGCTGCTGGAGGCTGCTGAAGGCTGCTGAAGGCTGCTGGAGGCTGCTGGAGGCGGCTGAAGGCTGCTGGAGGCGGCTGAAGGCTGCTGGAGGCTGCTGGAGGCTGCTGGAGGCTGCTGAAGGCTGCTGAAGGCTGCTGGAGGCTGCTGAAGGCGGCTGGAGGCGGCTGGAGGCGGCTGAAGGCTGCTGAAGGCTGCTGGAGGCGGCTGGAGGCGGCTGGAGGCGGCTGGAGGCGGCTGAAGGCTGCTGAAGGCGGCTGGAGGCGGCCGGCCTCACCGCAGACTGTTCTGCGGTCACCATGCAGCATAACTCAGCTCAGACCGACAGCATTTGGCTGCGTTTCAGACGCCGCTTCACACAGACCACATCCATCACATTATTAATGAGCTCCTCCTCACTTTTCCCTCTTTAGTGCAAATGTTGCTGATATTCGGGAGTTTTGGCAGCTTATTGGAGCAGAAACTGCACTCAGACAGCTGTAGGTCTCAGTTTTCCTCGGTAACCATTAGGGCTGAATTATGAGCACTTTCTTAATCTCAGCTCGTTTCTTCAGACTGCTCCATCAATCTGATAAATTCCCGTCCTTTCTTCACTTTATTCCAAAGCCGGGGTGTCAAACTGATCCGTTAAAGGGTCGGAGTGGCTGCAGGTTGTTGTTCCAACAGCTGACGGGTTTCATTCAATCAGCTGAACGGGTTAGGACCTTCAGTTCAGACAGTTCAGACCTGTTCTAACGAATGTTACAAAGATGGAGGACTTAAACTGTAACCGGGAGCTGTTTGTCCGTATGAACCTGCTGGAAACGTTCTGGATCTTTGGTTCATGGATGTTTGTACAGCAGGAGGAGGGATCATAATGTCCCAGAATATATTTAGGCAAACTGTCTGAGCTGTTAACTCTGAGGCATAAAATGTGAAGCCTGTTTAATGTGAAGGCTGCGGTGCTGGGTCCGTGTTAGCCGAAGCACAGAAGAGATGATCGGAGGGAAAAAGACCGGCTGATCCCATCCCAGGTGGAAACAAAGCTCGAGTAACTCGATCCTTTAACTCAGCGGGGTCACATGGCTCTGAAAGGATCGGATTATTGGCTAAATTACAATCAGACTGAGTTATTAAGTGCATGTAGACACCTTAATCTGACTAAGAACTGGATCGGATGGGATTCAGACTCCGAGATAACTGGGCTGAAAGTCACTCTAAACCTGCTTGTAGACGCATTTTGTATGGATGTTTTCTGATGACTTCTGTTTATATTTATGCTTGGATAGAATATATTCCCAGTTAGTTCTCCTAAACTCCCATTATTCCCATGGAAAGTTTCCAATATGGAATATATCCAAAATCCCGAAGCTTAACTTCCCATGGAAATTTACCGGAGACTTTCCGCCCCTTTGCAACCCTACTTCTGTTATCGTGTTTTGTTGTTTCTGTTTGTCTTTTCCATATTTTGCACGTTTATTCGTCCGTACAGCACTTTGTAGCAGCTGCTGTTGTTTTTAAAGTGCTTCATAAATAAAGTAGTAGTGAAGGCTGTGGTGCTGGGTCAGAGATGATCGGAGGGAAAAGGACCGGCTGATCCCATCCCAGGTGGAAACGAAGCTGCCGTACTGATGCTTGTGTGAACCTGGGCAGGAGCCCAGCTGGTGCTGCTCAGCTCTGGTCAGTGTCACTCAACCCAAAGCAGAGCCGAGGCTCAGCGTCCTGCTTCAGAGTGTTTCTCTGTGTGGCTGAAAGCAGCTGCTGGGGAAGAATAAACGTCCCCTCGGTGTTGGATTTAACACCTGCAGAGCGCTGTTTCTCTGCTCCGTCCTCACAGCACTTTGTGTTCTCCTGTTCCAGTTGGCAGCGGCAGCAGAAACATCTTATTTTCTCCCAGTGATGGATGGCGTTTAATGGAGTAGGAAGTCGACTCCCAGTAAAACATTTAGACTAATTACATGCAGGACAGGCAGGAAATAAGCCCTGCGGAGTGGAAAAGCTTTGCCAAAGAGCCCATATTATCAGTAAATAACAGCCCCGGAGGCCCTGCGCCACCTTCAGAGGCTGCTGCTTCTTCCTCTGTGGACACGTGCGCATCAGTGTTTAACCCTTTGTGCAGTCTTAACTTTGTGTTTGCTCCCTTTGTCCTACGGGTCAGAAATGAGCCGCCCTACCAAAGCCCCAAAATAAACTTAATTGAATTTTAAATCCAAAATCTATTCTGTATGATGAAACCACCTGTTATTTATCTATTCAACTCAATTCAATACATTTTTTATCATTTATTTTTTGTTACACAATACAAAAAGACAATCACCAGTTTTCAGTTTTTTAATTTTACTGTCAGTTGGACCAACAGTTTTCTTGTTTTCTCAGTTTTCTTTTACATAATAAAGGTTTATTATTGCTATTATATAGTTTCAACAATTTTTATTGATTTTTTTCCCAATGAATTATCGAACAGACACACAGACAGCAATAATAATAATGAAATAAAATAAGTAATAGTAATATACAGTATATATTTAAAGAGGGATAAATAAAATAAATAAATGTGTAATAAAAATAATAACAATAGTAGTAATAATAATGATAATAAGGGTAAAATAGAGTAAAGTAAGATTAATTAAAAGATAAAATAAAATAAATAAATGAATAAGTAAATAAATTAATTAAATAATAATAATAATAATAATAATAGTTTGGAGAGGGAAGGGGGTGTTATTGCTATTATATAAATGTGAAGTAATTACTTCTGAATTAATTATATTGAAAGGGAAAAAAACAGTGAACTTTTTTCAGCTGTTTAAATGTTTTTATAATTCACGGGTCAGAAATGACCCATAAGACAATCTTTGTGCCCTAGTGGTGTACAGCCCACATGGAAACATGAACAAAAATAAAGTCTGACTTTTTCTAATGATGGGGTCCCTTTAGGAAAAGGCATAACATTTCAAGTTGGAAAAAGATAGTTTAAGGTATTTTTTCTGCAGCTGAACATGGTGGTGGCTCACTTTGGACCCGCAGGACAACAGGAGGGTTAACTGGAGAATGTTGTTGTTGTGATATCAGACTCAGCGGCCTGCTTTTCAGCCGTAAAACGGTGCAGTTCCTCTGGTGACCAGCAGGGGGCTGGATCTGCGGAGGAATGCTTTGCTTCTTTGTCTGAGGACGCTCACAGTCAGCGTTGTTCAGGCACAGAGGAGCTCTTTGTCACTCGCTGGTTAAGTGCATCCATGTTGGAAACATTGAGCTGCTCGGGCTCCGGCCGCCTGACCCCTGAAACGGGACATTGTTCCGTGGATGCTGACGCTGGGCCGCCACTCGGACACTAACCTGGGCTTCCATCCTCCTCCTGCTCCTGCCTCGGTAAAACCTCACCTCTGTGAAATGCAGAGATAAAACACAAAGAAATGAGACTAAAGCCTCCTGGAACAGAGAAATGGGTCATTAAAATGTAAAAGTTTGGATTCTGTTGCATGAAAACACATTTAGGGCCCCGCTGACCCCCCCACCAACACAACAACATATTATATTATTTTAGATACCACATGTAGCTTACAAAATGCCATGTCAATGTATATTAGAAGTTATTTAAGTTATTTAATTTAGCATTTAGTTATTTATTTTTATTTATTTTTATTTATTTATTCTTATTTTTAATTTATTTATTCTTATTTTTTTATTTTTTAATGATTTTATTGCCTTCTTGTGATTTTATGTAGCTGTAAAGCACTTTGAATTACCTTGTGTACGAATTGTGCTCTATAAATAAATTTGCCTTGCCATATAGCTTATAATAATAAAACTAATCCACAGTCGGGACTTATTGTTGTGCTGTAAACACAAACCAGACCAGGTTGCCTTTGGGTGAAATTAGCTGCATGACATGATGCCTCAATTCTAATTCTAGTTTAGCAAAACTAAAAATTAAACACAGTCGTGGCTAACAGCAACATGTTAGCAAGAGGCTAACAGATAGCCTATAGCCTACGTCCCTCAGGTCATTCATAGGCTGTGTTCGAAACCGCATACTACATACTGCATACTACATACTGCCTATTAATTGATCAGACAGTATGCAGAGCGTTTACCCACAATGCATTTCGCTCCTGCCCGAGCCGAAATCAGCCGGCCTGAAGCTGATTTCCCTTAAGCTCTAAACTCTGTAAACTTTAGCAACATTTGAAACATTTTCAGGTGAGAAAGTAGTCGTTTAGATCCCCAACGTGTTGAAAACCTGACAAAATGCCGGCTGTTTACAATTTTGTTCCCACGAATTTGGCGCTACTAAAGCTAGCCGCAGTGAGCTAACGCACTTCCTGTTATTTTCACAAAATAAAATACCCGTTGCCTTTTATCACAGGGAAAGCCATTACCATACAATTGGTGCTTTTGTTTTGAAAACAGGAAGTGAACCTACCCTCGCTGTAGCTAGCTTGAAACTGCCGTTTTGACAGGAAATGACGATCGGCGACGTCACGTTACATTGCATCTTGGGTAGTTTGAGTATGAGTAGTAACCTCATGATGCATACCCAACATTTCAGAGAATCTAGTATGCATCCGGGAACTTGTCGCATACTAACTCAGAAAGTTAGTAGGAGTAGTAGGAGTAGTAGGAGAAGTATGCAGTTTGGAACACAGCCATATAGTTCGCCCTGGGCGGTCGCCCACATTGCCCGTAGCAAAAACCGTCCCTGCACAGAAACACTCAAAGTGCAGCAGGACGCCTTGTTTCTGGATAAGTTAAACACACGATGCTCTCCACCCATCCAACAGGAGAATGTCCTCCTCGATCAGGGCCGGCTCGGCTCGGCTCGGCTCGGCCCGGCTCGGCTCGGACCCCCTGCAGGACTCCTCAGAGCAGCAGGAACATGTCTGAGTGTGCTGACCTGCTCTTTGGTTCTGTTCCCCCCCGCAGGTCGGCTCTACGCCATGCAGACGGGCATGAAGCTGGACAGTAAAACACCGGAGTGCCGAAAGTTCCTGGTGAAGCTCATGGACCAGCTGGAGTCGGTGAGTTCTGTTCCTCCCCCTCACACAGAATATGACCCGGTTCATTTGGAAGTGAACTTCACTCAGTATATCTGCGCCTCCTATTAATTACATCTGGTTTAAATGGCCACACATCAGTCAGCATTGTACTGTTTTGTTTCTTATTTTCATTTCTAATTTAATTTTTGTATTTTAAAGTCCGTTTTTCGCTTTTTCCACTAAAAAAAAAAAATACATAAATCCAAACATTCAAGTGAAATAAGGACAGAGATTAATTCCCATTAGCTGAGCTGCAGTGTTCTTTTTAGAGAGAAGAGGCTTTCTCCTGCAGCCCTTCCAAACAAGCCATACTTGCTAAGTGAGGCCTGTAGAGTCTGGCTGTGTTCCAAACCGCATACTTCTCCTCCTACTCCTACTAACTTTCTGAGTTAGTATGTGAGTTTGAGTAAACAGAAGTTCCCGGATGCATACTAGATTCTCCTAAATGTTGGGTATGCATCATGAGGTTACTACTCATACTCAAACTACCCAAGATGCAACGTAACGTGACGTCGCCGATCGTCATTTCCTGTCAAAACGGCAGTTTCAAGCTAGCTACAACGAGGGTAGGTTCACTTCCTGTTTTCAAAACAAAAGCACCAATTGTATGGTAATGGCTTTCCCTATGATAAAAGGCAACGGGTATTTTATTTTGTGAAAATAACCGGAAGTGTGTTGCTCACTGCGGCTAGCTTTAGTAGCACCGAATTCGTGGGAACAAAATTGTGAACAGCCGGTATTTTGTCAGGTTTTCAACACGTTGGGGATCTAAACGACTACTTTCTCACCTGAAAATGTTTCAAATGTTGCTAAAGTTTACAGAGTTTAGAGCTTAAGGGAAATCAGCTTCAGGCCGGCTGATTTCGGCTCGGGCAGGAGCGAAATGCTAAAGGTTAGCTAAAGTTTTCATTGGCTGGTGGAATGGTTAGGTCAAAGATCCTTTAACACCTCTAAAGACTCAATAAGAAAAGTGGAATGAGGGGAAATAAGGCGTCCCAAAACATCTGGTGTGATTTCAGATTTGCTGATGGATCACTTTAACTCTGGGGGAAAAAGAGGAGATTACTGAGTGAAATGATCTAATTCATTCCCATCTAAGCAGGCGTTGGTAGGTTTGATGAATTACTCCATTTAAATATGACTCGATGTGAGTCTCTCTCTAATTTCCGGTGGCGCTGGTCCGTGGGTTTCAGGTTTTGTTCTGATGCAGACGATAGAAGTGAAGACTTTCAGTCATTCAGACATGGCTCAACACTGTTTGGGTGAGATTCATCCCTAAAGTCTGCAGGGAACAGATCACCTAAAGAGCTGTGGAAGCTCCAGCTCAGGCCGGGAATATTCTTTCTTCTTATTCAGAAGAAGCTGGCTGGACAGGTTAGTTCAGCTTAGGTGGGATAGAAAGTAGGGCTGGGCGAGTTAACTCGTTATTATTTAACGGCGATTAATATTTTATCGCGCATTAACGCACGTTTTCTTTTTTTCTTTAAAGAAAAAAAATCTTTTGGGGGGATTTTGTGCCTTTAATGGAAAGTTCAGAGAGACAGGAAGCAGGGGGCAGAGAGGGGGGGAACAACATGCAGCACAGGGCCGTCCGATGTTGAACCGGGGCCAGCTGCAGCGAGGACTATAGCCTCTGTACATGGGGCGCCTGCTCAGCCCACTACGCCACGGACCCCCCCGTTTTATTATTTATTTTATTATTGTAAAAGTCTGTTGCTCACAGGCTTTTATTTTGTAAAAGTCTGTTTTAAAACTTTTTTCTGTTTTAAAAATCGATTTTTCTCCCCTGAATCGATTATATTACGTCATATCCGTGTCCAGATAAACTTCATCAATTCATCACATTAAGTTATGTTAAAACTAGCCCACATTTGTGCTGTGTGGACATTTCAATTCATTTTGTAACTGTAAACTTTAAAAAATGCCTCTTTTTGTCTGAAAATAATGCCTCTTTTTGTCTCAGTTGAAATAAATATCAGCTGCTGGACTGACTGACACAGACTGATGTGCATTGTTTATGGGAACGACAGTCATTCTGGAAGTGTAAGATTCAACTTGTTTGTTTTTTTAAGGAGGAAGAAAATTGCAATTACTGATTATATCGAATCGCAATTATCAAGAATCGTGATACAATCAAATCGTGACCAGAGCATATCGTCCCACCCCTACACACAGGGTGGCCGCGGGTCCTTAAAAAGTCGTAAATCAATTTTCCTGAAAATAAGACCTTAAAAAGTATTAAATTGTCTTAAATTCAGATTGCATGGGTCTTAAAATTTTTCTTTTTGCTCGAAAGGAACAGTATTTTTCTTTTAAATATATTTACTCGATTTTATAAGCATTTGTTCATGGGACTTAAATGTTCTGAAAATATTGTAATTTAATTTAGGACAGTGATGACATTTTTGTGATCTTTTCGCATGACACAGTTAGTCGATGTTCTTAAACTCAACCGTCATTTTACCGTTTTACTGTCAGTGTGTTTACTTGGAAATACTTGGTATTTCCATCGTACGTTTGGTCTTAAATTTCATTTAGAAGTGGTATTAAAAGGTCTTAAAAAGTCTTGAATTGAACTTGTTTATACCTGTACACACCCTGTACATGGTAGTGGGTCACTTTTGACCTGCAAGACAACAGGAAGGGTTAAATCGAATCCAAGCCCTTTAGATGGGGTTAAACTGGATAAGTAACTGGTTTAAAGTCGTGTTTTCCAGCTGACCCGTCGGCGTGCCACACAGGGAGAAGATGTAACATGTTTGGCAGCGAGCGGCCGACCCTCTAAAGTTTTACAGCTTCAGCGCTCTGATTCTCGGGGACACCCTGAGCTTTTCTTTATGCATCCTGAGCGAGCTTTTCTTTATGCACTCCATTCCTTTATGAACTGCTGCCAGCGGCTGCGACTCATTACCGAGCCGGTGAGTCAGCACGCTAACCACAGCGGCTCTTTCCCCGATGACCCGGCTCGTGTGTCCGATGCACACTGGACTCATTAATTCTATTTTTCCACAGCCGGGCCCGGCTCAACTCTCCCAGGCTTCGCTCTCTCTGGGGTGGTGGAAAATCATTTGTTTGAAAATTGGTTTCATATGAGGCGCGTGGAAAAGCTCGAGCAGCTATCAGACAGATGCTGGTGGAGGATTTACCCTGAAAACCTCTTCTCAGGTCCATCTCTGGGCTGTTGGAATCCTTGAGTTAAGAGTGGCTGAAGTCCTTCTTTTACGAGCGTCCCTGTTGTTAACATCGTGTCCTCGCTGTCATCCTCAATCATCTAGCTCTGATACATCTGCAGGAAGTAATAAGGAAGCTTTAAAAATCACAAATTTCTCAGGCTCATCGTTAATCTGGAATCTTGGTCTGCTTTTGATTCATCATTTAATGTTATTTATTAATCCAACCATTCTTAGAGACATTATTTACTAATCCAACCATTCTTAGAGACATTATTTACTAATCCAGCCATTCTTAAAGAGACATTATTTACTAATCCAACCATTCTTAGAGACATTATTTACTAATCCAACCATTCTTAGAGACTTTATTTACTAATCCAACCATTCTTAGAGACTTTATTTACTAATCCAACCATTCTTAGAGACATTATTTACTAATCCAACCATTCTTAGAGACATTATTTACTAATCCAACCATTCTTAGAGACATTATTTACTAATCCAGCCATTCTTAGAGACATTATTTACTAATCCAACCATTCTTAGAGACATTATTTACTAATCCAGCCATTCTTAAAGAGACATTATTTACTAATCCAGCCATTCTTAGAGACATTATTTACTAATCCAACCATTCTTAGAGACATTATTTACTAATCCAGCCATTCTTAGAGACATTATTTACTAATCCAACCATTCTTAGATACATTATTACTAATCTAACCATTCTTAGAGACATTATTTACTAATCCAACCATTATTAGAGACATTATTTTCTAATCCAACCATTCTTAGAGACATTATTTACTAATCCAACCATTCTTAGAGACATTATTTACTAATCCAGCCATTCTTAAAGAGACATTATTTTCTAATCCAACCATTCTTAGAGACATTATTTACTAATCCAACCATTCTTAGAGACATTATTTACTAATCCAGCCATTCTTAAAGAGACATTATTTACTAATCCAACCATTCTTAGAGACATTATTTACTAATCCAACCATTCTTAGATACATTATTACTAATCTAACCATTCTTAGAGACATTATTTACTAATCCAACCATTATTAGAGACATTATTTTCTAATCCAACCATTCTTAGAGACATTATTTACTAATCCAACCATTCTTAGAGACATTATTTACTAATCCAGCCATTCTTAAAGAGACATTATTTTCTAATCCAACCATTCTTAGAGACATTATTTACTAATCCAACCATTCTTAGAGACATTATTTACTAATCCAGCCATTCTTAAAGAGACATTATTTACTAATCCAACCATTCTTAGAGACATTATTTACTAATCCAACCATTCTTAGAGACTTTATTTACTAATCCAACCATTATTAGAGACATTATTTACTACTCCAACCATTCTTAAAGAGACATTATTTACTACTCCAACCATTCTTAGAGACATTATTTACTAATCCAACCATTCTTAGAGACATTATTTACTAATCCAACCATTCTTAAAGAGACATTATTTTCTAATCCAACCATTCTTAGAGACATTATTTACTAATCCAACCATTCTTAGAGACATTATTTACTAATCCAACCATTCTTAGAGACATTATTTACTAATCCAACCATTCTTAAAGATACATTATTTACTAATCCAACCATTCTTAGAGACATTATTTTCTAATCCAACCATTCTTAAAGAGACATTATTTACTAATCCAACCATTCTTAGAGACATTATTTACTAATCCAACCATTCTTAGAGACATTATTTTCTAATCCAACCATTCTTATAGACATTATTTACTAATCCAACCATTCTTAAAGAGACATTATTTACTAATCCAACCATTCTTAAAGAGACATTATTTACTAATCCAACCATTATTAGAGACATTATTTTCTAATCCAACCATTCTTAGAGACATTATTTACTAATCCAACCATTCTTAGATACATTATTACTAATCTAACCATTCTTAGAGACATTATTTACTAATCCAACCATTATTAGAGACATTATTTTCTAATCCAACCATTCTTAGAGACATTATTTACTAATCCAACCATTATTAGAGACATTATTTACTAATCTAACCATTCTTAAAGAGACATTATTTACTAATCCAACCATTCTTAAAGAGACATTATTTACTAATCCAACCATTATTAGAGACATTATTTTCTAATCCAACCATTATTAGAGACATTATTTTCTAACCCAACCATTCTTAGAGACATTATTTACTAATCCAACCATTCTTAGAGACATTATTTACTAATCCAACCATTCTTAGAGACATTATTTACTAATCCAGCCATTCTTAAAGAGACATTATTTACTAATCCAACCATTATTAGAGACATTATTTACTAATCCAACCATTCTTAGAGACATTATTTACTAATCCAACCATTCTTAGAGACATTATTTACTAATCCAACCATTCTTAAAGAGACATTATTTACTAATCCAACCATTCTTAGAGACATTATTTACTAATCCAACCATTCTTAGAGACATTATTTACTAATCCAACCATTCTTAGAGACATTATTTACTAATCCAACCATTCTTAGAGACATTATTTACTAATCCAACCATTCTTAGAGACATTATTTACTAATCCAACCATTCTTAGAGACATTATTTACTAATCCAACCATTCTTAGAGACATTATTTACTAATCCAACCATTCTTAGAGACATTATTTACTAATCCAGCCATTCTTAAAGAGACATTATTTACTAATCCAACCATTCTTAGAGACATTATTTACTAATCCAACCATTCTTAGAGACATTATTTACTAATCCAACCATTCTTAGAGACATTATTTACTAATCCAACCATTCTTAAAGAGACATTATTTACTAATCCAACCATTCTTAGAGACATTATTTACTAATCCAACCATTCTTAGAGACATTATTTACTAATCCAACCATTCTTAGAGACATTATTTACTAATCCAACCATTCTTAGAGACATTATTTACTAATCCAACCATTCTTAAAGAGACATTATTTACTAATCCAACCATTCTTAAAGAGACATTATTCACTAATCCAACCATTCTTAGAGACATTATTTACTAATCCAACCATTCTTAGAGACAGTATTTACTAATCCAACCATTCTTAGAGACATTATTTACTAATCCAACCATTCTTAAAGAGACATTATTTACTAATCCAACCATTCTTAGAGACATTATTTACTAATCCAACCATTCTTAGAGACATTATTTACTAATCCAACCATTCTTAGAGACATTATTTACTAATCCAACCATTCTTAGAGACATTATTTACTAATCCAACCATTCTTAGAGACATTATTTACTAATCCAACCATTCATAAAGAGACATTATTTTCTAATCCAACCATTCTTAGAGACATTATTTACTAATCCAACCATTATTAGAGAGATTATTTTCTAATCCAACCATTCTTAGAGACATTATTTACTAATCCAACCATTCTTAGAGACATTATTTACTAATCCAACCATTCTTAGAGACATTATTTACTAATCCAGCCATTCTTAAAGAGACATTATTTACTAATCCAACCATTCTTAGAAACATTATTTACTAATCCAACCATTCTTAGAGACATTATTTACTAATCCAACCATTCTTAAAGAGACATTATTTACTAATCCAACCATTCTTAGAGACATTATTTACTAATCCAACCATTCTTAGAGACATTATTTACTAATCCAACCATTCTTAAAGAGACATTATTTACTAATCCAACCATTCTTAGAGACATTATTTACTAATCCAACCATTCTTAGAGACATTATTTACTAATCCAACCATTCTTAGAGACATTATTTACTAATCCAACCATTCTTAAAGAGACATTATTTTCTAATCCAACCATTCTTAAAGAGACATTATTTTCTAATCCAACCATTCTTAAAGAGACATTATTTACTAATCCAACCATTCTTAGAGACATTATTTACTAATCCAACCATTCTTGGAGACATTATTTACTAATCCAACCATTCTTAGAGACAGTATTTACTAATCCAACCATTCTTAAAGAGACATTATTTACTAATCCAACCATTCTTAGAGACATTATTTACTAATCCAACCATTCTTAGAGACATTATTTACTAATCCAACCATTCTTAGAGACATTATTTACTAATCCAACCATTCTTAAAGAGACATTATTTACTAATCCAACCATTCTTAGAGACATTATTTACTAATCCAACCATTCTTAGAGACATTATTCACTAATCCAACCATTCTTAAAGACATTATTTACTAATCCAACCATTCTTAGAGACATTATTTACTAATCCAACCATTCTTAAAGACATTATTTACTAATCCAACCATTCTTAAAGACATTATTTACTAATCCAACCATTCTTAGAGACATTATTTACTAATCCAACCATTCTTAAAGAGACATTATTTTCTAATCCAACCATTCTTAGAGACATTATTTACTAATCCAACCATTCTTAGAGACATTATTTACTAATCCAACCATTCTTAGAGACATTATTTTCTAATCCAACCATTCTTAGAGACATTATTTACTAATCCAACCATTCTTAGAGACATTATTTTCTAATCCAACCATTCTTAGAGACATTATTTACTAATCCAACCATTCTTAGAGACATTATTTACTAATCCAACCATTCTTAAAGAGACATTATTTACTAATCCAGCCATTCTTAAAGAGACAATGGGCCTCGTGCAAACTCTGTTCGTACGCACAGATTTGTTCTTAAGTCGTGCGTACGAGTGATTTAAGAGAATTTGAACATTCACCAATCTTGGTTTGGGTTGTTGCTTCATCGGCTCTATAAAAAGAGGAGGAACAAACCTGATGGAGCTCATAGCTGATCAGCACTAAGGCTGTTTGCACTTTTGTTATTGTCTATCTATTGTTTTATATTTATTTATACAGTTTTAAGTTTAAGACAGATTTCTGTTTAAGAAAGATATTTATTTTATTCAGTTTATTTTGTTATTTTGTAATAAAGTACATTTCTGGTTAAACATTTGTTTTCCATGTGTTTATATCACTCAAAAATATGCATTTAATTCAATTCAGGTTCGAGTTAAATAGTTAAAAAATCATTTCACTTACAAAAAAAGAGCCAAAAAAGGCGCTTGTTTTCAAGGCAAGCGCCAGGCCTGAAACGCCATTTTGACGTCACAGGTCGGCTCTAAATCCAGCTTAAGTCGGCCGGCTTTGTTCCTTCATGTTGCAGATGTTTGGTCAGCCAGAAACTAGCTAACATGACTCCTTATATTACCTACTTATGTTATTTTAAGTACTTTCATTTTTTGTGTGGCTGGTTTTACACATCGGATGCATCTCATCTAAGTCGTGCTTTTAAATTTAAACCCAAAAAGTTTGCTTGTTTTAACTTTTAAAACACTTCCTCAGTCTTGTCCCCCAATTTAACGCATTAGCATTAGCATTAGCATTAGGATTAGGATTAGCATTAGGATTAACTTTAGCATTAGGATTAGCATTAATTCAATTCAATTCAAACTACTTTATTAATCCCGAGGGGGAAATTACAATAGTACAATTAGGATTAACATTAGGATTAGGATTAGCATTAGCATCAGGATTAGCATTAGGATTAGCAGTAGGATTAAAATTAGGATTAGCATTAGGATTAGAATTAGGATTAAAATTAGGATTAGGATTAGCATTAGGATTAACATTGGCATTAGGATTAGCATTAATTCAATTAAATTCAAAATACTTCATTAATCCCAGAGGGGGAAATTACAATCGTACAATTAGGATTGTACAATTAGGATTAGGATTAGCATTAGGATTACCATTACCATTAGCATTAGCATTAGCATGAAAGTCTACCTACAGTTCAAAGCAAGAGAGCTAAATGACCTAACTTCTTCTTCTTTGGAGTCTGTGGAGCTTGTGTCGTTCCTCTGAAGCTGGATGTTACCCAGTTAGCCATCGTAGATGTTTCCACTCCCCCGGTTCCTATCAAAGTTTTGTAATTCACATCTTTAACTTGTTCAACAATGATGGATAAAACTGGTATTCATGAGTCCACAGCTGATTCTGAGCTGTTCTGGTAACCGTGCGTTTACTTTTTGTCTTGCAGATGAAGAAGGGGCTGGGCGATAACGAGTCCATCGGTCAGGAGGTGGTCGGGAACGCCCACATCGAAAACTACGCCTTAAAAATGTTCCTCTACGCCGACAACGAGGACCGAAGCGGACGATTCCACAAGTGAGGAAAACCTCGTTTGCTTCCACTCACATTCACTGGAGAAGTTTAGTGTTCAGAGCTGAACAATACAGCATAAAACACACAAACCGAGCTTCTCATTTCCTGATTCTGACCAACCAGCTTGTTTCTGTGTGTCATCGTTTTGCTGTTAGTTCTTGTAAAGCACATAAAACAACATTTGACAGTCGAATCATTTAATTTTCAGGATCTTCTTGAGTAGTTTTTACTTTTCTGTCCAAAGGACCCGTTTTTTCCTGTTTTACTCACTCAGTGGGGTCACATGGCTCTGAAAGGATCGGATTATTGGCTAAATTACAATCAGATTGAGTTATTAAGTGCATGTAGACACCTTAATCTGACTAAGAACTGGATCGGATGGGATTCAGACCCCGAGATAACTGGGTTGAAAGTCACTCTAAACCTGCTTGTAGACGCTGAAGCACGTGGTGAATCAGACTTTGCGTTCTGCGCATGCTCCAGATGTTTTCCCGGGGTCGTGACCCGGAAGTCAAAGGAGACGATATTCCTGTTGTTGTCGCCGTCAGAAAGAAACAAACAACGCGATGGAGAATGCTCCGTTGGGCATCGCGTTTGTGCAACAAGCAGCTCATCACAGAGCAAATGTAGAGGGACGTAGCTTCATCTGGCTCTGCGTTCTCCATCTTTCTCCAATGCCTGAGTTTGTTGTTGTTGTTGGTGGTGAAGAAGTCAACAGGAAGTGGCTCTATTAGCAACAGCTGGAATGGGTACAGCGCCACCTATCATACCGGGGTATGACACGCTTTGTGCCTCTGATCCCATTCATTCACCGCCAGATATCCAAGGAGAATTACTCTTGCTCAGCTCATTCTGATTGTAATTTAGCCAATAATCTGATCCTTTCAGGTCCAGAATGGCCGTGGGGAAGCCTCTCAGTCTCAGTTTGAGGTGTCAGACTTGCCGCTGTGTTGCATGACGATGTCGTAAAGTAGAAGAAGAAAAAGCCTGGGTGGTGAGGGAGGTATTTCAGGCTGTTTAGGAGCAGAGAACAACTCCCTCATGAGGAAAGCTTCAGCTCACACTGAGAGAAAAGAGCAACTACTGACTTTTTAAAGTGAGCAGTGGTTCGTTTGGTGGGCAACCGGTGCCGGTACCAGTCAGAGTAACAGAGATGCTTTATCCTCTTTATTCATCTCTGTGTGTTTGCTGCTTCCACCGCCACATCTGGCTGCTTTTTACCACCACAGCTTTCAGCCACATCACACGCTCACACAGCACGACTTTGTCTCACGTCCTTTCAACTCGTTTGTCTCTTAGCAACAGGCGGTGAGTCAGGCGAAGCCCCTAAACGTGTGACCACATGTTCAGGAGGCTGAACCACCACGTTAACACATCTGGTGGGGTTTCAGACGCTTATAATCTGTTAAATCTGTTTTTTTTAATGATAAAACGGGTAAAAAAGAAGATGCATGAGTGACTGGGCCTGGTTTCTTCCAGAACTGCTTGGTCTACCTCAAACTGGACGGGTTCTGCTGGTGTTCAGTACACTTTCAGTCATGCCACAGGTTGTTTGATGAGGTTATTCTCATAAACAGCTCGAGTGTTCGAGCCATCATGCCTTCAGTTTCTGATGAGAGAGCCTCATGTTGGTGCTGCCACCACCGTGCTTCACTGTGAGGATGGCCTTCTTTGGGGTGAAAAGCTTTTTTTATAGGGCTGGGCGAGTTAACTTGTTATTAATTTAACGCCGATAAATATTTTATCTAGCATTAGCGCAGGTTTGATTATTTATTTTATTATTGTAAAAGTCTGTTGCTCACAGGCTTTTATTTTGTAAAAGTCTGTTGCTCACAGGCTTTTATTTTGTAAAAGTCTGTCGCTCACAGGCTTTTATTTTGTAAAAGTCTGTTGCTCACAGGCTTTTATTTTGTAAAAGTCTGTTGCTCACAGGCTTTTATTTTGTAAAAGTCTGTTGCTCACAGGCTTTTATTTTGTAAAAGTCTGCTGCTGTCTGCTGTGGAACAGGAAAAGAAAGTAATCGGCGGATCCACCAAACCTGGAGAAGGGTACGGAACTTTTACTCGGCCATTTTCATGTTAAAGTTCTTCCAGACGGCGGAGTCGACAGAACCAAAGTCATCTGTAAACACTGCCAAGTTGAATTGTCTTCTCAGCGTAGTAGTTCCAGTCTAAAATATCACTTAAAGGCAAAACACACAACTGATAGCAGCAAGTCATTCAAGGAAACAGACAGTGGAGCGAGGCTTCTACATAAAAACTACAGAAAGATGCTGATGTTAAAAGTGTGTTTGCACAACAAATGTTATGGCACTTTCATTCATATGGCAGCACATTTAAAATAAAGCTAAATGCTAAAAGCTATACGCTACTTTTGGATTCATTTTTGGATTCTGCGTACAAATGAGATTAATCGTGATTAATCAGGGAAATCACGTGATTAATTAGATTAAACATTTTAATCGTTGCCCAGCCCTGGTTTTTTTTTCCAAAAAGATCTGTGATACAATAAGGAAAAATCAGTCCGATTCTAGTTGGAATAGAATCGGAGGTCAGGAGCAACGTGAGGGAGTAAAGTCTGAGGTTGTGGTCGCTCCACAGCTCAAACACGCATCAGAAAGTTTTCTTTTTTCTTTTAGAAAAACAGGATCAAACAGCAGAGGTGGTTTTCTCCTGCTGTCAGTGCCTGGACGTGTGAGCAGGTGACAGGTTCTGGGGAGTTGTTTACGGGGTAAATAAGAGTTCAGTAATAATTTTCCAGCAGGATCGGGTCACTTTTTGTGTTCTGCAGCAGCGCTCTGAGATGATGGCTGTGTTCCAAACCGCATACTTCTCTTACTACTCCTACTTCTCCTACTAACTTTCTGAGTTAGTAAGCGAGTTTGAGTAAGCAGAAGTTCCCGGATGCATACTAGATTCTCCTAAATGTTGGGTATGCATCATGAGGTTACTACTCATACTCAAACTACCCAAGATGCAACGTAACGTGACGTCGCCGATCGTCATTTCCTGTCAAAACGGCAGTTTCAAGCTAGCTCCAACGAGGGTAGGTTCACTTCCTGCTTTCAAAACAAAAGCACCAATTGTATGGTAATGGCTTTCCCTATGATAAAAGGCAACGGGTATTTTATTTTGGGAAAATAACAGGAAGTGCGTTAGCCTCACCTGTTCAGGTAACAGGCAGCAGGTCCGGGGGAGTCCTGGTTTCATTAAGGAGGAGCTCCTTCAGCAGGAGTCATAAAGCAGGCAGGTTCCCAGCTGTTTCAGGGGACCCATCTACTGTTCTGTGTTCTGTCAGCTGAAGCATCACCACCAGCAGCTCTGGGCTCTTAAGAAGTGCAAAGCTGGATTTAATGCTCTCATTTGCATGCCATCAAAGTGTGGGTTCAGGCTCCATGTGACAGCTGAGAAGCAGTGCTGAGTGGAGCCGGAGGCTGCAGGACTGACATGCAGACATGTTGGATATACGAACTGAGCTGAGATCCTCCCCTCCAAGGTTCCAAAATCCATCACAAACAACAAAAATAAGAGTTTTTCACACTTTAACACTTGATATACCAGATAAATAACCTGTTATTGTAGAAAATAAATCTTAAACACCTGGAAAAACGAGGATTCTCAGAAAAGATGGTTAAAATCCATCATATGGGATTAATTCCTCTCCAGCAGCTTTTTAAACTGTCAGCCCACCGCAGAGAAACCTAAAGCCTAAAGGTAGATATCCTGCACTGGAACACGTCTCATCACACTTTATGTAACGACCTATGCTTTATTCACCAACGTAAAGAAACAGGAGTCTCCGTCCTCACTCTGACAGCATCCAGCAGCGTTTCTGACTCTGGTTCGGATCTTGAAGACACTCGACAGGCACCTTTCATCGCGCCCCGTCAGTCCTGGCGTCGGTGCGTAGTTCAGCTTCACTTTGTGGAGCAGAGAGATCCCTTTGCCTTCCCGGCCTTTTCATGTCCTCTCAGCTGTCAATCAAAGCCTTTGATGGGTGGATATGAAAAGTCTCATCATTCAGACACTGTGCGAACGGACTGAGATCCATCTGACAGCCGGTTCTGACAGCAGGTTCTGAAAGGCTTTAAAAAGCACTGACGGAGTAGCTTAAAAAAGCACAAGGCTGAGTGAGGTTGTGTGTTTGGGATTGTGATGTATGGGACAGTGATCGTAGCCCGAACGTAGCCCGAACGTAGCCCGAACATAGCCCTAACGTAGCCCTAACGTAGCCCGAACGTAGCCCGAACGTAGCCCGAACGTAGCCCGAACGTAGCCCTAACGTAGCCCTAACGTAGCCCTAACGTAGCCCTAACGTAGCCCGAACGTAGCCCGAACGTAGCCCTAACGTAGCCCGAACGTAGCCCTAACGTAGCCCTAACGTAGCCCGAACGTAGCCCGAACGTAGCCCTAACGTAGCCCGAACGTAGCCCTAACGTAGCCCGAACGTAGCCCTAACGTAGCCCTAACGTAGCCCTAACGTAGCCCTAACGTAGCCCGAACATAGCCCGAACATAGCCCGAACGTAGCCCTAACGTAGCCCTAACGTAGCCCTAACGTAGCCCTAACGTAGCCCTAACGTAGCCCTAACGTAGCCCGAACATAGCCCGAACATAGCCCGAACATAGCCCGAACGTAGCCCTAACGTAGCCCTAACATAGCCCTAACGTAGCCCTAACGTAGCCCGAACATAGCCCTAACATAGCCCTAACGTAGCCCTAACGTAGCCCGAACGTAGTCCTAACGTAGCCCGAACGTAGCCCGAACATAGCCCGAACGTAGCCCGAACGTAGCCCTAACATAGCCCTAACATAGCCCTAACATAGCCCTAACGTAGCCCGAACGTAGCCCTAACATAGCCCTAACATAGCCCTAACATAGCCCTAACATAGGCAAGGTAATTTTATTTATAGAGGGCAATTCGTACACAAGGTAATTCAAAGTGCTTTACAACTACATAAAATAACAAGAAGGCAATAAAATCATTATAAAGATATTAAAAAATTTAAAAAAAAACAACATTAAAATTAATCATTAATTAATTAAAGTAAAAGTGAAGAGTGCAGATAAAATACTTTCAGGTGTCATATGCACAGCTAAACAGAACTGTTTTCAGCCTGGATTTAAACATTGTCAGAGTAGAGGCCTGTCTCACATCTTCTGGAAGACTGTTCCAGATTTTAAAGTCTATTCTCTGAGCGACAGGAAGCCAGTGCAGAGACCTGAGCACTGGACTAATATGGTCGTATTTCCTGGTTCTGGTCAGGACTCGAGCAGCAGCGTTCTGGATGTACTGCAGCTGTCTTACAGCCCGTTTAGAGCCCAGTGAGCAGGCCGTTACAGCAGTCTAACCTGCTGGAGACAGACGCATGGATCAGTCTCTCTAAGTCTGCTTTAGACACTATTCCTTTGATTCTGGCAATGTTTTTTAGATGGTAAAAAGCTGCTGATGTTACAGATTTAATGTGGCTGTTAAAGTTCAGGTCTGAGTCCAATATTACCCCGAGATTTCTAACCTGATAGTTAGGTTTTAGAGAGAGAGTCTCAAGGTGGCTGATAACACTTTCTCTTTGTTTCTGTGGGCCACAGACAATGATTTCAGTTTTGTCTGAGTTTAGCTGGAGGAAATAGTTTTGCATCCACACACTGATCTGTTCGATGCAGCGACACAATGTATCTACAGGCCCGTGTTCTCCTGCCGTCAGTGACACGTAGATCTGAGTGTCATCTGCATAGTGGTGGTAGGACACATTATAGCTGCGTATTAGCTGGCTTAGAGGAAGCATGTACAGATTGAACAATAGGGGCCCCAGGATTGACCCCTGGGGACATATCCAACATAGCCAGATGAAAGTTTCTGACATACATCAGGTGCTTTGTTCCACTGGAGAACAACAAACTTATGAGGAACTAAATGAAATGACTGGTCTTTTCACTGTTATTACAGCAGAAGCTGTGTTTTTCTGAATTAAAACCTGCGTTTCTGTCCTTCCTTCCTGTCCTCCATCACTCCTTCCTGTCCTCCATCACTCCTTCCTGTCTCCATCACTCCTTCCTGTCCTCCATCACTCCTTCCTGCCTCTATCACTCCTTCCTGTCCTCCATCACTCCTTCCTGTCCTCCATCACTCCTTCCTGTCCTCCATCACTCCTTCCTGCCTCCATCACTCCTTCCTGTCTCCATCACTCCTTCCTGCCTCCATCACTCCTTCCTGTCTCCATCACTCCTTCCTGCCTCCATCACTCCTTCCTGTCCTCCATCACTCCTTCCTGCCTCCATCACTCCTTCCTGTCCTCCATCACTCCTTCCTGTCCTCCATCACTCCTTCCTGCCTCCATCACTCCTTCCTGTCCTCCATCACTCCTTCCTGTCCTCCATCACTCCTTCCTGTCCTCCATCACTCCTTCCTGCCTCCATCACTCCTTCCTGTCCTCCATCACTCCTTCCTGCCTCCATCACTCCTTCCTGTCCTCCATCACTCCTTCCTGCCTCCATCACTCCTTCCTGTCCTCCATCACTCCTTCCTGCCTCCATCACTCCTTCCTGTCCTCCATCACTCCTTCCTGTCCTCCATCACTCCTTCCTGTCCTCCATCACTCCTTCCTGTCCTCCATCACTCCTTCCTGCCTCCATCACTCCTTCCTGTCCTCCATCACTCCTTCCTGTCCTCCATCACTCCTTCCTGCCTCCATCACTCCTTCCTGTCTCCATCACTCCTTCCTGTCCTCCATCACTCCTTCCTGTCCTCCATCACTCCTTCCTGTCCTCCATCACTCCTTCCTGTCCTCCATCACTCCTTCCTGCCTCCATCACTCCTTCCTGTCCTCCATCACTCCTTCCTGTCCTCCATCACTCCTTCCTGTCCTCCATCACTCCTTCCTGTCCTCCATCACTCCTTCCTGCCTCCATCACTCCTTCCTGTCCTCCATCACTCCTTCCTGTCCTCCATCACTCCTTCCTGTCCTCCATCACTCCTTCCTGTCCTCCATCACTCCTTCCTGTCTCCATCACTCCTTCCTGTCCTCCATCACTCCTTCCTGTCCTCCATCACTCCTTCCTGTCCCCCATCACTCCTTCCTGTCCTCCATCACTCCTTCCTGTCTTCCATCACTCCTTCCTGTCTCCATCACTCCTTCCTGTCCTCCATCACTCCTTCCTGTCCTCCATCACTCCTTCCTGCCTCCATCACTCCTTCCTGTCCTCCATCACTCCTTCCTGTCCTCCATCACTCCTTCCTGTCCTCCATCACTCCTTCCTGCCTCCATCACTCCTTCCTGTCCTCCATCACTCCTTCCTGTCCTCCATCACTCCTTCCTGTCCTCCATCACTCCTTCCTGCTTCCATCACTCCTTCCTGTCTCCATCACTCCTTCCTGTCCTCCATCACTCCTTCCTGCCTCCATCACTCCTTCCTGTCTCCATCACTCCTTCCTGTCCTCCATCACTCCTTCCTGCCTCCATCACTCCTTCCTGTCTCCATCACTCCTTCCTGTCCTCCATCACTCCTTCCTGTCCTCCATCACTCCTTCCTGTCCTCCATCACTCCTTCCTGCCTCCATCACTCCTTCCTGTCCTCCATCACTCCTTCCTGCCTCTATCACTCCTTCCTGTCCTCCATCACTCCTTCCTGTCCTCCTCCAGGAACATGATCAAGTCCTTCTACACAGCCAGTCTGCTGATGGATGTGCTGTCGGTGTTTGGGGAGCTTTCAGAGGAGGTAAGAATAATCGTGATGAAGCGTACAAACGGCTGCATTCTGTTTTGTCTGATCAAACTCTTTAAAAAGGAAGGAGACTAAAGCCAGTGATTTCATGCATAAAAGGAGCCAAGCTGTTTTGTTGTGTTTAAAGGCAGCCGTTGGAGCCGTGAGGCCACATTATCTCGGCTGTTTGATGCTAATAGCTCGCTGTGTTCAGGATGTTTCCCACGAACGTTTGCAATCATCCTCCCAATAATGTGCTTGGAGCAGCAAGCCGGTGCCAAACTGTTCAAACCCGTTAATTTATTTTCCATTTGCAGACAAAAGTCTGCAAAGGTCCACGGATGCCACGCTGAGTTTGGAGGGAAATTATGAACAAATATGTCCGACAGTTTCTGTAAAGCATGGAACCTCAGGTTTTATGATAATCTGAAATGTATGGAGCTGATCTGAGCAGTTAACAGAAGAAATGAAGCGGCGTGAAGCCGCGTGAAGCAGCTTGAAGCGGCGTGAAGCTGCTTGAAGTAGCGTGAAGCAGCTTGAAGTAGCGTGAAGCTGCGTGAAGCTGCTTGAAGCTGCGTGAAGCGGCGTGAAGTAGCGTGAAGCGGCGTGAAGTAGCTTGAAGCTGCGTGAAGCGGCGTGAAGTAGCTTGAAGCTGCGTGAAGTAGCGTGAAGCGGCTTGAAGCTGCGTGAAGCGGCGTGAAGTAGCGTGAAGTAGCGTGAAGCAGCTTGAAGTAGCGTGAAGCGGCTTGAAGTAGTGTGAAGCAGCTTGAAGCTGCGTGAAGCAGCGTGAAGCAGCGTGAAGCAGCGTGAAGCAGTTTGAAGCAGCGTGAAGCAGCGTGAAGCAGCGTGAAGCAGCGTGAAGCTGCTTAAAGCAACTTGAAGCAGTTTGGAGCAGTGTGAAGCAGTTTGAAGCAGCGTGAAGCAGCTTGAAGCAGCGTGAAGCAGCGTGAAGCAGCTTGAAGCAGCGTGAAGCAGCGTGAAGCAGCTTGAAGCAGCTTGAAGCAGCTTGAAGCAGCGTGAAGCAGCGTGAAGCAGTTTGAAGCAGCGTGAAGCAGCGTGAAGGAACGTGAAGCAGCTTGAAGGAACGTGAAGCATCGTGAAGCATCGTGAAGCAGCGTGAAGCAGCGTGAAGCAGCGTGAAGCAGTTTGAAGCAGCGTGAAGCAGCGTGAAGCAGCGTGAAGCAGTGTGAAGCAGTTTGAAGCAGCGTGAAGCAGCGTGAAGCAGCGTGAAGCAGTTTGAAGCAGCGTGAAGCAGCGTGAAGCAGCGTGAAGGAACGTGAAGCGACGTGAAGCGACGTGAAGCAGCTATTTCCCCAGAAGTTTCACATTGTTCCACAGAAGGTTTCCTTATGGTCATGGTGGGTTTCCCCAGCTGGAGGTGGGCGCCTTCACCCTCTGGATGGGCCGAGGCCGGCCAATCACAGCGCCCTCTCAGCCCCATTGTTTCTGCTGCCTGAGGCCACTTATCTGGTGGGCACAGCGCCCCGTTCCTGCGCTCTTATCTTCGCCACCTCAGCGACCCGTTCCTGCGCTCTTATCTTCGCCACCTCGGTATGAAGGCGCTGCTCTTGGCTCTCTTTGCCTCCTAAACCAAAACAGAGAGGAGCCAAAGCAAAGAAACGCAGGTTTCCAGCCAGGACCTGATCTCAGTTCCCACGTTGGTGAAGCCAACATCATTTCTGAACATCTTCTTACCCCCTGCTGCGTCCTGTGAGCAGAGTTCCAGCCTCGTTTTGGTGTTGATGAAGGTAGTCCGGCTAGTTGGCTGGGGTTTAAAAAATAAAGCGTTTTGCTTCTCAGAACAATATGCGTTCAACAGAGTAATACATTTGCATCACAAAATGGTTCTCCAGGAAAAAGTCAGAGCTCACAATCTCTTGGTGCTATTTTCTCTCCCTTACAGGCCGTAACAGGTGCTGCCGACAGCGGTCTGCACCGGTTTTTAACCTGTTTTTAACCTGTTTTTAACCTGTTTTTAACCTGTTTTTAGCCTGTTTTTAGCCTGTGATGCATGATGCAGCGCTTTATTTTTCTAACTTCACTGATATTTCATCTTTTTCTTCCCTTGAATTCCCCCTCAACAGAACATCCAACACAGGAAGTACGCCCGCTGGAAGGCCACCTACATCCACAACTGTCTGAAGAGCGGCGAGACGCCTCAGGCCGGGCCCATCGCCATGGACGAGGACGGGGAAGCAGGTGGGGCCGTCTGATACGCTCAGTAAAGAACTCTGAGGCCGGCTTCCTCTGCTGGCCTGGTGTAATCTCGGTGTGAGTGTGTTTACATCTGGGCTCTGCATTGTTGGCCTTATCAGGCCCACGAACCTTCAGGAAAGACCCGCAGCCCAGAGCGTAACCTTTGGCAGATTAGAGGTGCGTGAGAAGATTAGTCAGGAGCTCTTACGGCCGCGGTGGCGTTGTGCTTCTGTGTGAAAGAAGGTGAATTTATTCCGCTCAGAATGGCCCTTTTTAATGTGTTTTCATGTCCGGAGCTGGAGCTGTTTCCATCTCCATGAGAACACAGAGCAGCTTCCAGGACCTGACCTTTGCAGCCTCTCTGGGCGCTGATGCCCGGCCTGCTCCATGAAGCGTAACCTTTACCCGAAAGAAAGAGCGGCAGAACGCCGCCCAGACGAGAAAACGGCCGGCGCAGCCTTTAAAGTTCAGCCCGTTCTGGAGGAAAGATCAGCTGGAAAACCTGCTGCTCTGTGCCGGCAGCAGGAAACCTGCAGGGAAGCAGATGTGCTGCAGATGTGCTGCAGATGTGCTGCAGATGTGCTGCAGATGTGCTGCACCTCTGGAACATGGACTTCCATCTCTCACATCTGCTCTGAGATGTGTGGAGTGAACACCTGACCCGGCAACGCCTCCGGACATCACTGGTCTGAAGGCGGTGTTTCAGTCAGGCAGCCCGACCAGGTGTGCTTACAGCTGTCAAAAGCCTCGTTCCCACTATGCAGTTCGGTTCGGGTCGCTTTGGGGTCAGCTTGCTTCCCCACAGGCTTGAAAAGGCTTGAAAAAGCTTGAAAAGGCTTGAAAAAGCTTGAAAAGGCTTGAAAAGGCTTGAAAAGGCTTAAAAAGTCTTGAAAAGTCTTGAAAAGTCTTGAAAAGGCTTGAAAGGGCTTGAAAAGGCTTGAAAATGCTTGAAAGAGCTTGAAAGGGCTTGAAAGGGCTTGAAAAGACTTGAAAAGTCTTAAAAAGTCTTGAAAAGGCTTGAAAGAGCTTGAAAAGGCCTTGAAAGAGCTTGAAAGGGCTTGAAAAGACTTGAAAAGTCTTAAAAAGTCTTGAAAAGACTTGAAACAGCTTGAAAAGGCCTTGAAAGGTTTTGAAAAGGCTTTAAAAGGCTTGAAAATGCTTGAAAATGCTTGAAAATGCTTGAAAAGTCTTAAAAAGTCTTGAAAAGGCTTGAAAGAGCTTGAAAAGGCCTTGAAAGAGCTTGAAAGGGCTTGAAAAGACTTGAAAAGTCTTAAAAAGTCTTGAAAAGACTTGAAACAGCTTGAAAAGGCCTTGAAAGGTTTTGAAAAGGCTTTAAAAGGCTTGAAAATGCTTGAAAATGCTTGAAAAGTCTTAAAAAGTCTTGAAAAGGCTTGAAAGAGCTTGAAAAGGCTTGAAAAGTCTTAAAAAGTCTTGAAAGGGCTCTCAGACCACGCCACGCTCTCAGACCGACCACGCCGCGCTCTCAGACCGCGCCGCGCTCTCAGACCACGCCGCGCTCTCAGACCACGTCGCGCTCTCAGACCACGTCGCGCTCTCAGACCGCGCCGCGCTCTCAGACCGCGCCGCGCTCTCAGACCACGCCGCGCTCTCAGACCGCGCCGCGCTCTCAGACCACGCCGCGCTCTCAGACCACGCCGCGCTCTCAGATCACGCCGCGCTCCCCTCGGGAACGCCAGCAGACGTGTGAGCGCCGCTGGACCTGCACGCGTTCGCGTCCCTGCGGGGGAAACGCTAAACGTTCCTTTCGTGTCGGAGAAGTGATGTTGATGAATTCCTGGCTGAAATGAAGACCATCTGCTCGCCCACGCCCACGCCGCTCAGACACGTGGGCGGGTCTGACCCCGAACATCCCCGGCCCACCCATCACATCAGCTCAGAAAACACACTTTTCTTCTCCTCTAACGTCTCTCGCACACTGACTCGCTGCTGATGACATCATCATGGCTTATTCCCACTGATGGAGAGCTCGCCGCTGAGCTCATGCACCCAGCATGTGTGAGGGTGGGAGTCCTGCTCGATGGGTTTGCATCTCCGTCCTTTCCAGGATTGTTTCAGTGGATTTGGGCTCTGACGTCCCAGGTTCGTCTCAGCCTCAGTCGGACGCTTTCCTGCCTGATTTAATCCAGATCCATGGCTGGTCCTGGCTAGATTTACATCCTGCAAACCAGAGATACTATTTATTTATTTCACCAGAGCCACACTGGCAGCAAAATCAAGGGAAGAGCCACTTTTACCACAACATACTAAAGTCCCCTTTTGCAAATATATGCATTTCTACATATAAAACATCAACACAGCCAATACATTTTCAATTCAGACCACATTTCCCTTAATACTGGGATGAGCAGAAGCTGGCGTGCATGTGCTCGACTTTCTTCATGTTGTATTTGTAGTTTGTTGTTGTAATCATAGTGAGACATTCAGGATGAGCATGGTTTTTGTGCTGGTTTTTGTGCTGGTTTTTGCCCTTTTTGAATAAAAATCCGATCCATTGTGCCTGCATCTCGCGCTGGCTAAAGGAGCTAGCGTGCTCTGCGGTTTAAGCGGGCTGCGTTGCCAGGTTTAACAGTGTGCCCCCTTTAGGAAACACCATTAAACCTTAATTAATACTTAATAAAAATACTTAATACTACAATTAATACTGCAGTATTCGCAGTGTGTTATTTGAAAAAATTATTGTTATTGTTAGCATATTGTTATAAGCTACTATTATAAGCTTGAGGAACTGCACAATGAGTATCTCTGCTCTGGGCGAACCATCCCACCCCCCCGTCTCCCCCCACAAAAAAAGACTTCCCCCGGCAAAAAAAGGTACAAAAAGAACTGATAAAAAACACGATAAATAAATTAAATACAGATTATAAATATCAATCACAAATCCTTAAATAACCTCGAAATTCTAAAAAAACAACCAAAGAAAGCTAAAATAAAAAATAAAGGCTACTCTATGGAGCATAAAAAAAAATATTCCTGCAGTTATGATACCAACAGATTATGATTATGATTTTTATTTTTAAATAAAAAAAAGTATGCGTTAATGCGCGATAATATATTTACCGGCGTTAAATAATTAACGAGTTAACTCGCCCAGCCCCAATGAGAATGAAAATCCGTGGCTGAAGCCGAGAAGTTTGGACCCAAAAACGGACCACCTGGAGGCAGAGTTCACCAAAGAGTCTGTATTTAACAGACAGAAAGAGGAAACTGTAGGTTTGGTTTACTATATATTCTGCTGAACGTGGTGTGTGGAATGCATCAGAAGAGTCGGCTTCAGATAAACGCCATCATGGATCTGAATCTTGCTCAGCTTCCACAGAGGTGGCACAAAGGAAACGAGATGCAGGAGCTGCAGACGCATTCTGCAGATATCTGCCACGTTCAGCAGCTTTTACGCCTCGTCCTCCTTCCAGCAGAAACGTTTTCTCTATCGGAAGCACATCGGGTTACGGGGCGTTCAGAAAGAGTTCTGCTGAAGCGATTCCAGTTCATGATTAAACTGCGCCGGTGTGTAAATCCCACTGAGGGAAATTCAGTTAGAAATTGGTTTTAGATGAGAAACGGTGCGTTTGTAGCTCAGTGCAGATAAAGCAGCAGCTCCGGGTTATACAAAGGAAAAAGGGAAAATAACACGGAGGGATTCTTCCATTTCAGTCAAAATAACTCAATATTTCAAGTTTTTTCATTTAATTTGTAAGTTTACATTTATTCTGATATTTCAGGTTGCAAAAAAAAGTTTGGACGGGACAATTTAGGTCAAATAATGAGGTATAAAAATAAACATAATGTTATTTCAAACCGCTGACTGTCACCAGGATCATGAAGCAGCCTCCATGATGAGTCTCTGAGGAGATGTTCAGAGGATCTCCAGTTTGTCCTTAAATGTGTTTGTAAATGTGTTGTGGCTCCCAAAGACGACTTTGTGGCTCCCAAAGACGACTTTGTGGCTCCCAAAGACGACTTTGTGGCTCCCAAAGATGAGTTTGTGGCTCCCAGAGACGACTTTGTGGCTCCCAGAGACGACTTAGTGGCTCCCAGAGACGACTTAGTGGCTCCCAAAGACGACTTTGTGGCTCCCAGAGACGACTTTGTGGCTCCCAAAGACGACTTTGTGGCTCCCAAAGATGAGTTTGTGGCTCCCAGAGACGACTTTGTGGCTCCCAGAGACGACTTAGTGGCTCCCAGAGACGACTTAGTGGCTCCCAGAGACAACTTAGTGGCTCCCAGAGACAACTTAGTGGCTCCCAGAGACAACTTAGTGGCTCCCAGAGACGACTTTGTGGCTCCCAGAGACGACTTTGTGGCTCCCAGAGACGACTTAGTGGCTCCCAGAAACGACTTAGTGGCTCCCAGAGACGACTTAGTGGCTCCCAGAGACAACTTAGTGGCTCCCAGAGACAACTTTGCGACTTTGTGGCTCCCAAAGACGACTTTGTGGCTCCCAGAGACAACTTTGTGGCTCCCAGAGACAACTTTGTGGCTCCCAGAGACGACTTTGTGGCTCCCAGAGACGACTTAGTGGCTCCCAGAGACGACTTAGTGGCTCCCAGAGACGACTTAGTGGCTCCCAAAGACGACTTTGTGTACAACGAACGCTCCCAAAGACGACTTTGTGTACAACGAACGCTCCCAAAGACGACTTTGTGTACAACGAACGCTCCCAAAGACGACTTCGTGTACAACGAAGTTGGATCAGGGCCCTCAGCAAAGCTCATTTCCACTTCTGTGATGGCAGCATTGATGCAGAAAAGCTCACTGAGGTTTTACAGCAGACCATGTGAAACTGGGTTTTCCTGCATCTGCATCACCGTTCTAACAGTCTCTGGGTTTTAAATGTAATTTTGGCACCTCTGAGCCACTGTAGTAATCAAAAAAAGAACTAAAAGTTGTGCCTCGGTCCAGAAAAGGTGTGAAAAGCGACAGCCTTGATGGACAGGCGCTGCCTCTCCCAGCAGCACTCTGACACAAAGAAAACATTTCTGAGCAGCAGAGATGTTTGGACAGATTAAAGGTGCAGACACGGGCTGCATTTGACACCATGTTAGAGCCCAGCTGGAATATTTCGGCTTTCATTAGGTTGTTTATCCAGCGCATGTTCACACTCGGTGCCAGCGTGTCCACATCAGGACGAGCTGTGTTCGCCCTCCTGTGGGGCTGAGGTGTTGTTTATAGGACAGCATGTGTTTCATTAGGGAAACACTCTCATATTACCGCACACAACATTCAAGCCACCGCAACTTTTAATTAAGGCAGCCCCGATCAGTGCTGGCCAGGCAGCGAGTTGCTTTCAGGCTGCAGGAACTCGGAGAAGGAGCCATGCATGAGGTCTGGGGGCTGATCGGGTCAAACTGATTGAGGTGAAACGGCTTTTTCACCTTTTTATAACTGATAAAAGAGAGATTCTGAAAGATTTTGCCCCCACCAGAGGTGGGCGGAGCAGCCAAAAATTGTACTCAAGTAAAAAGTCGTCATCCAGATAATTACTTGAGTAAGAGTAAAAAAGGTGAAAAAACTACTCGAGTACTGAGTAACTGTTGAGTAACTTCTGATTTATTTGTTAACACAAGCATTCAATCAGACAGACAAAAATACTAAATAATCATCTTTAGGCCAATTAGAGTTCATCCAATTCATAAAATAAATTAAAATGAATTCATTAATTACAAAATAGCTTAAATTAAAATAATCCAGGTAAATTCAAGAACTTCAATAAAATCAAAGAGACTTAGGAAATGTTTAAAACATATGTAACCCATATGTAACCTAAAAAACAAACATTCACCTATCCATGGGGGGAAAACGAGTTTAGGAAACTTAGCGCTACATGTTTCCTCAAGTTAGATGTTGAGTTTCTGCTGAAATGTGCGTTTGTTTTGGTTGACACAGAAGACACATAATGTAGCTGCTGTTTCTCACTCTTTGTAAGGTAAACATGCTTTCAGTATGAGGCCTCGTCTGCGTCTTCATTTCCCACCGTTGGTTCTGACATTTTTCATCTGTTTCTTTGTTTGTTTGCTACGACTGCTAATGCTAAAGCTAACCCGTCCCGCCGCTGAGATCGAGTACGGTCACGTGACCAGACCGCACGGCTGCGTCTGATTGGTGGAACACAGTCAGGTGGTAGAGCCTTTGGCGGAAGTCTCTCTCTCTGTCAGAATAAAACATTAAAATGAGGCGTACGCGGGGGGATAAAAATAATGAGGCGTAGAATACCAAAGAGGTAAGAAGAAAAGTAACCAGCTCATTGTAGCCTAATGTAGCGGAGTAAGAGGACAGCTTCTGCTGCACACATCTACTCAAGGAAAAGTAAAAAGTATAGAGATTTAAAACTACTCCTAGAAGTATAATGTTTTCAAAAACTTACTCAAGTAAATGTAACTCGTTACTACCCACCTCTGGTCCCCACATTGTGAAGCCTGAGGGTTGAGAGGATGTGTGGAAATGTTCGGCTTAAAGATCAGCCGACGTGTGAATAAAAGTTTGAACGAACCTCCTAATTCCAGCTGATTCTCAGCATGAAAACACGCTCGGGGTAACAGTTCCAGTTGGTCCGTCGCACAAACTCTGGAAGTCAAAAAACATTTCCACGAAGATAATTAAGTCTCATTTGGCCGGTTTAACACACCGAGTGTTTGAGTTTGGGAAGTCAACAGACACTGTGGCCAATTTGGAGTAAAATAATCAGCTTCCTGCCGTCCGGGGGAATCCTTGTTTACAGCCGGAGGGACGATGATTCACTGGAGCTGTGCACTGAGTGATGAGGGCTTTGCCAACGGGGCAGGAGCTGCCATCCGGAGGGGAATCTCTGCTCTTAGACAACAGCGTTACCTGGTTTTCATTTCAACCAACGTGTTTCTGCTCTGTTTATTGATTAAAACTCTTTGTTCTTCTGTCGCTTCGCGGCTGCATCAAACCGAATATCCTGCTCTCTGGCTGTCGTGATGTCTGATCTGTAAATATCTTCTTTGGACTGTCACTTTCATAGACGCGTCTGAATGAAGTGTGAGGGAAATTACCGACTGAATACCATCGTTTTATCCGTCTGACTGAAGCATGTCAGAGAGAAGCAAATGTATAGAGACGAGGTTTCCCTAAAAGCTTCCAGATGTCTGAGGTCTAAGTGCCCAAAACGCTGCTCTGCCACAGCTCTGTCAGCACGGATGTCGACTCCGGTTTGTTTCAACACCAACGCGCTGAGATGGTTTAAACTCTAACAATCAGAATGTCAGGAAAACACTCCAGGACAACAGCTGATGTCCAGATCCTCGTCGTTACGTTGGCTTAAATCTGTCTTCAGGCAGAAAAACTACAGATTTTATCCCTGCGGTGAAGCTTGAATCTTTAAGTCCCGGATCCGAAGCCAAAGTTAAATCGCCTTTAAGTCGGCAGCTCTGCTGAAGCTTTCCTGCAGATCCATCATGAATGTTTAGGCAGTTCTGCTAAGAAACAAAAAGAATCTGCACTGGAAAAAATGCCCCTCCAAAAAAAAGTAATAAAACAGCAAATAAAAGACGTTTTTGCTTGAAATAAGCAAAAAAATCTGCCAATGGAACTAGTGAAAATCGGTTTGTCAAGATTTCTTGAAATAAGATGTGATATTTAGGACTTTTGAATTAAAAGTGATCTTGAAATTAGCTTAAAAACCTCTTCAAATGTAAAAAAAAAAAGCTTGTTTCATGTGATATGTGACTCAAAACAATTTGTTTTCAAGACTTTTTCACTGAACAAGATATTCCAGATGTATTGTCTTCAAACAAGTCCCTATATCTGGCTGAAATGGTGCTTGTTAGGCAGTTGTGTCTTATATTAAGTGTAATGAGATATTTGGACTAGAAATGAGACAAATATACTTGGTAAGACTTTGATTTTTTCCAGTGTGAACACGTCCTCATTTAAAGAGAGAACCTGGATGGTCATGCAAGCCGGGATACCCACCTCCGGTCCTCGGGGGGGCGCTGTCCTGCAGGTTTAAGATGTTTCCCTGCTTCAACACACCTGATTCAGATGAAATGGATCTCTAAAAGATTAAGTTCTACACAAGCCTGCTAATGATGCATTGATCTGAACCAGATGTGGATACCCACATCCGGTCCTAGGGGGCCGGATGTGGGTATCCCTGGTTCCCATCTAACTTGGACTTCATATGATGCCTCGACAGATGAAACCGTTATGTGTCGAGAACCCTGAAAAAAGAACTGAGTTAATAATCCTGGGCTGTTAAACACATGACTCATGATGGGTCTAAAACAGCAGCTCCAGCTGTCCATGGTCCAACAAATGTAAGCATCCCAGAATAAAACTGCCCGTCAGTTTGGTGTGTGGTCTGAGCGCTCAGGGCATTAACTGTATGCACGTTCATGTTGTGATGACAAGCTGAAAGGAGGCAGGCCCTGAGGAAGAGGACGGGAGTCCTGCCCCCCCCCCCCACGCCCTGCAGTGATCCGCTCCTAATAGGAGTGTAAATTAATGGAAGAAAAGACGCTTTAATGTTGCTGAACCATCCATTACATTACATCACATTACGGTCATTCTGCAGACGCTTTTATCCAAAGCGACTTACAATCAGTGTGTTCCACATCGGTAGGCAAAAGAACTTCAGGTCACAAGAAATCATAAGTGCATTTCCTTCCAAAACCAAACAGCTAAGAGCAAAACTAGTGCTAGAGTAAGTGCAGTAAGTTAGGTACCGAGACAAATGGGAAGACAATTTAGAAAACAAAGACAATTTAGGAAACAAATAAGTGCGTAAGGAACGTCCTCCCTTCCACCTAAGTTACATTTAACCATTTTTTATTTCTACAGACAGAAAGTATATGTGTGGTGTGTTTCAGTCTGTCACCGTGTGCCCGGTTTGCTTCTGTCAGGGACGACCTCGTCTACAACGAACGCTCCCAAACCTCGTCTACAACGAACTCTCCCAAACCTCGTCTACAACGAACTCTCCCAAACCTCGTCTACAACGAACGCTCCCAAACCTCGTCTACAACGAACGCTGCCAAACCTCGTCTACAACGAACTCTCCCAAACCTCGTCTACAACGAACTCTCCCAAACCTCGTCTACAACGAACGCTCCCAAACCTCGTCTACAACGAACTCTCCCAAACCTCGTCTACAACGAACGCTCCCAAACCTCGTCTACAACGAACGCTGCCAAACCTCGTCTACAACGAACTCTCCCAAACCTCGTCTACAACGAACTCTCCCAAACCTCGTCTACAACGAACGCTCCCAAACCTCGTCTACAACGAACTCTCCCAAACCTCGTCTACAACGAACTCTCCCAAACCTCGTCTACAACGAACGCTCCCAAACCTCGTCTACAACGAACGCTCCCAAACCTCGTCTACAACGAACTCTCCCAAACCTCGTCTACAACGAACTCACCCAAACCTCGTCTACAACGAACTCTCCCAAACCTCGTCTACAACGAACTCACCCAAACCTCGTCTACAACGAACGCTGCCAAACCTCGTCTACAACGAACGCTCCCAAACCTCGTCTACAACGAACGCTCCCAAACCTCGTCTACAACGAACGCTCCCAAACCTCGTCTAAAACGAACGCTGCCAAACCTCGTCTACAACGAACTCACCCAAACCTCGTCTACAACGAACGCTGCCAAACCTCGTCTACAACGAACGCTCCCAAACCTCGTCTACAACGAACGCTCCCAAAGCTCGTCTACAACGAACTCACCCAAACCTCGTCTACAACGAACTCTCCCAAACTTCGTCTACAACGAACGCTGCCAAACCTCGTCTACAACGAACTCACCCAAACCTCGTCTACAACGAACGCTGCCAAACCTCGTCTACAACGAACTCACCCAAACCTCGTCTACAACGAACGCTCCCAAACCTCGTCTACAACGAACGCTCCCAAACCTCGTCTACAACGAACGCTCCCAAACCTCGTCTACAACGAACGCTCCCAAACCTCGTCTACAACGAACGCTCCCAAACCTCGTCTACAACGAACGCTCCCAAACCTCGTCTACAACGAACGCTGCCAAACCTCGTCTACAACGAACGCTCCCAAACCTCGTCTACAACGAACGCTCCCAAACCTCGTCTACAACGAACTCTCCCAAACCTCGTCTACAACGAACGCTCCCAAACCTCGTCTACAACGAACGCTCCCAAACCTCGTCTACAACGAACGCTCCCAAACCTCGTCTACAACGAACGCTCCCAAACCTCGTCTACAACGAACTCTCCCAAACCTCGTCTACAACGAACTCTCCCAAACCTCGTCTACAACGAACGCTCCCAAACCTCGTCTACAACGAACGCTGCCAAACCTCGTCTACAACGAACGCTCCCAAACCTCGTCTACAACGAACGCTCCCAAACCTCGTCTACAACGAACGCTGCCAAACCTCGTCTACAACGAACGCTGCCAAACCTCGTCTACAACGAACGCTCCCAAACCTCGTCTACAACGAACGCTCCCAAACCTCGTCTACAACGAACTGTCCCAAACCTCGTCTACAACGAACGCTCCCAAACCTCGTCTACAACGAACTCTCCCAAACCTCGTCTACAACGAACGCTCCCAAACCTCGTCTACAACGAACGCTCCCAAACCTCGTCTACAACGAACGCTCCCAAACCTCGTCTACAACGAACGCTCCCAAACCTCGTCTACAACGAACGCTCCCAAAGACGACCTCGTGGTGTCTTAAGGCCTCGGTATGCTTCTCCGTCGCTATCCGTCAATCCGACTCTGTGATAACTAAACCTTTCGAAGTTCTCTGTTGGGACGTCGGATACCCAATGCAGTTCCCCTCCCGATCAGTAGGCGGCGCTACGTTAGACGACCCAATCTGGCGACGTCTATGGTGAAAGTGGCTGATCGGTGGTTCACCTTCCGGCTCCGTTCCTCCTCACAGTGAACGATGGCGACCGAGAGAGAAAGACTGTTGTTGGAGTTGGAGCTTGTTGATGTTGAAATGCAAATAATTCTGACCAAATGTTGACCGGCACACAGTAAACTCTTTCAGAAATGGCAGCATTGTTGTTCTGAGAGGAAGGAGCTAAACCGGAAAAGTGATCCAGGAAATGATGTTGTTAGCCGACCAATCACAGCCCTTGCGGTCTCCACGAGTCTAGGAAGAGAAGATAGAGAAGATAGAAGATAGATAGGAAGAGCGTCTCTGTAGGCGACCGTAAATCAGGCTTAAAGTTGGTCACCAGCAGGAACCCTTTAGAATTGGCAGAAACGCTTCATGTTGCCGTTCCTCTGATAATAACTGGGTCACAGAATTTTCTACCTCTGAGCTGTGAGAGTTGTTTCCTCTCTCCGGCCCCCCTACCTCCACCCTCCATCCATTCCTTTCCTCTTGCTCAACGCGGCCCCCTCCCAGCCCGTGGAAAGTCAGAGCTGCTGGGAGACAATGGTCTTTCTGTAAGCACCACTTTTATATTAGCTGCAGGGTGTGAACCAGCCTGAGTGTGTCAGACCTGCTGCTCCCCAGAGGTTAATGAACCTGCTTAAACCCGTCAGAACCGAGTCCTGATGCAGGTCAATGTTCAGATCTCACATCTGTCAGAGTTTACCACCACCCTAACCTTTTTCTTTCCCCCCCGTCTCTTAGATGAGTTTGGAGCTGAAGGCTTCTCGGACCAGGGCCCCTCTCACGGGGGCTCCTTCAGGGGGGGTCCTCCGTCGAACTCCTTCGAGGGCCAGGACCAGAGTCTAGTTCCGGGTCCAGCTCCGGGGATCGGCTTCACTCCGGGGTCTGTTCCGTCGGGCCCCCCGACCACGAACTACAACAACATCCAGATCCCGCCGGGGGCCCACGCCCCGGCCAACACTCCCGCAGAGCTGCCCCCGCCTTCAGGTACGAGCTGCCGCCTCCTCCGGGTCACTTCCTGTTGAATGAAGCGGGTAGAAACCTGTGAATCTGTTTCACCTGCCTTCATACGTCCCCGCAGAGGATGCTATGATGCCAGGAGAAGCAAGTCAGAGCTTCAAACCTGTAAAAGGTCATGAAGTAAAAAGGTCATGTCAACCTGCAGTTTATCCAACATTAGCTGTGGCTCCTCTGGGGCCCAGTGTGAGTCTCTCCAGCTGTTTTCCAGCTGTTTCCTGTGCATCTGTGTGCATTTGTGTGCTCGCAGGCTGTAGGCGCTGTTCACCTGGTTGGTGTGTTTTCCACTTTAACACACTGACGTAGCTTGGTTTGGTTGGCTTGTAGTAGCTTGGTTTGGTTAGCTTGTGGTAGCTTGGTTTGGTTGGCTTGTAGTAGCTTGGTTTGGTTAGCTTGTGGTAGCTTGGTTTGGTTAGCTTGTAGTAACCTGGTTTGGTTATCTTGTAGTAGCTTGGTTTGGTTATCTTGTAGTAGCTTGGTTTGGTTAGCTTGTAGTAGCCTGGTTTGGTTAGCTTGTAGTAGCTTGGTTTTGTTAGTTTGTAGTAGCTTCGTTTGGTTAGTTTGTAGTGGCTTGGTTTGGTTAGCTTGTAGTAGCCTTGTTTGGTTAGCTTGAAATAGCTTGGTTTGGTTGGCTTGTAGTAGTTTGGTTTGGTTAGCTTGTAGTAGTTTGGTTAGCCTGTAGTAGCCTTGTTTGGTTAGCTTATAGTAGCCTGGTTTGGTTAGCTTGTAGTAGCCTGGTTTGGTTAGCTTGTAGTAGCTTGGTTTTGTTAGTTTGTAGTAGCTTAGTTTGGTTAGCTTGTAGTAGCTTCGTTTGGTTAGCTTGTAGTAGCTTGGTTTGGTTAGCTTGTAGTAGCCTTGTTTGGTTAGCTTGAAATAGCTTGGTTTGGTTGGCTTGTAGTAGTTTGGTTTGGTTGGCTTGTAGTAGCTTGATTTGGTTAGCTTGTAGTAGCCTGGTTTGGTTAGCTTGTAGTAGCCTGGTTTGGTTAGCTTGTAGTAGCCTGGTTTGGTTAGCTTGTAGTAGCCTGGTTTGGTTGGCTTGTAGTAGCTTGATTTGGTTAGCTTGTAGTAGCCTGGTTTGGTTGGCTTGTAGTAGCTTGATTTGGTTGGCTTGTAGTAGCCTGGTTTGGTTAGCTTGTAGTAGCCTGGTTTGGTTAGCTTATAGTAGTTTGGTTTGGTTAGCCTGTAGTAGCTCGGTTTGGTTGCACAAACTCGATGCCCAACGGAACATTCTCCATCGCGTTGTTTGTTTCTTTCTGACGGCGACAACAACAGGAATATCGTCTCCTTTGACTTCCGGGTCACGACCCCGGGAAAACATCTGGAGCATGCGCAGAACGCAAAGTCTGATTCACCACGTGCTTCAGCGTCTACAAGCAGGTTTAGAGTGACTTTCAACCCAGTTATCTCGGGGTCTGAATCCGATCCAGTTCTTAGTCAGATTAAGGTGTCTACATGCACTTAATAACTCAATCTGATTGTAATTTAGCCAATAATCCGATCCTTTCAGTGCCATGTGACCCCACTGAGTGAGTCTGAGATGCCAGCATGTTCCAGAACTCCTGCTTCCTCCTGGTTAGCGGTCCCAGTTTTAAGTCTTTTTTTTTTTTTAAACAATATCTTTATTGAATGTTCTTTGTAAAAAAAGACATACAAGAACAAAAAACAATGGACAAGAGTGTAAAATAATGCAGAAGTGTACCAACATACAACAGTACCAACAGACTGAAACACAAACATGGCTGTCGGAGAGCCTCCTCTATGAAGGTGCATAATCATGAGTCCGCAGAAGATATATTATATTTATAGTCCAAGGGGGCAGGGGAAGAAAGAACTGAGTCATGCAGAAGTTGCTGTACCGTTCCAAGCCCATCCATCAGATGTGACAAGTCATTGTCCTTCATATGATTAATGAAGCGACCCCAAACATTATGAAATACCTCCCGTCTGTCTTTGAGAGTGTAAGAGATTTTTTCCAGAGGTAAACAAGAAGTTAGTTCCCTAAACCACACAGCGATAGTGGGTTTACCTAAGGTTTTCCATGAAAAGGCTATTGTCCTTTTTGCTTGTAGAGAACACATATTTATAAACATTTTTTCTTTTTATCTGTGGTTTCCACATCCAGCTGACATATCTGATGGCGTCCAACACACCTGCAGACTGTTCAGGTGCCATAAAATCCAGCTGTGGTGAAACCAGCCCAGAATCAGGGGTGGATCAGAGTGCTTCCACACTCTGGCTGTGTTCGAAACAGCCTACTGCATACTATATACTACATACTGCATACTGCATACTGCATACTACATACTGCATACTGCGTACTACATACTACATACTACATACTGCATACTACATACTACATACTGCATACTACATACTACATACTGCATACTACATACTGCATACTACATACTACATACTACATACTGCATACTGCATACTACATACTGCATACTACGTACTGCATACTGCATACTGCATACTACGTACTGCATACTACATACTACATACTACATACTGCATACTACGTACTGCATACTACATACTACATACTGCATACTACATACTGCATACTACATACTGCGTACTACATACTACATACTGCATACTACATACTGCATACTACATACTGCATACTACATACTGCATACTGCATACTACATACTGCATACTACGTACTGCATACTGCATACTGCATACTACGTACTGCATACTACATACTACATACTACATACTGCATACTACGTACTGCATACTACATACTGCATACTACGTACTGCATACTGCATACTGCATACTACGTACTGCATACTACATACTACATACTACATACTGCATACTACGTACTGCATACTGCATACTGCATACTACGTACTGCATACTACATACTACATACTACATACTGCATACTACGTACTACATACTGCATACTACATACTACATACTGCATACTGCATACTACATACTACATACTGCATACTGCGTACTACATACTGCATACTGCGTACTACATACTGCATACTGCATACTACATACTGCATACTGCACACTGCGTACTACATACTGCATACTACATACTGCATACTGCATACTACATACTGCATACTGCATACTGCATACTGCATACTGCATACTACATACTGCATACTGCATACTACATACTGCATACTGCATACTACATACTGCATACTGCATACTGCATACTACATACTGCATACTGCATACTACATACTGCATACTACATACTACATACTGCATACTACATACTGCATACTGCATACTACATACTGCATACTGCATACTGCATACTGCGTACTACATACTGCATACTACATACTGCATACTACATACTGCATACTGCATACTGCATACTACATACTACATACTGCATACTGCGTACTACATACTGCATACTGCATACTGCATACTACATACTGCATACTGCATACTGCATACTACATACTCATCGATCAGACAGTATGCAGAGCGTTTACCCACAATGCATTTCGCTCCTGCCCGAGCTGAAATCAGCCGGCCTGAAGCTGATTTCCCTTAAGCTCTAAACTCTGTAAACTTTAGCAACATTTGAAACATTTTCAGGTGAGAAAGTAGTCGTTTAGATCCCCAACGTGTTGAAAACCTGACAAAATACCGGCTGTTTACAATTTTGTTCCCACGAATTCGGCGCTACTAAAGCTAGCCGCAGTGAGCTAACGCACTTCCGGTTATTTTCACAAAATAAATCACATCTTGGGTAGTTTGAGTATGAGTAGTAACCTCATGATGCATACCCAACATTTAGGAGAATCTAGTATGCATCCGGGAACTTAAAAAAAGTTAAAGTTAGTATGAGTAGTAGGAGTAGTAGGCGGTTTCGAACACACTCAGTGTCATTAATCAGGCTGTGACTGATCAGCAGGACTCTTTAGCTGCAGTCCGTGGTGTAATTTCTCTCTGATTTCCCCTGATGACGCAGAGCACGCGGCGGCCTCTCAGTTTCCTGGAGCCGCCGCCTCCCTGAGACACTCTCACACTCTCTTCAACAAATGAGTGTTTTGCGCTCGTCTCGAGGATAACGAGACGAGGGAAACGGCTCGAGAGTGAAGAGCACACCGGACGCTCAAAGAGCTCAAAGGGCTCAGAAAGCTTGAGGCCTGGGAGACTTAATTGGCCCCTTGTGGCAGATTGTTTGAAGACAAAAGGTTGCGTAACGGTGAGTGTGCGAAGGAAAAGGTTTTGTTTTGCTCCTGGTTCAAACAGCGCGCTGGCAGAGCCGTGCAAACACAGTTGGAAACCTTCGTCTGGCTGGCGTTGGATGACTTAACGGGTTCCAGGGTGTGTGCTGCAGCGCTCACACAGATGATGGGAAGCTCTGCTTTCCCCTTTCAGTGTGAAAGGATGCTCCACCTGAAGAGAAAACGGGAAAACGTTGATGTTTTCCTGCTTTTCTGGAGCTGCAGAAGCAGTGAAACACGAGAGAGAAACTCATTAAAGTGCATTAAAGTGTCAGAGCTGGAGTCCAAACAGGTATTAGGAAGAAAGGATGATGAGAAGCTCCTGTTGCTTCACTTTAGCCCCACGTTTGCACCATATTTACAATGTTTATGGTGTTTCTCTTTGGACATTTTCTGCTTATTCAGTCCAGTTTGTTTTTATTTAAGCCACTTAAAGTTTCTTTCAGCTTCTCAGCTGTGAAAAGGTTCTGATTTCTGTCATTTAAAGTCATTTAAAGTGATTTAAACACAAAAACTGAAGCATGAAGTGCCAGAATTTTACATGTAACACAAAACACACAAAGATTTTTCCATCAACTGAAAGTCAAAAAAACACTTTTCTGTTACTAACTGTAAAAATGTGTTTTTTCTTTTTCTTTTTCTCTGACCTACAAAATAAATGGACCCAAACATGAGTAATAAAACTGTTCTTTTTGCAGAAAAGTTCCAGATTAAAACACTGATGTTCAGTTAGTTTAGATTCAAATGATCCCAGAGGACAAAAGTGAGGAAAGTTAATGCTTTTATACTGAAAAAAAAGGGTAAATTATGACTGAAAGTCGTTGTTTTGCAACAAAATTAAGGAAGTGAGTCAAATCTGTTAGATGGAACAGATAAAGTAAATCTATTTAAAGTCATGGAAACTAAAGATGGAGCAGAAGTCCTGATCCAGATCTCATTTCTTTACATTTTCCTTCCAAGCAGCCAGACTTTCCTGTTATATTTTACAGCGGTCTCGATCCATGGCTTTTATTTGGACATTTTCTGCCTTTTTCATCCATTTTCAGTTCAGATTAATGTGTTTTTCTTTGTTAAGCCACTTAACTCTGAGCTGTGAAGCATTCAGGCAGGAAAAAGGCTCCTAACTCAAGGGATGAACCAGTGTTGTGTCCACATTTTAAACTGGATCTTTAGGCACTTTGTTCCCAGCAGCCTGTCACAGAGACACATCATTTGTTCCCATTTCTTTAGCTGCATCTGTGAAAAACAGCTTCATAGTTTCAACTTTTTTGTACATTTACGTTTAAAACTGCTTTCAGTTACCAAAAGAGTCAAATTAATATAAGACATTCAGTTTAACAAAAATCCTAATCCCAAAATAATGAACGTTATCACGTCTAAAAGTAGAAAAGTAGGAAAAAAACAGACAATAATAAGAATTATATGTTATTCAACATCAAGAAAAAGTCAATAAGATTCAATTTAAAGCTTAAAAAGGAATATAAGATATAATCTAATGACTAATTATGGAACAATTCATATAAATTAAATGATTAAACTGTTTTATGCCACCAGAAATGAATCATCTAGAAGCTCTTTGTGGGTTTTAGACTGGAATTAAGATTTGTTCCCATTTCTTTAGCTGCATGTGTGAAAAACAGCAAAGATAACACAGTGTGACAGACAGAAAACAGGATTTCTGCAGCAACAAGCTGATTCCCAAAGAGCTGTTAGCTGAAAACTTGGCATATCTCAGCATGGTGTGCAGTGTGTCCTTAAAACATTTGAGGAAACTGGACAAGTGGAGGACAGAAGAAGAAGTGTCAGGCCTAAAGAACTTCTTTCTGATCATTTGTTTCTGTTGCCCCGCAGACGCTGCTAAACCCACGCCTGCACCTCGCTCAGCGCCAGCCGTCGACCCCGCACTGCTCAGCGCTCAGCAGCAGGGTAAGAACACACGTGCACACTCACATGCACTATCCCAGGGATGGTTTCCTCTCTGAGCTCTGCCTGGTACTCAGAAGGTTTAAAGAACCAGACTTCTGTTCAGCCTGTGGGAACCAGCAGAGGATCTGATCCTGATCCTGAACTGTGTTTAAGTTGAGCTGCTCGGCTTCTTTTAGCATCACAGAGCAGATAAATCCTCCTCCTGAGCATCTGTGTCTCACTGAGGAATACAGCCGCTTTGGGGAAAACAATCAAATCTGCTTAAAAAAGAAGATGAAGGATGTTTTTATCAGCTTTCAGATGTGCAGACTGTTCCACCTGACGCACCTTTAACCCATTAAAGCTGAAACCTTCTTTAAAAACTGAGTTAGAAACCAACCTTCCAGCCATCTGAGGGCCTGAAGCCTTGGGTTTTTCACTGGAAAACATTTAAAAGAAATGATAAAAGAGGCCTTGGTGTTGGACGGCCCCCCCGCTGAGAGACCTTTATAGGTTTGTACGGGTTGTTTTACAGCTGCTGGCGTTTGAAGTGGTCACCGACGCGCTTTAACGTGTTTCAGGAGACGATCTGAGAGCCTCTGAGCCGCATCAGGAGGCCGCGGCGCTGTGAGCGGCGTGCAGCCGTCAGGTGACTCAGCTCTGCCTTTAGATTAAAAAGGGGAGGAAGATGCAGTTAGTCTGATAGAAGCCACATCAGGAGGGGGTTAAGGTGGAAACCAGGGTCTGTCGGGTTGAGGTCAGGACTCTGTGCAGGCCGGTCAGGTTCTCCCACACCTAACCGGCTCATCCAGGTGTTTATAGAAGATGTAATGTAAGAATCTGTGCGGCGTCCTGTAATGTGATGTCATGATGTATCACAGTGATACTCACTATTTATTTCACCGGAGCCACATTGGCAGCTAAATCGAGGTTAGAGCCACTTTTACCACAACATACTAAAGTCTCCTTTTGCAAATATGCATTTCTACATCTAAAACATCAACACAGCCAATACATTTTCAGTTCAGACCACATTTACCTTAATACTGGGATGAGCGGAAGCTGGCCTGCATGTCCTCGACTTTCTTTATGTTGTATTTGTAGTTTGTTGTTGTAATCATAGTGAGACATTCAGGATGAGCATGGTTTCTGTGCTGGTTTCTGTGCTGGTTTCTGTGCTGGTTTTTGTGCTGGTTTCTGTGCTGGTTTTTGCCCTTTTTTAATTAAAAACTGATCCATTGTGCCTGCATCTCACGCTGGCTAAAGGAGCTAGCGTGCACTGGCTAAAGGAGCTAGCGTGCATTGGCTAAAGGAGCTAGCGTGCGCTGGCTAAAGGAGCTAGCGTGCGCTGGCTAAAGGAGCTAGCGTGCATTGGCTAAAGGAGCTAGCGTGCGCTGGCTAAAGGAGCTAGCGTGCACTGGCTAAAGGAGCTAGCGTGCGCTGGCTAAAGGAGCTAGCGTGCGCTGGCTAAAGGAGCTAGCGTGCGCTGGCTAAAGGAGCTAGCGTGCGCTGGCTAAAGGAGCTAGCGTGCACTGGCTAAAGGAGCTAGCGTGTACTGGCTAAAGGAGCTAGCGTGTACTGGCTAAAGGAGCTAGCGTGCATTGGCTAAAGGAGCTAGTGTGCACTGGCTAAAGGAGCTAGCGTGCATTGGCTAAAGGAGCTAGCGTGCTCTGAGGTCAAGTGTGCCGGTGGTTTAAGCGGGCTGCGTTGCCAGGTTTAACAGAGCCCCCTTTAGGAAACACCATTAAGCCTTAATTAATACTTAATAAAAATACTTCATACTGTGCAGTATTCGCTGTGTGTTATTTGAAAAAATTTATTGTTATTGTTACCATATTGTTATAAGCTACTATGCAAGTGCGAGCCGCCAGTTAAAGCTTGAGGAGCCGCACAATGAGTATCTCTGCTGTAACGTGTCGGTCGGTGTTGGGCGGTGTGGTTCGGCGGCGCGCCGAGGCGACCACATGATGGCAGCTTTCCATAAAGGAGCGCTCTGCTGTGCCCTGAACGCCAGACCAGGAGAAACAGCGGTGAAAAGAGGCGGGACAGGAGACGCCGACGTGTGATTGGACCCGGTCGTCTGTCTGTGTAACGTCATTACAGCCACACCGCCGCCTCCTCGCCACGGTCTGCACTGTGATTAGCTGCTGCTGGTGGCGAGCCGCAGGGACGCATCACGTTCCCATCACTCCCACAGGCGGCAGGTTACTGAGACTCCAGGCTGCTGCTGTTCATTTACTCAGTTTGTGCATACTCAGACAGTATGCAGAGCGTTTACCCACAATGCATTTCGCTCCTGCCCGAGCCGAAATCAGCCGGCCTGAAGCTGATTTCCCTTAAGCTCTAAACTCTGTAAACTTTAGCAACATTTGAAACATTTTCAGGTGAGAAAGTAGTCGTTTAGATCCCCAACGTGTTGAAAACCTGACAAAATACCGGCTGTTTACAATTTTGTTCCCACGAATTCGGCGCTACTAAAGCTAGCCGCAGTGAGCAACGCACTTCCGGTTATTTTCACAAAATAAAATACCCGTTGCCTTTTATCATAGGGAAAGCCATTACCATACAATTGGTGCTTTTGTTTTGAAAACAGGAAGTGAACCTACCCTCGTTGTAGCTAGCTTGAAACTGCCGTTTTGACAGGAAATGACGATCGGCGACGTCACGTTACGTTGCATCTTGGGTAGTTTGAGTATGAGTAGTAACCTCATGATGCATACCCAACATTTAGGAGAATCTAGTATGCATCCGGGAACTTCTGCTTACTCAAACTCGCATACTAACTCAGAAAGTTAGTATGAGTAGTAGGAGAAGTATGCGGTTTGGAACGCAGCCTTTGTGATGCAGGCGAGCCGCCGCGGTCATGTGACGAAGCAGCGCTCTGAGTAACCTCACAGGCTGTGTGTCAGAGCGGCTTCTGAATGTTCTCCAGAGTCAACAGCAGGAACCGGTCCGTGTTGAAGCTGCCTCAGTCACCACATCGTTCAGACGGAGCCGCCATGCTTCTGCTCTCTGCAGGCATGTTGCACCATCGCTGGGTAACACCCCGCCTCTAACAAATCTGCCGGCTGCTCGGCCTCACGCCGTCAGATTTGATGTGGAAACGCTGGCCTGCTCAAACAGCTGAAATGAATTCAGCCCTGAAACTCCTCGGCTCTGCTCTAGTTTCCAGCAGGAAACTCTCACGGTGTTGCAGAGATTTGAAATAAAAGCGTGAAGAGGCTGTAAGTGGTGCTGAGCTGCAGTTAAAGATTGATGCTGTACATGATGTCAGCTGGTTTCCTTTCATCTCTTTTATTCCTTGGCGCCGGCCTGCGGCTCTCTGGATGGTTCCTCGTGCCTCCCACCTCTCAGACCGTCCTCCTCATCGCTCTCCTCGCACAGCGCTGTGGTTTCTGGCCGTTTCTCAGCTTTTTTCTCCTCATTTTTCCACTATTTTCCCTCCCGTCTCTCAAACTCTTCCCATCGTTGGGAGTATGCAGTCAGCATATTTTGCGAGTAGAGAGATCAGCCAAGGGGATTAGAGGCTTATGGTGCAACATTATTCACTTGTTTTTCCCTGTTCCTCTGCAGGACAGCTTTAAGAGCCCAGGACCCTGTTTTATGAACACAGTTGGGGCCAAAAGAGACATTATCTGTGGCTCCGCTGCTTCGGCACCGCTTCTCAGAGAGGTCCGGGGAGCTTCGGGGGTCCTTTTATGGGGTTCCCACCATGCAAACCTCTAAGATTTGATGTTGCTGTGCTGTACACCCCCAGAATAAATCACCCCAATGTTTTAACCCACCAACAAAGGGAAAGTTGGGTGATGGCAGATAGAAGTTTAGTTGGAGCTTCATGTTTTATGTTTCATCGCGGAGCCTCTCTGTTCTCAGATAAATCTTCTATCCACCACGATGCGTTTTCATCTCCCCAGACCTGTGAAACCCTGCTGAATGCTCCTCTTTGTTTCCATTCGCCTGTGATTGTCGTCGCTTATGGTTTCCACATGCTGTTTGCAGTGCGCTGTGAGCTGATAGAGAGCTCCTGTCGGGTCGTAATGGTGGAAATGGTCCAAGTGTTAATGTGACGGCTCATCTCTTCACTGGCAGCTTCGGTGATGTTAAAAACATCAGAGCTCCGTTAGGTTGGGATCCTTCTTCTGCAGCTCAGAGCTGTTTTCCAGGTTTAAACGTTTCCAGTCACATTAAAGACCTTTTTATTCTCAATGCACCCATTTTAAGTATGTAATAAGTAGGAGTTAAACCCCCCAACATCCCACCCACCGTATACTGCATACTGCATACTGCATACTGCATACTGCATACTACATACTGCATACTGCATACTACATACTGCATACTACATACTGCATACTGCATACTGCATACTACATACTGCATACTGCATACTGCATACTGCATACTGCATACTACATACTGAATACTACATACTGCATACTGCATACTACATACTACATACTACATACTGCATACTGCATACTGCATACTGCATACTACATACTGCATACTACATACTGCATACTACATACTGCATACTGCATACTGCATACTGCATACTACATACTGCATACTGCATACTGCATACTACATACTGCATACTGCATACTGCATACTACATACTGCATACTACATACTGCATACTACATACTACATACTGCATACTACATACTACATACTGCATACTACATACTGCATACTGCATACTGCATACTGCATACTGCATACTACATACTACATACTGCATACTGCATACTGCATACTACATACTACATACTTCCATACTACATACTCATCGATCAGACAGTATGCAGAGCGTTTACCCACAATGCATTTTGCTCCTGCCCGAGCCGAAATCAGCTGGCCTGAAGCTGATTTCTCTTAAGGTCTAAACCAGTGATACTCACTATTTTTTTTCACCAGAGCCACTTTTACCACAACATACTAAAGTCTCCTTTTGCAAATATGCATTTCTACATATAAAAAAGAAACAACACAGCCAATACATTTTCAATTCAGACCACTGGTTTCTGTGCTGGTTTTTGCCCTTTTTTAATTAAAAACCGATCCATTGTGCCTGCATCTCGCGCTGGCTAAAGGAGCTAGCGTGCTCTGCGGTTTAAGCGGGCTGCGTTGCCAGGTTTAACAGTTCCCCCTTTAGGAAATACCATTAAGCCTTAATTAATACTTAATAAAAATACTTAATACTACAAAAACCCAAACTTAATAAAAATACTTAATACTGTGCAGTATTCGCTGTGTGTTATTTGAAAAAAATTATTGTTATTGTTACCTCATTGTTATAAGCTACTATGCGAGTGCGAGCCGCCAATTACAGCATCTAGGAGCCGCGCAATGAGTATCTCTGCTGTAAACTCTGTAAACTTTAGCAACATTTGAAACATTTTCAGGAGAGAAAGTAGTTGTTTAGATTAGGAGAATCTAGTATGCATCCAGGAACTTCTCGCTTACTCAAACTCGCTTACTAACTCAAAAAGTTAGCAGGAGAAGTAGAAGAAGTATGCGGTTTCGAACACAGCCCAGGAGTTAAACCCTAAACTTCTCTGTGGTAAACTAGTTAGCATCAACTAAACAAACCTCATAACTTTCAGCGTATCTTATGGATTAGAATGCATACTAATGGAAAAACTGCCATAAAATGTGCGTTCTTTGTGGGAATATTATTTAATGTTATTTAATTTAATTGTAGGCGCCGTTACCTGGTGGTTCCAGGTTCATTTAGAGCAACAAACTGAACAACACTGTGTAATATCCGGCTCTTTCTGGATGATTTAATCTGAGTGGAGAGGAAATAAAACCCTTCACTATAACACTGATTGCTCCATTCATTCATTTTCCCTCTTTAGTCTTTATCGCACAGTTAAAATGAATCGCCCACCATCGGTTACACCTTTTATTTTGTTTCGGGGAACCCAACGGTGCACAGACATGAAATTAGAAGCCACTTAGCTGGCTGCTTACACCGGCCTTTAACAGCATTAAAGTCACTGACGGCTGAAAACTCATCACCTCATCACAGTGGTCCGTATCCAGGGGCGATGACACGGCGAGTGACCGGCACATATCCCCACGCACTCACATGTAGAGCCTCGTTTCCACTGTCAATACTACTTCTACTTCTTTATTTATAAAGCACTTTAAAACAACAGCAGCTGCGACAAAGTGCTGTACAGACGAAAATTAATAAACATGCAGAATATTGAAAAAGACAGCAGAAACAGTAAAACACAATAAACATGTGTTAAAAGCCAAAGATAAAAATGTGTCTTAAGAGGAGTTTTAAAAGTGGACAATAAAGGGACACTTCTGATATGTAACGGCAGATCGTTCCATAGTTTGGGAGCGGCAACAAACTCGTTAAAATTCAGGAAATTTAAAGCCATCCAGGCTTTAATGTCTTCAAGATATAGAAGTAGGGGCTTAATCGATAAGGCTCCTTTTTTTTTAGCGGTATGTATATTTGACTGTCGTCAGCATAACAATGAAAGGAGATCCAATGCTTTCTGAGTTTTGAACCCAAAGGAAGCAAATAAAGAGAAAAAAGCAGGGGGCCGAGGATTGAGCCCTGTGGAACCCCATAAAGTAGAGGAGCAGTGGAAACGGTACGGTGGTGTGGTACGGGTCGGGTTGCTTTGGGATAAAATATTTGGGTTTTTGTGCCTTTAATGGAAAGTTCAGAAAGACGGGAAGCAGGGGGCAGAGAGAGGGGGAACAACACGCAGCAAAGGTCCGTCCGATGCGGGACTCAAACCTGTTGCTCACAGGCTTTTATTTTGTAAAAGTCTGCTGCTGTCTGCTGTGGAACAGGAAAAGAAAGTAATCGGCGGATCCACCAAACATGGAGAAGGGTACGGAACTTTTACTCGGCCATTTTCATTTTAAAGTTCTTCCAGACGGCGGAGTCGACAGAACCAAAGTCATCTGTAAACACTGCCAAGTTGAATTGTCTTCTCAGCGTAGTAGTTCCAGTCTAAAATATCACTTAAAGGCAAAACACACAACTGATAGCAGCAAGTCATTCAAGGAAACAGACAGTGGAGCGAGGCTTCTACATAAAAACTACAGAAAGATGCTGATGTTAAAAGTGTGTTTGCACAACAAATGTTATGGCACTTTCATTCATATGGCAGCACATTTAAAATAAAGCTAAATGCTAAAAGCTATACGCTACTTTTGGATTCATTTTTGGATTCTGCGTACAAATGAGATTAATCGTGATTAATCAGGGAAATCATGTGATTAATTAGATTAAACATTTTAATCGTTGCCCAGCCCTATATTTTAGATTATAGGACAAGTTGTGCACCTTAGCAGAGCCATCTGTCGCACACGTCGGCGCCGCTGTCAGCATCTAGAGGAACTGTTTACATCTGGATGAACATTTGACCACAGAGTCGGTGGATTATCCACAGTTTGCTGACTCAGAACTTACCGTCAGACCCTCTCTGACTCATCAGAATGTTATTCTCTGAAAACACGAGTGTGTTTGGACTCTGTGGCGTGAAAACATCCAGCAGGTCGTGTTCTTTCATGGCGTCCCGTCCCACACCGAGTCTCGTGTTCCAGACCCTGAGGGATGGTTCGGGTTAGCAAAGACTGGGATGGAGGAGGTTTTAGATGTAAAGAAAGGAGGGAAACGTTAAACAAAAGGCTGATTCAGAGACGTGATCGAGTGTCCAGGGAGCCCAGGCAGAGATTCAGACTAAAAAAACAACGTAAAGACACGAGATGTGTGATAAGAAGGAGACGGGAAGGACCGGATCAAACAGCCTGTCACAGAGACGCATCATCTGTTCCCATTTCCTTAGAAAAACAGCAAAGATAACTCAGTCTGACAGGCAGAAAACAGTATTACCATGGAAACATCTGCAGATATTCACTTTAAAGCAATACTATGTAACATTTCTACCTTAAAATAACAGCTTGAAAAAAATTGTGCGGCTAGAATGAGTTTTAATATCACGATTGGCCTGTCTCCTATGCCCTTCGGGGGTCTGAGTTGGAATAACTGCGCTATGTAACTTTGCTGGAGCGGCCCGGGAGCTGAGCGGAAGTACTTCCACTTGCTTTCTGGCACACCTACCGCAAAAACAAATAGACCCCTCTCACGCTCCCAGGTATAAGGCTAAGCTAGCGCAACATTGTCAGTACGATCATCATGGCAGAGGCACAGAAGAAGACGTTGACTGATGAAGCAAGGAAGAGAAAGGCCGACAAAGCAAGAGACCATAACCGTACGTTACCTCCAAGCCTGTAGGGGGCGCTCCATAATGGGCTTTTTCAGAGCCGTATATAGAGAGAGTTCGGCCAACGATGGGTTCCAACGTTTGAGCTATCCCGCTTTGCTGATTGGTTCTGGGCTGGTCACGTGTTTCGTGGACGCCATGTTTGCTACCAATATTCATATTTCATACAGCGATCCCCACAGTGAGCTATATCAGAACACTTCAAATACATTATTAAGTTATTATTAGTTGTTATGCCAATATAATGCCAAGCTGCAGTGCATATGGCTGCAGTGTAAGACCGGGTCAGGGGGAACAACTACACCGTTTCCCCCGTGACAAAAAACTGAGGAAATTATGGAGATTAAGGTCAGAAGGAAGGACTGGAAAGCGACAGATTTCTCCGTGTTGTGTGAGGTAAATGTCATTTTTTTCTCTGACTTTTGTTAACAATTACTTAAAAAAATAAAGTCATAATAGCATTAATATATACCATGCTCTCAAAAACTCCTGACACCGCTTAAGAAATTAATTAAGTTTGAAGTTAGTCAAGCCTTATGCTAACCTTATGCTAGTTAGAAAATTAGCAGCTACTGTCATATCATCAGTAACTCGGATGCAATATAACACCTACTGTGAAAACAACGTGTGCATTTAATTCATGTCGATGTAGACAGCCACATTTCGGTAACACATAACTTTGCCTCAGTTACTAAGTTATTACTACTATCGGGCTAATGTTTGGTCCTTTATTCCCGCGATTTACATCTGACTGAAACTCACGTCCATAGCCTCATCCCATACCGTCAATCGCGTTATCATTTTCTTATGTATTTCGCAAAGAAACTGTAACTTTGTGAAGAATTCAGAAGTTAGTCATGAACATTTTGGATGTATTGAACTTGTGTGTATTTGGCCAATTTAGAAATGAGAGTTTTATTCGTGCATGTGTTTGTGAAATGAGAGATTGATGAGTTAGGTCCTGTGTTAACAAAGAACCTCTTTTAAGCAAACTCCTTGTATGCGAACGATGTTCTTAATGTTTGAGTTCATATGTAGGGATCTTGATAATACTACAAGCGAAGTTTGATGATATATCGAGCCTTATTTGTATTTTAAATTCAGCGTTTCTGACATATGCGGCCCATAGGCTCACGCTGTGGAATCTTCGCCGCTGGTAGCGAACATGGCGCCCATGATTCCAGTTGGCCGAACTCTCTCTATATACGGCTCTGGGCTTTTTGAGAAGTTACATAGTATTGGTTTAAAGCTGCTCAGAACTGAACAAACTCTTTTTGGGTTTTTCTCTGGGTTCAGATCCATGTTGGAACGAGTTCATTAACTCATTAAAAGACTTCCCAATCAGCACGCTAACAGAGGGAGTTTCCTCTCTCTGCTCGTGTAAAAACTCGCTTTTCGTTCCCTGATGTTTGGACTCTGCCGTTTCTTCTTCGTTGGTCGTATTTCCTGGTTTCGGGGACGTTTGTGTGCCACTCAGACGACACCAAACGCTCAGGCGGGTTTTCACCTGAGCGTTTTTATCCCTGCAGAGGTGTAGCTTCCTCTCTGAGGATGCTCCAGGGGGATAAAGCTGCTAACTTCAGGGGGATAAAGCTGCTAACTTCAGGGGGATAAAGCTGCCCCGCTGCCCTCTCCGGACTGTATTTCTGAGCTTCTCCCGGCCCCGCAGCGCAGACAGAAACGAGGTGTGCAACTCAAACGCAGCCTGCTGGACTTGTTGTGTTTCTGGACAGCGAGCGGCCCGGATTAAAACAACCTGTGGGCTTTTTACGACCCGGTTCTCTGGCCTCTGCAGCCGTGCATTCCTGCAGGAACACTGGAGTCCTGTATGTGACGGAGGGTGTGCGTTACACCCTCTGTGAGAGATTGTTTTTCCTCCAGGCTCGGCTCTAAACCTCCAGAGACTCCCGGGGTGGAGGACTCACAGTAACAAGCTGCAGATACACAAAACAAACTTGTTTTCCAGCGAAGTTTCTGTTCAGTTTGACACATGTTGCAGGGAAGGAAACGTTACCTGTGCAGAGGTGAGAAACAGCTACACTGGAAAAAATGCCCCTCCAAAAATAAGTTGAAAAACAACAAATAAAAGACGTTTTTGCTTGAAATAAGCAACAAAAATCTGCCAATGGAACTAGTGAAAATCGGCTTATCAAGATTTCTTGAAATAAAATGTGATATTTAGGACTTTTGAGATAAAAGTGATCTTGAAATTAGCTTAAAAACCTCTTCAAATGTAAAAAAAAAGCTTGTTTCATATGATATGTGACTCAAAACAATTAGTTTTCAAGACTTTTTCATTTAACAAGATATTCCAGATGTATTGTCTTCAAACAAGTCCCTATATCTGGCTGAAATGGTGCTTGTTAGGCAGTTGTGTCTTATATTAAGTGTAATGAGATATTTTGACTAGAAATGAGACAAATATACTCGGTAAGACTTTGATTTTTTCCAGTGTAGAAACAGTAAAGCCCGAGCTGTTGGGTGGGTTTAATGGGGGCTTTTCATGCACCTCCACGTACACTCTCTGAGGTTTCTCGGTGTCGTCGGGGCAGCAGATGAGCTCATGGGGAGGGGTCCGCCTCAGACATGTTCCTGATAAAAATCCCTCGGTCAGATTCTGCTGCTGATCAAAGGAAAAGCTGCACATGCAGAGCGAGGAGGCGGCTCGCATCCCTGCAGGTTCCTCACCGTCGTAAATTACCCACAATCCCGCTGGGGCCGGCAGACCGTCACGGACAGACTTTCCATGAGCTGAAAGTGTTTGTTTTAAGAGCTCTCGACCCATCCGGCCTGCTTTCTGTCAGGTTATTCATATCGCACCTTTTCCACCATTTAGAGTCTTTTAAGGCCTAAAATGTAAAACGTGAAACTCGAGTGGAGAAAGTTCAGCTCTGCGACAGACATTTAAATCCATTTTGTCCAAAAAAAAGGAAGAAGATGCAGGAGAAGGAGTTAGCCTGAGCAGCTAACAAAGCGAATACCATTGAATAAAAGTATTAAACTCAGGTTTGAATCCCTGGATGCTAACACGGCTAAACACAGTTTAACACGGCTAACACGGCTAAACACAGCTAACACAGTTTAACACAGCTAACACGGCTAACACAGCTAAAACAGCTAACACAGTTTAACACGGTTAAAACAGTTTAATACGGCTAACACGGCTAACAAAGCTAACAAAGTTAAAACAGCTAAACACAACTAACACAGTGTAACACGGCTAACACAGCTAACACAGTTTAACACGGCTAAACACAGCTAACACAGTTTAACACAGCTAACACGGCTATCAAAGCTAACACAGCTAAAACAGCTAACACAGTTTAACACGGTTAAAACAGTTTAATACGGCTAACACAGTTTAACACAGCTGACACGGCTAACAAAGCTAACAAAGTTAAAACGGATAAACACAACTAACACAGTTTAACATGGCTAACACGGCTAACACAGCTAACACAGCTAACACAGTTTAACACAGCTTAAACAGCTAACACAGCTAACACGGCTAACATAACTAAAACAGTTTAACACAGCTAAACAGCTAACATAGTTTAACACAGTTTAAAACAGCTAACACAGCTAACACGGCTAACACGGCTAACACAGATATGGAACTTTGTGTCCAGGTTTGAGGTGGGATGGAAATCTGTGGGTCTGTTTATTTAATGTTGCTGCTATTTTACAGCCTAAACATTTAAAATGAGGAACTTTCTCCGTTTTTTTGTTCTTTTTTTGGCCGTTTTCTGACTGTTCTTTGAGTAAAACGCTCAGTTCTGCCGTGTGATGACGTGTGTCGGGCTTTATTGCCGCGTGGCGGCCATCAGTCCGCCTCTTTGTGTCGCTGTCGGCGGCCTCGTTGACTCGGTAATCAGGACTGATTGCTGCTCATTCACTGAAGTCTGACTCTGATCTCCTCTTTTGTCATCCACCCCCCCTCTTCCCTCCCTTCAGGCGGTGTTCAGCTCACCCCGGAGGACTTCACCAAGGCCCAGAAGTACTGCAAGTACGCGGGCAGCGCGCTGCAGTACGAGGACGTCAACACGGCCATCCAGAACCTCCAGAAAGCTCTGAAACTCCTCACCACCGGCAGAGAATGAAGCCCTTTGTCCTCCGGCCTTCCCTCCTCCTCCATCCCCCCGTTTTCTATCCATCACCGATCTGGCCCTCTCTGCCTCTCCGTCTCTCACAGACTGAAGCTGTTCACGTCAGACAAGGACATGATGGAAATCAGGGCGCAACAATGGCCGCCTGTGTCCGCCGCTGACCGACTGACTGACTGAGCTCATTAAACCTTCACCCGAGCCCTCACATTTTAGCTTTTACACTCGTTCTACAGCAGGTGAGACGGATGGAGAGAGACTTTCTGTTTACTAACCCACCGATGTTCAGCTTCTCAGTTTGGGAACCGCTAAGATCAGAAGAACCAGTTGGTTAAAGACCGATCCCAGCGTCCCTTTGTTTGGTTTCTGCCGGCAGCTCGGAGCTCAACAACCGTTTAAATTCAGTTTAAAGTTAAAAGGATTTTGATCTTTAGGATGAATCCCAGGATAAAAGGCGGATAAAAGGCGGATAAATGAGCAGCTGTGGACTGATCCTCCTGTTTGTGTCGGGTGTGTCTGTAGGATCCAGTTATCAGATAAACTGGTTCAGTTTTTGGAGTAACGGCACCAAACGTTCACTCTTAACAGATAAAAAGTTAGTCGTTCAGCTTGTTTGTGTTTGTGTTGATTTCTGCCTCAGAACCATCGTTCTTCTGCTGATTTCTGCCGATTTCTGCTGATTTCTGCCTCAGAACCATCGTTCTTCTGCTGATTTCTGCTGATTTCTGCCTCAGAACCATCGTTCTTCTGCTGATTTCTGCCGATTTCTGCCTCAGAACCATCGTTCTTCTGCTGATTTCTGCTGATTTCTGCCTCAGAACCATCGTTCTTGTGCTGATTTCTGCTGATTTCTGCCTCAGAACCATCGTTCTTGTGCTGATTTCTGCCGATTTCTGCTGATTTCTGCCTCAGAACCATCGTTCTTCTGCTGATTTCTGCTGATTTCTGCCTCAGAACCATCGTTCTTCTGCTGATTTCTGCCGATTTCTGCCTCAGAACCATCGTTCTTCTGCTGATTTCTGCTGATTTCTGCCTCAGAACCATCGTTCTTGTGCTGATTTCTGCTGATTTCTGCCTCAGAACCATCGTTCTTGTGCTGATTTCTGCCGATTTCTGCTGATTTCTGCCTCAGAACCATCGTTCTTCTGCTGATTTCTGCCGATTTCTGCTGATTTCTGCCTCAGAACCATCGTTCTTGTGCTGATTTCTGCCGATTTCTGCTGATTTCTGCCTCAGAACCATCGTTCTTGTGCTGATTTCTGCCGATTTCTGCCTCAGAACCATCGTTCTTCTGCTGATTTCTGCCGATTTCTACTGATTTCTGCCTCAGAACCATCGTTCTTGTGCTGATTTCTGCCGATTTCTGCCTCAGAACCATCGTTCTTCTGCTGATTTCTGCTGATTTCTGCCTCAGAACCATCGTTCTTCTGCTGATTTCTGCCGATTTCTGCCTCAGAACCATCGTTCTTCTGCTGATTTCTGCTGATTTCTGCCTCAGAACCATCGTTCTTGTGCTGATTTCTGCCGATTTCTGCTGATTTCTGCCTCAGAACCATCGTTCTTCTGCTGATTTCTGCCGGGGAACAGGAGGACGTGGACTTCACTCTTACCAGATAAAAAGTTAGTCGTTCAGCTTGTTCGTGTGTCTGTAGGATCCATATCAGGAGTTATCAGATAAACTGGTTCAGTTTTTAGGGTAACAGCACCAAACGTTCACTCTTACCAGGTAAAAAGTTAGTCGTTCAGCTTGTTTGTAGGATCCATATCAGGAGTTTTACTTTGATTTGCCGGCCGTCCTTCAGCGCCGCCTCCTCCTCGCTGCAGTTAGTCAAAGCAAGCTTTAGATGTTGATTAAATAAAACCCATAAAAATGATTTAAGGCTCTTAATTCCTCATGAAAGGGAGCGCCGTGACGAGGTGACCATCATCAGAAACGAACGGCCTCCACATCATCCTGTAATTTCTGGTAATGGACACCTTGGCAGGCAGCAGCCTGTAGTGATGTCCAAACATCAAAGAGTGATTACAGCAGCTGAAGGCTCGGTAACCGACTGCAGCTCAGTGGGAGGACGGATCCCAGAGCAGGAGGCTCGGATCGGACTTTAGGCCGAACTGAGCTGCCGATTCAGACTCACACATCCTCAGACACGACTCGATGACTCAACGAGAGCTGAGACACCACAGACCCGACAAACTGGAACCGACACAGTGACTGCTGAGAAGTTGTTCCTGAAAAGGTTCTGCTGCTTTCTGCTGATCTCCTTTTTATTTTAGATAATCTGAAGGTGAAACTGCCTCAGAACCATCGTTCCTGTGCTGATTTCTGCTGATTTCTGCCTCAGAACCATTGTTCTTGTGCTGATTTGTGCTGATTTCTGCTTCAGAACCATCGTTCTTGTGCTGATTTCTGCCTAGAACCATTGTTCTTGTGCTGATTTCTGCTGATTTCTGCCTAGAACCATTGTTCTTGTGTTGATTTCTGCTGATTTCTGCCTAGAACCATTGATCTTGTGCTGATTTCTGCTGATTTCTGCCTAGAACCATTGATCTTGTGCTGATTTCTGCTGATTTCTGCCTAGAACCATTGTTGTTGTGCTGATTTCTGCTGATTTCTGCCTAGAACCATTGTTCTTGTGCTGATTTCTGCTGATTTCTGCCTAGAACCATTGATCTTGTGCTGATTTCTGCTGATTTCTGCTTCAGAACCATTGTTCTTGTGCTGATTTCTGCTGATTTCTGCTTCAGAACCATCGTTCTTGTGCTGATTTCTGCCTAGAACCATTGTTCTTGTGCTGATTTCTGCTGATTTCTGCCTAGAACCATCGTTCTTGTGCTGATTTCTGCCTCAGAACCATTGTTCTTGTGCTGATTTCTGCTGATTTCTGCTTCAGAACCATTGTTCTTGTGCTGATTTCTGCCGGCGAACAGGAGGTGGAGGACGGCGCCGGCTGTGGGGGGCGTTCTGGGTGTTCCTCTGTAAAGTTTCACCTTCTCTGTACGTTCAGGTGGCGGCTGTAGTTTACGCTTTCTTTAGTTTTTGGTTAATTAATCCCTTTCAGAGGTCGATCCAGTTGCATGAACCTTCAGAATTGTCAGAAGTCTGAGAGTTTGAATAAAATGCTATAACTAAAAAGGTGTCGACTGATCTGAGTTCCTGTGCATCACACCCAAAGAACCTCAGCAGAACCTGTGAAACATGTCAACAACAACAGAACTTTTTCTTTCAGATAATCTCCTGAAGATGTTTTACTGAGAGACGCTCTTAGAGTTCATCAGAGAGGGCTGGGCGAGTTAACTCGTTAATAATTTGACGCCGACTTTTATTCTGTAAAAGTCTGCTGCTCACAGGCTTTTATTTTGTAAAAGTCTGCTGCTCACAGGCTTTTATTTTGTAAAAGTCTGTTGCTCACAGGCTTTTATTCTGTAAAAGTCTGTTGCTCACAGGCTTTTATTTTGTAAAAGTCTGTTGCTCACAGGCTTTTATTCTGTAAAAGTCTGTTGCTGTCTGCTGTGGAACAGGAAAAGAAAGTAATCGGCGGATCCACCAAACATGGAGAAGGGTACGGAACTTTTACTCGGCCATTTTCATTTTAAAGTTCTTCCAGACGGCGGAGTCGACAGAACCAAAGTCATCTGTAAACTCTGCCAAGTTGAATTGTCTTCTCAGCGTAGTAGTTCCAGTCTAAAATATCACTTAAAGGCAAAACACACAACTGATAGCAGCAAGTCATTCAAGGAAACAGACAGTGGAGCGAGGCTTCTACATAAAAACTACAGAAAGATGCTGATGTTAAAAGTGTGTTTGCACAACAAATGTTATGGCACTTTCATTCATATGGCAGCACATTTAAAATAAAACTAAATGCTAAAAGCTATACGCTACTTTTGGATTCATTTTTGGATTCTGCGTACAAATGCGATTAATCGTGATTAATCAGGGAAATCATGTGATTAATTACATTAAACATTTTCTGGTGTACCCCGCCTCTTGCCCATTGACCGCTGGGATGGGCTCCAGCCCCCCCGCGACCCGACCGACGGATTCAGCGGTACAGAAAATGGATGGATTTTCTGGTGTCACTCTAAGACCCGCCTCCTAAAGCTCCGGTCTTCTCTGATTGGTCAGAAAGTTAGAAAGTAGGCTGAAACGTGTTTGTTTTCGTATCCATGAATATGGAAACATGAGGCTTTTTTTTTTTACTAGAATAATATTGAAGGTAGCTGAAACAATAAGGATAATGATGTAAAGGAGCCACTAATTACCAAAAAAATTTGTTTTTTCAGAGGAAACCAAACTAATATAAACTGTTTTCCTTTTTTTGCACGTCAGCTGCTTTCTGTGGGGAAATGGAAGCAAACAGAATTAAATCAAACTTACCTACACTTATAAAATAAACTTCAGCCACTTGTAAAGCAGTTTATTCCTCATTTTGACACCATTCTGACGTGTTTTCCTGCTGTAAGATGTAGAAGGTGAGTGAATGGATGCTTTGAGTTAAACGGGATCCGACCAGGAGACTGAAGAGCTGCCGCCTCCTCCACTCATGGAAACCCATCACGGGCTGCGGTGGGCTGTAAGTGGCAGTTTTCTGGTGGAGGTGAGCGGTGTGGACCGACATGTGGTTTCAGTTTGGAGGAGGGCAGAGGACGAAGAGGAAGCTACAAACCTGCAATTAAAACCCGCCGGCGTGTCTTCAGTTTCTTTCTGCTGAGCAGGAACTTGTTTCATCGTAAGCTGGATCTGAAGTTGTAAAAAAAAAGCTGAAAACACTCCTTCTTCCTGTTCCTGGGAGCATATATCAGGGCGTCTGAGGTGTAAAACTCATTCTTCCTGTTCCTGGGAGCATATATCAGGGCGTCTGAGGTGTAAAACTCCTTCTTCCTGTTCCTGGGAGCATATATCAGGGCGTCTGAAGTGTAAAACTCCTTCTTCCTGTTCCTGGGAGCAGAGTTAGCTAAAGACTGTGGATGAACTCTATCTGAGGCTAATGTTCCAGCAGAGTTAGCTACAGACTGTGGATGAACTCTATCTGAGGCTAATGTTCCAGCAGAGTTAGCTAAAGACTGTGGATAAACTCTATCTGAGGCTAATGTTCCAGCAGAGTTAGCTAAAGACTGTGGATTAACTCTATCTGAGGCTAATGTTCCAGCAGAGTTAGCTAAAGACTGTGGATAAACTCTATCTGAGGCTAATGTTCCAGCAGAGTTAGCTAAAGACTGTGGATTAACTCTATCTGAGGCTAATGTTCCAGCAGAGTTAGCTAAAGACTGTGGATAAACTCTATCTGAGGCTAATGTTCCAGCAGAGTTAGCTAAAGACTGTGGATAAACTCTATCTGAGGCTAATGTTCCAGCAGAGTTAGCTAAAGACTGTGGATGAACTCTATCTGAGGCTAATGTTCCAGCAGAGTTAGCTAAAGACTGTGGATGAACTCTATCTGAGGCTAATGTTCCAACAGAGTTAGATACAGACTGTGGGTGAACGCTATCTGAGGCTAATGTTCCAGCAGAGTTAGCTACAGACTGTGGATAAACTCTATCTGAGGCTAATGTTCCAGCAGAGTTAGCTAAAGACTGTGGATGAACTCTATCTGAGGCTAATGTTCCAGCAGAGTTAGCTACAGACTGTGGATGAACTCTATCTGAGGCTAATGTTCCAGCAGAGTTAGTTAAAGACTGTGGATGAACTCTATCTGAGGCTAATGTTCCAGCAGAGTTAGCTAAAGACTGTGGATGAACTCTATCTGAGGCTAATGTTCCAGCAGAGTTAGCTACAGACTGTGGATGAACTCTATCTGAGGCTAATGTTCCAACAGAGTTAGCTACAGACTGTGGATGAACTCTATCTGAGGCTAATGTTCCAGCAGAGTTAGCCAAAGACTGTGGATAAACTCTATCTGAGGCTAATGTTCCAGCAGAGTTAGCTAAAGACTGTGGATGAACTCTATCTGAGGCTAATGTTCCAGCAGAGTTAGCTAAAGACTGTGGATGAACTCTATCTGAGGCTAATGTTCCAGCAGAGTTAGCTAAAGACTGTGGATGAACTCTATCTGAGGCTAATGTTCCAGCAGAGTTAGCTAAAGACTGTGGATGAACTCTATCTGAGGCTAATGTTCCAGCAGAGTTAGCTAAAGACTGTGGATAAACTCTATCTGAGGCTAATGTTCCAGCAGAGTTAGCTAAAGACTGTGGATAAACTCTATCTGAGGCTAATGTTCCAGCAGAGTTAGCTACAGACTGTGGATAAACTCTATCTGAGGCTAATGTTCCAGCAGAGTTAGCTACAGACTGTGGATAAACTTAATCTGAGGCTAATGTTCCAGCAGAGTTAGCTACAGACTGTGGATAAACTCTATCTGAGGCTAATGTTCCAGCAGAGTTAGCTAAAGACTGTGGATGAACTCTATCTGAGGCTAATGTTCCAGCAGAGTTAGCTACAGACTGGATGTGCAGCAGCCAGTTGGAGGCTCGGCTCCCTTTAACCAAACAGTGATCATGGCCACAGATAGATGCTGCTCTCCTCCCTCTGTAGGAAGACTCTCTGGGATGCAAATCTGAGCCTCCTGATGCTCTTATCAGGCAGGAAGTTGGAGCTGTGTGACGTCTGAAGGCAAATGAGTCACAGCGGTGTTCCCCGGGTCAGCGTGGTCCTCTTCCTGCATCCTCAGGACTGAACCGGCCTCAGTTGGGCTGAAACTGTGTCGGTTCTGAGGATGAGAGGACGCGCCGCCCCCTCCAGCCTGATCAGGTGGAGGAGGTGGAGGCGCTTTGTTTTAAAGGAAATTATCTTTTTTTTCTGTTTCTCTGGTTCTGAAGCCTTCAGCAGAACCTTTAATCTCTTTAGGATCTTTTCGGTCTTAAATTTGGCTTCTGACGGCTTCATCTGACCGGAAGTAAAAGTAAATGTTCTTTATTTATAATATAATAATATAATACTTTATTTCTACAGCAGGTAATAAATAAAGAGAGGAAAAAGTAAAAACAAATAAAAACAATAAAAGAACAGTGAAAGCAATAAAATACAACAAAATAAAATAATATAAAACAAGATTAAATAAAATAAAAAAATAAAAAAAAATAAGGTAAAATAAGATAAAATAAAAAAAATTAAATAAGATAAAATAAGATAAGATGAAATAAAATAATATAAAACAAGATTAAATAAAATAAAAAATAAAATAAAATAAGGTAAAATAAGATAAAATAAAAAAATTAAATAAGATAAAATAAGATAAGATGAAATAAAATAAAATAAAATAATATAAAACAAGATTAAATAAAATAAAAAATAAAATAAAATAAGGTAAAATAAGATAAAATAAAAAAATTAAATAAGATAAAATAAGATTAAATACAATATAATAAAACAAGAAAAAATAAGATAAAGTGTCTCATCATCCTGTTGGATATTAAAATCTTAAAGCAGGTTTTCAGAGGTCAGAAATAAGACGCAGCTCAGCGGAAGTGCCGCTTATTGTCTCTTTGGATCCAGTCTGAGTCCGACCCGAACCGAACCGACCCGAACCCTGTCACACCGCCTCCGCCGGTGGGTCCGGGTCAGTGAAGCGGACACACCCCATCTGAGAGCCTCTGAGAGGCGCGCCGCCGCCCTCCTCCTCTCCCCGCCTCTCTCCTCTAACTTTGGGGAGCTTTTGCGCGTCAGCCAGACGCAGTTTGGATTTTTACCGACTTGGAGTCTTTGGAAACTTTCAGCGCGAGGACAGACCCGGAGAAGCTTTCTGAGAGTTTGCTGAGGGGGAGAATGACCCTGTGGGGGGGCCAGCCGCCGCTGCACTGAGAACATGTGAGTCCCCAAAGGTTCTGAAATCTTCCTTTTCCTCCAGAAACGCTGCTTTCTGCAGGATGCTGCGCCCGCCGCGGCTTTGGGTTATTTCCACTCTCTGTGAAACTTTCTCACTTTGAACCCTGATCTGATCTTCCAGGCTCACTTTAAACCCTGATCTGAACTTCCAGGCTCACTTTAAACCCTGATCTGAACTTCCAGGCTCACTTTAAACCCTGATCTGAACTTCCAGGCTCACTTTAAACCCTGATCTGAACTTCCAGGCTCACTTTAAACCCTGATCTGAACTTCCAGGCTCACTTTAACTCCACTTTCAGCAGCTGTGATTAGTGGCGGAGTTTGATGAGCAGAATCAGAGGAGCTGACTTTTCTCTGGAAAAAAAGAGGAAGCTTGTTTCCATGATGCTGCTGGCTGCCTATAGCTGCATATGTTTACAGCCTGCTGGGGCAGGACTGTTTGTCCTGGAAGGTTCTGGAACCAACCGGATCCTCAAACAGCTCAAACTGGGTCTGCTGTCGGTGATCCGGTAAAAATCTGCTGACAGAAGTTTGTGTTTTAGGAAGAAAATGAGGAAATAAAGTCCTGATCAGATTAATTTCTTTACTCATTTTATATAAAAAGCAAGAAAACAGCTGCAGAGATTCACTGAAACATGTTCCAACATGAACATAAACCCAGAATCTGAGTCAGAACCAGAGTTAGTTCAGTTCTGAGCAGCTTTAAAGTGAATATCTGCAGATGTTTCCATGGTAACAGCTGCAGAGATTCACTGAAACATGTTCCAACATGAACATAAACCCAGAATCTGAGTCAGAACCAGAGTTAGTTCAGCTCTGAGCAGCTTTAAAGTGAATATCTGCAGATGTTTCCATGGTAACAGCTGCTGTAGATAGTTCTTTAGGCCTGACACTTCTTCTTCTGTCCTCCACTTGTCCAGTTTCCTCAAATGTTTTAAGGACACACTGCACACCATGCTGAGATATGCCAAGTTTTCAGCTCACAGCTCTTTGGGAATCACCTTGTTGCTGCAGAAATCCTGTTTTCTGTCTGTCACACTGTGTTATCTTTGCTGTTTTTCACACATGCAGCTAAAGAAATGGGAACTAATCTTAATTCCAGTCTAAAACCCACAAAGAGCTTCTAGATGATTCATTTCTGGTGGCATAAAACAGTTTAATCATTTCATTTATATTCACTGTTCCATAATTAGTCATTAGATTATATCTTATATTCCTTTTTTAAGCTTTAAATTGAATCTTATTTACTTTTTCTTGATGTTTTTTAACATATAATTCTTATTATTGTCTGTTTTTTTTTTACTTTTAGACGTGATAACGTTCATTATTTTGGGATTAGGATCTTTTTTAAACTGAATTTCTTATATTAATTTGACTCTTTTGGTAACTGAAAGCAGTTTTAAACGTAAATGTAGAAAAAAGTTGAAACTATGAAGCTGTTTTTCACAGATGCAGCTAAAGAAATGGGAACAAATGATGTGTCTCTGTGACAGGCTGCTGGGAACAAAGTGCCTAAAGATCCAGTTTAAAATGTGGACACAACACTGGTTCATCCCTTGAGTTAGGAGCCTTTTTCCTGCCTGAATGCTTCATAGCTCAGAGTTCAGTGGCTTAATGAAGAAAAACTGGAACTGAAAAGTGTTTTTGACCTTCAGTTGATGGAAAAATCTTCGTGTGTTTTGTGTTACATGTAAAATTCTGTCATTTCATGCTTCAGTTTTTGTGTTTAAATCAGTTTAAAATAATTTAAATCAGAACCTTTTCACATCTTGCTTGTTTTTAAATTAATTTTATTTGTTTCTCTTTATATTCTTTTATGTATTTTAATGCTTCTTCCACTCCCTGCTGCAATGTTTATTTTATGTGAAGCACTTTGAACTGTTTGTACATGAAATGTGCTACAGATAAATTTGAGAAGCTGAAAGAAACTTCTCTGATCATCAGAATAAACCCTGATTCGCTTCTTTAAATCAGCTCTGACTGAATTCTTCAGATTAACCTCCTTCAGAGGCCGTCTGACCCGGCGGATTTCTCTCTCTGCGGCTGATAAATTAGCCTTTTTGGTTCATAAGTCGTTAAAAAAAACTTTGAATCTTCAGCAAAACTGAAGCTCAAAAATGAGAAAAGTTCCTTTTTTAACTCGTTGAATGGACACATGAATGGAAATGAAAGATTTCTTTCTAAAAGCTCAAAGCGGTGGCAGTAAAACACGGATCATCGTAACCAGGGATTCCACGTTTTTTTCCTGGTATTCGCTGTTAGCAGCGACAGCCAGAAGAGCTGCAGCCGTGAGCTCGGCTCGGCTCGGCTCGGCTCGGCTCGGCTCGGCTCGGCTCGGCTCGGCTCGGTTCGGCTCGGCTCGGCTCGGCTCGGCTCGGCTCGGCTCGGCTCGGTTCGGCTCGGCTCGGCTCGGCTCGGCTCGGCTCGGCTCGGCTCGGCTCGGCTCGGCTCGGCTCGGCTGCTTTTAGCTTCGTTTGGCAGGTTGAAGATGTTGGAGTCATCTTTGTTTCCCCCCCAGGTGTTAGAAGCTGCGAACTTTGGCTGTTTGGAGTGAGTTTACATGCCAGTAGAAGTTCTCGGATCCTTTCACATCTCAGCAGGTGAATGACCCAGTGTCAAATCAAATCAAATCAGATTTATTTATATAGCACATTTCATGTACAAAACAGTTCAAAGTGCTTCACATAAAATAAAAGCATTGCAGCAGGGAGTGGAAGAAGCATTAAAAATACATAAAAGAATATAAAGAGAAACAAATAAAATCATTTAAATGAATTTAAAAACCAGCAACAGTCCAGATAAGTTCAAAGATAGCGTGCAGATTTCATGCATAGACACATGAGAACAGAAATGTTTTTAACCTGGATTTAAAAATGTCTCCATTGGGTGAAAGTTTAATCTCCACTGGCAGTTTGTTCCACTTGTTTGCAGCATAACAGCTAAATGCTGCTTCTCCATGTTTAGTCTGGACTCTGGACTGGACCAGCTGGCCTGAGTCCTTGGATCTAAGAGCTCTGCTGGCTTTATATTCTCTGAACACATCACAGATGTATTTTGGGGATTTTTTTGACTACATTTTTGATGTAGTGTGGGGACTGAAGAGTTCCCCTTCATTTTATCACGTTAAGTTTTTCTTTAAACTACCGTAAACAGTTTGAGGACAGGAGTTTCCCTTTAGTGATTTAAATCACTGAACTTAAAGGCAGATGTATAAGCCTAAGCGAGGTTGAGTAGAGGGAAGCCGGCGCTGCAGCATCAGTGATGTTATTCAGTTTAAACCGTCCCCGTAAGGTTAAAGGTGCCCCGTAAGGTTAAAGGTCCCCGTAAGGTTAAAGGTGCCCCGTAAGGTTAAAGGTCCCCCGTAAGGTTAAAGGTGCCCCGTAAGGTTAAAGGTGCCCCGTAAGGTTAAAGGTGCCCCGTAAGGTTAAAGGTGCCCCGTAAGGTTAAAGGTGCCCCGTAAGGTTAAAGGTCCCCCGTAAGGTTAAAGGTGCCCCGTAAGGTTAAAGGTCCCCGTAAGGTTAAAGGTGCCCCGTAAGGTTAAAGGTGCCCCGTAAGGTTAAAGGTGCCCCGTAAGGTTAAAGGTGCCCCGTAAGTTTAAAGGTGCCCCGCAAGGTTAAAGGTGCCCCGTAAGGTTAAAGGTGCCCCGTAAGGTTAAAGGTGCCCCGTAAGGTTAAAGGTGCCCCGTAAGTTTAAAGGTCCCCCGTAAGGTTAAAGGTTAAAGGTCCCCCGTAAGGTTAAAGGTCCCCGTAAGGTTAAAGGTGCCCCGTAAGGTTAAAGGTGCCCCGTAAGGTTAAAGGTCCCCCGTAAGGTTAAAGGTTAAAGGTCCCCCGTAAGGTTAAAGGTTAAAGGTCCCCCGTAAGGTTAAAGGTTAAAGGTGCCCCGTAAGGTTAAAGGTTAAAGGTGCCCCGTAAGGTTAAAGGTTAAAGGTCCCCCGTAAGGTTAAAGGTTAAAGGTGCCCCGTAAGGTTAAAGGTTAAAGGTCCCCCGTAAGGTTTAAGGTTAAAGGTGCCCCGTAAGGTTAAAGGTTAAAGGTCCCCGTAAGGTTAAAGGTGCCCGCTCAGCGGTGTTTCTCCTCTTCTTTACTGAGCGGTTATCAAAGGAAGTGTTGTTTAAGGTGGAAGCCGTCGCTGCCAGCTGTTACACAACCTGTGAAGGCGATACGCCCAGAAAGCTGCTTTTAAAAGGAGTGATGTGGGACGACTTTGTCCTCACAGAGTTAGGTGGGGGGGGGCTGTTCCCAGATCCTGATGCCCCTCTGGACAGGCTGAGGGGTGGGAGATGTGGCAGCTGTTAGTAGGAATGTGGTTTAATTAAGGTGGAGGGGTTTGATCTCTCTGCGTCCTGATGACAGTCAGGCGGTAAGAAGAAGGGGTTCGGTTATTTCACCTGTTCACACCAAAGAAAAAGGTAAATCTGACCTTTAAAGTGTCCTCAGAGTCCTTTAAAGTGTCCTTAGAGCCCTTTAAAGTGTCCTCAGAGTCCTTTAAAGGGTCCTCAGAGGCATTTAAAGTGTCCTCAGAGCCCTTTAAAGTGTCCTCAGAGTCCTTTAAAGTGTCCTCAGAGTCCTTTAAAGTGTCCTCAGAGTCCTTTAAAGTGTCCTCAGAGGCATTTAAAGTGTCCTCAGAGCCCTTTAAAGTGTCCTCAGAGTCCTTTAAAGTGTCCTCAGAGTCATTTAAAGTGTCCTCAGAGTCATTTAAAGTGTCCTTAGAGCTCTTTAAAGTGTCCTCAGAGCCCTTTAAAGTGTCCTCAGACCCCTTTAAAGTGTCCTCAGAGCCCTTTAAAGTGTCCTCAGAGGCATTTAAAGGGTCCTCAGAGTCCTTTAAAGTGTCCTCAGAGCCCTTTAAAGTGTCCTCAGAGCCCTTTAAAGTGTCCTCAGAGTCATTTAAAGTGTCCTCAGAGTCCTTTAAAGTGTCCTCAGAGCCCTTTAAAGTGTCCTCAGAGCCCTTTAAAGTGTCCTCAGACCCCTTTGAAGTGTCCTTAGAGCCCTTTAAAGTGTCCTCAGTCATTTAAAGTGTCCTCAGAGTCCTTTAAAGTGTCCTCAGACCCCTTTAAAGTGTCCTCAGAGCCCTTTAAAGTGTCCTCAGAGTACTTTAAAGTGTCCTCAGAGTCCTTTAAAGTGTCCTCAGACCCCTTTAAAGTGTCCTCAGAGTCATTTAAAGTGTCCTCAGAGTCCTTTAAAGTGTCCTCAGACCCCTTTAAAGTGTCCTCAGTCATTTAAAGTGTCCTCAGAGTCCTTTAAAGTGTCCTCAGACCCCTTTAAAGTGTCCTCAGAGCCCTTTAAAGTGTCCTCAGAGTACTTTAAAGTGTCCTCAGAGTCCTTTAAAGTGTCCTCAGACCCCTTTAAAGTGTCCTCAGAGTCATTTAAAGTGTCCTCAGAGTCCTTTAAAGTGTCCTCAGACCCCTTTAAAGTGTCCTCAGAGTCCTTTAAAGTGTCCTCAGAGCCCTTTAAATGGTCCTCAGAGTACTTTAAAGTGTCCTCAGAGTCCTTTAAAGTGTCCTCAGAGCCCTTTAAAGTGTCCTCAGAGCCCTTTAAAGTGTCCTCAGAGTACTTTAAAGTGTCCTCAGAGCCCTTTAAAGTGTCCTCAGAGCCCTTTAAAGTGTCCTCAGAGTACTTTAAAGTGTCCTCAGAGCCCTTTAAAGTGTCCTCAGACCCCTTTAAAGTGTCCTCAGAGCCCTTTAAAGTGTCCTCAGAGGCATTTAAAGGGTCCTCAGAGTCCTTTAAAGTGTCCTCAGAGCCCTTTAAAGTGTCCTCAGAGCCCTTTAAAGTGTCCTCAGAGTCCTTTAAAGTGTCCTCAGAGGCATTTAAAGGGTCCTCAGAGTCCTTTAAAGTGTCCTCAGACCCCTTTAAAGTGTCCTCAGACCCCTTTAAAGTGTCCTCAGACCCCTTTAAAGTGTCCTCAGAGCCCTTTAAAGTGTCCTCAGACCCCTTTGAAGTGTCCTTAGAGCCCTTTAAAGTGTCCTCAGACCCCTTTAAAGTGTCCTCAGAGTCATTTAAAGTGTCATCAGAGTCCTTTAAAGTGTCCTCAGAGCCCTTTAAAGTGTCCTCAGAGCCCTTTAAAGTGTCCTCAGACCCCTTTGAAGTGTCCTTAGAGCCCTTTAAAGTGTCCTCAGACCCCTTTAAAGTGTCCTCAGTCATTTAAAGTGTCCTCAGAGTCCTTTAAAGTGTCCTCAGACCCCTTTAAAGTGTCCTCAGAGCCCTTTAAAGTGTCCTCAGAGTACTTTAAAGTGTCCTCAGAGTCCTTTAAAGTGTCCTCAGACCCCTTTAAAGTGTCCTCAGAGTCATTTAAAGTGTCCTCAGAGTCCTTTAAAGTGTCCTCAGACCCCTTTAAAGTGTCCTCAGAGTCCTTTAAAGTGTCCTCAGAGCCCTTTAAATGGTCCTCAGAGCCTTTAAAGTGTCCTCAGAGCCCTTTAAAGTGTCCTCAGAGTCCTTTAAAGTGTCCTCAGAGCTCTTTAAAGTGTCCTCAGAGCCCTTTAAAGTGTCCTCAGAGCCCTTTAAAGTGTCCTCAGAGTCCTTTAAAGTGTCCTCAGAGTCCTTTAAAGTGTCCTCAGAGCTCTTTAAAGTGTCCTCAGAGCCCTTTAAAGTGTCCTCAGAGCCCTTTAAAGTGTCCTCAGAGCCCTTTAAAGTGTCCTCAGAGTCCTTTAAAGTGTCCTCAGAGCCCTTTAAAGTGTCCTCAGAGTCCTTTAAAGTGTCCTCAGAGGCATTTGAAGTGTCCTCAGAGTCCTTTAAAGTGTCCTCAGAGCCCTTTAAAGTGTCCTCAGACCCCTTTAAAGTGTCCTCAGAGTCATTTAAAGTGTCCTCAGAGTCCTTTAAAGTGTCCTCAGAGTCCTTTAAAGTGTCCTCAGAGCCCTTTAAAGCGGTGGGTGGGCTGTTCTTGGTTGTGGTGGAGCTGTAGTTGGTACTTTAGAGACTCTTGTTTTGTTATTGAATAGACAGAAGTCAAAGTGGACAAAGTTCTAAATGATGAAGACGGCCCGGTGCAGCCGTTTCAAGCTGCTTTGACCTCTTTGTGATCTCCCTGTGAGCAGAAACGGGCCGTTAGGTGAAGCCTCCACCTTCACCCGCTGACCACATCAAACAGTTTATTCACAAAGCGTCCGATCAACGTTTTCTGTTTGGGGATGTTTCATCATCACTGGTTTATCATTAATGCAGCTTTAAATTCAGCCCAAACTGCGTCCACACGCCTCGGCCCGATGCCGTCATCCATTACGAGCGTTGTTACAGGGGCGATGGGAGCAGTTTTATGTGCATACTTTCTCCACATAACTCCCAGATTTACAGCCACGTGTGTGACAGGAAGTTGGCGGCAGCTATGAAACCTGTGCGGAGCTCAGAGCGGCGCTGACAGATTCTTACAAACCGCGACTCTGCAGAGACGAGAGGCGGCTGCGAGAACTGTGGCCGAGTTTCAGAGAGGAGGACATCTTTGAGGAGGCCGATGGACAAACGAGTGACACTCGAGGGAAAGATTATTCCTCTTCTTTGAAACAAAAAGATTTTTGAATGTGCTTTTTATGAGCAGGAACATGATATGAGGAAGTTTCTGACGCTCTGCGGCCACAGAACAAACATTTCAGACGGAGAATGAGGCTGGGAAGTCGCCGTTTTAACCCCGAACTCGACTTATATGGAAGGGTTCAGATACCCAGAGTTCAGGTATGAAAATAAATGTGATATGAGGCTTTTCTTAGAGAATAAATAAGTAAATCTAAGAAACTTTTCTCCCTAAATTCCACCAGTTATCGATCCCCTAAAAGCTCGCTGCAGCACGTCGTCTCCAGCCTTTTTCCAGGCTTCCCGGGTCCCACCTATAAAAACACACATGTGGTGCAGACAGGGAAGAGAATTCCCACTGAATTCCATAACTCTGAAGGCATTCCCAGTTCAGGACTGTGAGCAGGAGTACGATAAGGGCTGGAAACCTTGAGAAATGGGCTGCAAACCTTGAAAAATGGGCTGCAAACCTTGAAAAATGGGCTGCAAACCTTGAGAAACGGGCCGGAAACCTTGAGAAACGGGCTGGAAACCTTGAGAAAGTACTGGAAACCTTGAGAAACAGGCTGGAAACCTTGAGAAATAGGCTGGAAACCTTGAGAAACGGGTTGGAAACCTTGAGAAATAGGCTGGAAACCTTGAGAAACGGGTTGGAAACTTGAGAAATAGGCTGGAAACCTTGAGAAATAGGCTGGAAACCTTGAGAAACGGGTTGGAAACTTGAGAAATAGGCTGGAAACCTTAAGAAAGGGGCTGGAAACCTTGAGAAACGGGCTGGAAACCTTGAGAAACGGGTTGGAAACCTTGAGAAACGCGCTGGAAACCTTGAGAAACGGGCTGGAAACCTTGAGAAACGGGCTGGAAACCTTGAGAAAGTACTGGAAACCTTGAGAAACGGGCTGGAAACTTGAGAAATGGGCTGGAAACCTTGAGAAACGGGCTGGAAACCTTGAGAAACGGGTTGGAAACCTTGAGAAACGGGCTGGAAACCTTGAGAAACGGGCTGGAAACCTTGAGAAACGGGCCGGAAACCTTGAGAAACGTGTTGGAAACTTGAGAAATGGGCTGGAAACCTTGAGAAACGGGCTGGAAACCTTGAGAAAGTACTGGAAACCTTGAGAAACGGGCTGGAAACCTTGAGAAAGTACTGGAGACCTTGAGAAATAGGCTGGAAACCTTGAGAAACGGGTTGGAAACCTTGAGAAACAGGCTGGAAACCTTGAGAAACGGGTTGGAAACTTGAGAAACGGGCTGGAAACCTTGAGAAAGGGGCTGGATACCTTGAGAAACGGGTTGGAAACTTGAGAAACGGGCTGGAAACCTTGAGAAACGGGTTGGAAATCTTGAGAAAGGGGCTGGTAACCTTGAGAAAAGTGCTGGAAACCTTGAAAAACGGGCTGGAAACCTTGAGAAACGGGCTGGAAACCTTGAGAAACGTTTTGGAAACCTTGAGAAACGGGCTGGAAACCTTAAGAAACGGGCTGGAAACCTTGAGAAACGGTCTGGAAACCTTGAGAAACGGGCTGGAAACCTTGAGAAACGGGCTGGAAATCTTAAGAAAGGGGCTGGAAACCTTAAGAAAGGGGCTGGAAACCTTGAGAAACGGGCTGGAAACCTTAAAAAACGGGCTGGAAACCTTGAGAAACGGGCTGGAAACCTTGAGACAGGGCTGGAAACCTTGAGAAACGGGCTGGAAACCTTGAGACAGGGCTGGAAACCTTGAGAAACGGGCTGGAAACCTTGAGAAACGGGCTGGAAACCTTAAAAAACGGGCTGGAAACCTTGAGAAACGGTCTGGAAACCTTGAGAAAGGGGCTGGAAACCTTGAAAAACAGGCTGGAATGATGGTGTGAAGCTGTTCCAGACTGAACAGGTGAGGCTCCTGATGGGAACACCTGAGAGTTTCCTGCTGTCTGACGGCAGCTCTTTGGATCTAACGTGTTGCTTTAAGTCTCAGGGCAGGTTTTCTTCTTCTCTCTCCTGGTGTGAAACAAAATGTCTGCCCGGAGGAGGAGGGTCTGCCGGCTGCTGCCGGCTGCTGCCGGCCCTGCGGACACATGAATCGGCGCCTTTATGCCGGAGCTCCGCGGCCTCGCTTGCTGACCTCGCTCCGCTTGTCATTCACTCGTATTTCCATTCTGACGGAGGCGGGAGGAGGAGGGCCGCCGGGACAAAGAGGAGAGTTTTCTTTAATGTCAGGAGCTGCATGAGATTAAAACCCTTCTTTAAATATTTATGATGTTTTCTCCGTCGACTTCACTTAGAAAAGAGGAAGAAAGAGAAGTTCTCACACCTCTCCTTCGGTTACAGCCGTATTAGATCTGCAGAGCGTCTGATGATCACACAGACTCAGGAAGTTTCTGTTCAGACAAACGGACGGAAAGATGGCGGGTCAGGGTCGGACTGGGAAAAAAATCGTATTGCATCAGTAAAATAAAGTGCTTATAATTACACCCCCCCCCAAAAAAAAGGAAAGTACACAATATGTCATTATAGGTCAACCACGAACGTTCAGTGCCATTCTTGCAAAATAACCACCTATTCAGTGCCTTTGTGTTCTCAGTTGGGTGATTTTTAAAAAATAAACGCAGTTCGTTTTGGTTTGGGCGGCTGGAATCCTCTCTGAGCTAACATTAGCTTCACTAGACGTGCTAGCATGAACGTCACCTTTAGGCCCTCGACCTCTTCGTGTTCCTGCTCGTCGTCAGTAGGCCGATCCTCCGACCAGAAAGCAAAGACCAGAAAGCAAGGAACAGGAACCAAAGACCAGGAACCAAAGACCAGGAACCAAAGACCAGGAACCAAAGACAAGAAAGCAAAGACCAGGAACCAAAGGCCAGAAAGCAAAGACCAGAAAGCAAAGACCAGAAAGCAAAGACCAGAAAGCAAAGACCAGGAACCAAAGACCAGAAACCAAAGACAAGAAAGCAAAGACCAGGAACCAAAGGCCAGAAAGCAAAGACCAGAAAGCAAAGACCAGAAAGCAAAGACCAGAAAGCAAAAACCAGAAAGCAAAGACCAGAAAGCAAAGACCAGAAAGCAAAAACCAGAAAGCAAAGACCAGAAAGCAAAGACCAGAAAGCAAAGACCAGAAACCAAAGGCCAGAAAGCAAAAACCAGAAAGCAAAGACCAGAAACCAAAGACCAGAAACCAAAGACCAGAAAGCAAAGACCAGAAAGCAAAGACCAGAAAGCAAAGACCAGAAAGCAAAGACCAGAAAGCAAAGACCAGAAAGCAAAGGCCAGAAAGCAAAAACCAGAAAGCAAAGACCAGAAACCAAAGACCAGAAACCAAAGACCAGAAAGCAAAGACCAGAAAGCAAAGACCAGAAAGCAAAGACCAGAAAGCAAAGACCAGAAAGCAAAGACCAGAAACCAAAGACCAGAAAGCAAAGACCAGAAAGCAAAGACCAGAAACCAAAGACCAGAAACCAAAGACCAGAAAGCAAAGACCAGAAAGCAAAGACCAGAAACCAAAGACCAGAAACCAAAGACCAGAAAGCAAAGGCCAGAAAGCAAAGACCAGAAAGCAAAGGCCAGAAAGCAAAAACCAGAAAGCAAAGACCAGAAAGCAAAGACCAGAAAGCAAAGACCAGAAAGCAAAGACCAGAAAGCAAAGACCAGAAACCAAAGACCAGAAACCAAAGGCCAGAAAGCAAAAACCGGAAAGCAAAGACCAGAAAGCAAAGACCAGAAACCAAAGGCCAGAAACCAAAGGCCAGAAACCAAAGGCCAGAAAGCAAAGACCAGAAAGCAAAGACCAGAAACCAAAGGCCAGAAAGCAAAAACCGGAAAGCAAAGACCAGAAAGCAAAGACCAGAAAGCAAAGACCAGAAAGCAAAGACCAGAAAGCAAAGACCAGAAAGCAAAGACCAGAAAGCAAAGACCAGAAAGCAAAAACCAGAAACCAAAGACCAGAAACCAAAGACCAGAAAGCAAAGGCCAGAAACCAAAGACCAGAAACCAAAGACCAGAAACCACAGACCAGAAAGCAAAAACCAGAAAGCAAAGACCAGAAAGCAAAGACCAGAAAGCAAAGGCCAGAAAGCAAAGACCAGGAACCAAAGACCAGAAAGCAAAGACCAGAAAGCAAAGGCCAGAAAGCAAAGACCAGGAACCAAAGGCCAGAGACAGGAAACAAAGGCCAGGAACCAAAGGCCAGAAAGCAAAGACCAGAAACCAAAGACCAGGAACCAAAGGCCAGAGACAGGAACCAAAGGCCAGAAACCAAAGGCCAGAAACCAAAGACCAGAAAGCAAAGACCAGAAAGCAAAGACCAGAAAGCAAAGACCAGAAAGCAAAGGCCAGAAAGCAAAGACCAGAAAGCAAAGACCAGAAAGCAAAGGCCAGAAACCAAAGACCAGAAACCAAAGACCAGAAACCAAAGACCAGAAACCAAAGGCCAGGAACCAAAGGCCAGAAACCAAAGGCCAGAAACCAAAGGCCAGAGACCAAAGACCAGAAAGCAAAGGCCAGAAACCAAAGACCAGAAACCAAAGACCAGAAACCAAAGACCAGAAAGCAAAGACCAGAAAGCAAAGGCCAGAAAGCAAAGACCAGAAAGCAAAGACCAGAAAGCAAAGGCCAGAAACCAAAGACCAGAAACCAAAGACCAGAAACCAAAGACCAGAAACCAAAGACCAGAAACCAAAGACCAGAAAGCAAAGGCCAGAAACCAAAGACCAGAAACCAAAGGCCAGAAACCAAAGGCCAGGAACCAAAGGCCAGAGACAGGAACCAAAGGCCAGGAACCAAAGACCAGAAACCAAAGACCAGAAAGCAAAGACCAGAAAGCAAAGGCCAGAGACAGGAACCAAAGGCCAGGAACCAAAGACCAGAAACCAAAGGCCAGAAAGCAAAGGCCAGAAACCAAAGGCCAGAGACAGGAACCAAAGGCCAGAAACCAAAGACCAGAAACCAAAGACCAGAAAGCAAAGACCAGAAAGCAAAGGCCAGAAAGCAAAGACCAGAAACCAAAGACCAGAAAGCAAAGGCCAGAAACCAAAGACCAGAAAGCAAAGACCAGAAAGCAAAGGCCAGAAAGCAAAGGCCAGAAAGCAAAGACCAGAAAGCAAAGGCCAGAAACCAAAGACCAGAAAGCAAAGGCCAGAAAGCAAAGACCAGAAAGCAAAGACCAGAAAGCAAAGGCCAGAAAGCAAAGACCAGAAACCAAAGGCCAGGAACCAAAGGCCAGAGACAGGAACCAAAGGCCAGAAACCAAAGACCAGAAAGCAAAGACCAGAAAGCAAAGGCCAGAAACCAAAGGCCAGAGACAGGAACCAAAGGCCAGGAACCAAAGGCCAGAAACCAAAGGCCAGAAACCAAAGACCAGAAAGCAAAGGCCAGAAACCAAAGACCAGAAAGCAAATGCCAGAAACCAAAGACCAGAAACCAAAGGCCAGGAACCAAAGGCCAGAGACGGGAACCAAAGACCAGAAACCAAAGACCAGAAACCAAAGGCCAGAAACCAAAGGCCAGAAACCAAAGGCCAGAAAGCAAAGGCCAGAAACCAAAGACCAGAAAGAAAAGGCCAGAAACCAAAGACCAGAAAGAAAAGGCCAGAAACCAAAGACCAGAAACCAAAGGCCAGGAACCAAAGGCCAGAGACAGGAACCAAAGGCCAGAAACCAAAGGCCAGAAACCAAAGGCCAGAAACCAAAGGCCAGAAACCAAAGACCAGAAACCAAAGACCAGAAAGCAAAGGCCAGAAACCAAAGACCAGAAACCAAAGGCCAGGAACCAAAGGCCAGAGACAGGAACCAAAGGCCAGAAACCAAAGGCCAGAGACCAAAGGCCAGAGACCAAAGGCCAGGAACCAAAGGCCAGGAACCAAAGGCCAGGAACCAAAGGCCAGAGACAGGAACCAAAGGCCAGAAACCAAAGGCCAGAAACCAAAGGCCAGAAACCAAAGGCCAGAAACCAAAGGCCAGAAACCCAAGGCCAGGAACCAAAGGCCAGAAACCAAAGGCCAGAAACCAAAGACCAGAAACCAAAGACCAGAAACCAAAGACCAGAAACCAAAGGCCAGAAACCAAAGGCCAGAGACCAAAGGCCAGAGACCAAAGACCAGAAAGCAAAAACCAGAAACCAAAGACCAGAAAGCAAAAACCAGAAACCAAAGACCAGAAACCAAAGACCAGAAAGCAAAGGCCAGAAACCAAAGACCAGAAACCAAAGACCAGAAACCACAGACCAGAAAGCAAAAACCAGAAAGCAAAGACCAGAAAGCAAAGACCAGAAAGCAAAGGCCAGAAAGCAAAGACCAGGAACCAAAGACCAGAAAGCAAAGACCAGAAAGCAAAGGCCAGAAAGCAAAGACCAGGAACCAAAGGCCAGAGACAGGAAACAAAGGCCAGGAACCAAAGACCAGAAACCAAAGACCAGGAACCAAAGGCCAGAGACAGGAACCAAAGGCCAGAGACAGGAACCAAAGGCCAGAAACCAAAGGCCAGAAACCAAAGGCCAGAAACCAAAGGCCAGAAACCAAAGGCCAGAGACCAAAGGCCAGAGACCAATGGCCAGAAACCAAAGGCCAGAAACCAAAGGCCAGAAACCAAAGGCCAGAAACCAAAGGCCAGAAACCAAAGGCCAGGAACCAAAGGCCAGAAACCAAAGGCCAGAGACCAAAGGCCAGAGACAGGAACCAGCTCATTTAGGTCCCTGTTCTGTTGGGTGGAAGCACACTGCAGGCCTCAAACTGAGGTGGTCCGATGAGTCCGGCTGAAATCCAGAAGTCTGTTGAAGTCCAAAGAAATGAGCAGAACCCGTTCAGAAGTCAGGATCTGGCGTCTGATCAGCCCGTTAAAGATGTCGTTCTGCTGCCTTCACTCAGCGCCATCTTTCCTGAATCTTCCTCCATCTTTATTTAATCTCTCATAGATTCTAAAGTCAGGACAGAAGGCTGAATATTCCAGGAGTGAATAAGGTCCACTGCGTGCACAGAAAGGCAGGGAGGGAGAGGGAGACCAAACGCACTGCTGTCCCGGTGCTGTGCACGGATCACACGCATGTGCACGGATCACACGCATGTGCACGGATCACACGCATGTGCACGGATCACACGCATGTGCACGGATCACACGCATGTGCACGGATCACATGCACGTGCACGGATCACACGCATGTGCACGGATCACACGCATGTGCACGGATCACACTCATGTGCACGGATCACATGCATGTGCACGAGTTTTTTTTGGATGTACTGTCTCTTTAACTCATTGGCTGCCAGCCATTTTCAGTGCAGAGACACCCATACTGCCAAGTGTTTTACAGTATTTTGACTGATTTTCCAAGACCCACAGAAAAGTGTGTCTTATGACTATGTACACACCGAAATTACCAAAAGAAAGAGTAGACTCTCTTCTTTGATCAGGAAAAAAAAGTTTGTTTCTACCATTTTCAGTCCTTTAGTAATAGACAGTAGAACATAGGTTGGTTTTTTTCTTGTGCAAAGTGGCACTGCTGCCACCTAGCGGGTAATTTTGCCAGTATATTCTCTGTTTAGTGTCTACAAGCCTAAGATTTAGTGACGAACTCCGCTAGATTGTCCCCCAGCCCGCTCCGTTAAAAACGCAATTGACGTCTATAGACGTCTTTGGCACCGAAAGAGTTAACAGCTGACAGCGGCTCCTTCCTGTTATCTGACTCACCTGGTGTGACACTGACTGCCTTTATTAGATAAACTGTTGTTTATCTAAGCGCGATTGAATATTAGAATTGGTATTATTATTGTTGTTGTTAATACAATCATTGTAAATATTTAAAAAAAATGTTGAGCAACTTGACTTATTTGAATTTCCCCCATTGGGGGATGAATAAAGTATTTTTCTATTCTATTGCCGATCAGAAGAAACTTTGTGTTCACGCTTCTGTGGAAACTTTCACACCTCACCTGTTTGATTTGGACTTTTCAGCTTGATTTTATCTAGAAAATAACCATTTCAGATGATTTTACACTTTGCTCTATATAATCTGCAGGAACAGCATCCGGGCTGTTCTCAGAAAGGTGTAAAGCAGTTCAAAAACAGTTCATAAAGTCACTATGCAGGGATGTTGCTTTCATCCTTTGAACTGAATTCTGCTTCTTCCCTTCGTCTTAAAGCCAACATGGAGCTTTGTTTGTATGAAGTTGGTTTTAAAGGTAACTTTGTTCAGCTGAAGCAGGAAACCTTCCACACAAATCGCCTCATTAGCAGCCTGTCACATGATCATCACCTGATTGGCTCCCTCAGGGCGCGCTTAAACAACATCAAAGCGAAGGCGGCGGATCCCTGCTCACTCCTCTCTCTCTGGGGGGGTGACGGGAGGCCGTGAGAGGCACGATATGTCATAATTATTACTGCACACACCAGGGCAAAGCAGAAGGAAAAGGAAAGAGTCTGAATATGCAAACGAGTCTGCAGTTCAGCTCAGATTTAACCTGAAGAACAGCTGATCTGTTACTGCTGAACAACAAAGATGGAACCATGTGGTTTTTCATTTTTCTGCCTCTTATTCATCTGAAAAAAGAAAAATGCTAATAAATCAGCCACTTACTGTGCCTGCATGTCCTGTCTGAGCTGTTGGTGTCCTGAACATGGAGCTGAGCTTCGATTTCAGCTCCGCTGACACAAATAAACTCCCTCACCTCCGTTTCTTTTTGCTTTCAAACCTTCCCTCGCTGTGCTTCTTTCCAGCTTCTGTGGAAACATGTCGGAAACATTCTCTGCTCACTGAAACGTTGTTTGATTTGTTCCATTTAACCCTTTGTGCGGCCTTAACATTGTGTTCACTCCCCTTTGTCCTACGGGTCAAAAATGGCCAAAATAAAGCAACTTAATAGAATTTTAAATCCAAAATCTATTTTGTATGATGAAACCACCTGTTATTTATCTATTCAACTCAATTCAATACATTTTTATCATTTATTTTTTGTTACACAATACAAAAAGACAATCACCAGTTTTCAGGATTACACTTTTTTTTTTTTTTTTGGTCAGTTGGACCAACAGTTTTCTGTTTTTTCTCAGTTTTCTTTTACATAATAAAGGTTTATTATTGCTATTATATAGTTTCAACAATTTTTATTGATTTTTCCCAATGAATTATCGAACAGACACACAGACAGCAATAATAATAATGAAATAAAATAAGTAATAGATAAGTACATTCAGATGTCTTAAGAAATATACATATACAGTATATATTTAAAAAAGGATAAATAAAATAAATAAATGTGTAATAACAATAGTAGTAATAATAATGATAATAAGGGTAAAATAGAGTAAAGTAAGATTAATTAAAAGATAAAATAAAATAAATAAATGAATAAGTAAATAAATAAAGTAAATAATAATAATAGTTTGGAGAGGGAAGGGGGGGGGGGGTTAATGCTATTATATAAATGTGAAGTAATTACTTCTGAATTAATTATATTGAAAGGGAAAAAAACAGTGAACTTTTTTCTGGTGTTTAAATGTTTTTATAATTCACGGGTCAAAAATGACCCATAAGACAATCTTTGTACCCTAGTGGTGTACAGCCCACATGGAAACAGAAACAGAAATAAAGTCTGACTTTTTCTAATGATGGGGTCCCTTTAGGAACAGTCATAACATTTCAAGTTGGAAAAAGATAGTTTAAGGTATTTTTTCTGCAGCTGAACATGGTGGTGGCTCACTTTGGACCCGCAGGACAACAGGAGGGTTAAACTTTGTGAATGTGAGAAGATCTCCTGGTGGCTGCAGGAAATGAGCTGATGTTCTCTGTTCTGCAGGGAGTCCTGTTCAGGTGACGGAGGCGGTGGGTGGAGGCTCCGCCATGTCCTGCTGCTGCTGCTGTGGATGCCTCTGCACAGGAACGGTAGGAGGCTGATTTGGTCTTCGTTCAGTTTAAATGTGGCAGAAAGTCCCGGTTAGCACGTTAGCACGTTGCTCTCACAGCTTCCCCTGAACATCTGTTCACTTTACACCAGACGTTCACAGCAAACCTGGATTTCTCAGCCTTTAATGTCGCTACTTTAAAGGTTTCTGGTTAAAAACGGATAGTTTTCTCTTCAGAAAAGATGCTGAAGGGATTTAATCTCCTTGGTGCTGACAACAGCGGCGTCAATTCAGCCAAAGCTAAGGTATGTCGAGGTCACTACAGTCACATGACTACAGTATCAATAACTCAATAAATATACAATAATCACCACAAAAGTCTGCTATGTATCTGTGTGCAAATGCAGTCTGACTCACACCCCGCTAACATAACAATGGACTCGTCTCCGTCTCCCTGTTAGCATTAGCATTAGCATTAGCAGCCTTCACTACCTGGTCCTCCTTTCTCCGCCGCTGGGGCAACATTAGACCCCTTTTTTTGGTGATAAATAAATCTAAAGTTTTCTGCTTCCTTTTCATATTTTACATCAATTAGCAAACAACAAATCCAGCTAATAACATCCAGAAATGGGACCAAGTCACACTTGTGCAAGTCCCAAGTCATTTTTTCTTGGGCAAGTCAAAGTCAACTCACCTTATTATTGCAGTTTAACCTGCAGAATCTGATCTTAATAAAGTGAAAACACAAAGATATAAGTAACTGTCAGTAAACATCATTGGCCAATGTGTCCAACCTGTCCACCCCGTATCATATCAAGCTAACGTTAGCTAACTACAGACTAGGCTAACAGGATAATATTAGCTAATTTGACAGCACTTACTGGTCAGAATGGATCTTCAAATGACGAACAAAGTTCGAAGTTATGCTCGATGCTTAACACTCAAGTCAAGTGCCGAGTCTTTAACTTCCAAGTCCGAGTCGAGTCTCA